>NC_040909.2:127485839-127793672 GCF_004126475.2 Phyllostomus discolor | reverse complement strand
AGGAGGGAAGTACTATGGAGGGGCAGAGTTGTATAGCATTCAACTAGGATATTTACTTTTTTTTATTTAGTGATTTTTTAAAAGATTTTATTTATTTATTTTTAGAGAGGGAAGGGAGGGAGAGAGAGAGAGAGAGAGAAAGAGAGAGAGAGAGACATCAATGTGCGGTTGCTGGGGGTCATGGCCTGCAACCCAGGCATGTACCCTGACTGGGAATCGAACCTGCGACACTTTGGTTCGCAGTCCACGCTCAGTCCACTGAGCTATGCCAGCCAGGGCTAAGATGTTTACTGCAGCCTTCTAAGTGAGGATGGAGGATGCCAGTCTCGTCCTGCTTGTTGTGAAGTCAGCGGTTTGGTCAGGGAGGCACACAGTGAAGAAGGACTTCGGGTGTGATGAGTCTCATCCAAAGCGGTGTTAGGGGAGCATGGGCAAGAGATTTAACCTTATCCAGGTGCTGAGGGAAAGCTGTTGTAAAGCAGTGGCCCTGAGGGAGGAGGAGATACCGGCCAGGTGGAGGGAGAGAGGCAACCGTGCTCCAGATGGGCAACAGCATATTCCGTAAAGGGCCGCGTGGTAAGCATTTATCTGGCTTACGTTTTGTGGTCTTTGCTGTAACTACACTGCCACTGCAGCATGAAAACAGCCACAGAAAACTTGTGAACAATTGGGTGTGGCTGAGCTCCAATAAAACCTTATTTACAAAAACAGGTGGTATAGGTCAGATGCGGCCGAAGGGCCAGAGGTAACCAACCACCCTGATTTAACTCTATGAAGCAAGTGATACCATTGCACCTAATAGATGAGGAAACGGAGGACGAATAGCCCAAAACTGGTGAACTGCAGCTCTGAAATTCAAGGCCAGTTGACTAGGACTCCAAAACCTGTGCTTTTCCCGTCATACTCCTTTCTCAAGGATCCTTTCAAAGGTTTCATCAGAGCAGCAGGGCTGTGTCACTGCTGGTCACATGCATGCCTGGTTCATTGCGCTTCCATATTGACTACAGCAACCTGACGGGAGCAGCCAGGTCGTCGGTGTTAGCTTACTGTTCAGTCTTTCTGCAGGTTCTCCAGTGTGTATTTGTCTTGCAATACATGTAGTTTCCATTCATTGGGAGGGACTAATTTTAGCTCTATTGTGGCTTGCCGTTCTGTCCATAAATCGCACAGTCCAGCCCTTACTCCGGGGGTTCTGAGACCCGAGTGCCCTGGCACAGCTCTGATCCGATGTGAGCACTACTATGGAGACGCTTTCAGAAGTCTTGGTATCTACAGGCATCTCGTTCCTCAGGAGGATGTCTGGGGAGACCAGATGTGCCATGCTGGCATTGTGGACTCTTTTGTTCTGCATTAACAGTCTACTTTTATGATGTTCTCTCAGGAGTTGTAGGCATTTTATTTCATATATGTGGCCAAAGTTTCTCGGTTTATAGCATTTTAAAGTTGACTTTTATTCACCATTAGACAGTTCTTCTTAGGCCACCCAGCACTTTGGAAATGAAGTTGTAAGTGTTTCAACATGCATTTCTGGGGGACATGCAGATAGGAGCTGTTGATGCCGTGCTAAGCTTCCTGCTTCTGCTGGAGGGTGGGCCAAGTGTCTGCTATTGTCAGGTCAGCCCCAAACCCTGGGGCCAGGATGGTGGCATGGACACTTATGAATGTTCTAGACACTTCTCTGATTCCCTGAGTTCCTTCATTCATTCAACAAATATTTACTGAACCCATGTGTGACTGGCACTATGCAAGATTCTTGAGCAAGAAGACAAGTCCTTCCTTGTCTTTATGGCACTTACAGTCTAATGGGGGGGACTGATGTCAATCATAGTCACGAATAAATATTTGCAAACTGAGATAAGTCCTTTGAAATAAAGGAAATGGAGAACAGCCTGTCTGAGGCTGGGTGGTCAGGGAAGTTTCCCTGGGGAGGAGGTGCTTAGACTGAGATCTAATGGATGAATAAGAGGTAAAAGTTTTTTTTCTTTTTTTCCAGTGTGTCTAGATGAGTTACCCTTCCTATTGCTTTCCCATTTTTGTATCTGAGATGGTTTTATTGTCCACCCTTTTCCCCTCTCCCTTTCTTTCCCTTCCCTATTTTCTTATTTCTTTCCTCCTTTCTACTTCTCCTCTCTTTTTTGTACAATATGTATTGGATGTGAAGCCATAAGACACATGTGGACCCATAAGACACTGCGCCTGGCACTGTGAGCATGGACGGAGAAGAACAAAATGCAATCCCTGCCCTCTGGGAGCTGGGGCTTCCTCAGAGAAAAACAGCAGCAACAGCAACACTAGTAAAACATCACAGAAAAGGTAATAGATGCTAATATTAATTGAGGACTTCGTGGGGACAGTCACTGTGCTAAGGCCTTAGATGCACAAGTTTATTTAAACCTGACCCCCATCCTATGAGATATTTCTCCACTTTACAGATAAGGAATTTGAAACAAAAAATGTTTAAGAAACTTTCCCAAGGTCAAGGTCACAGAGAAAGGAAGTGGTGGCAAAAAGATGGGTGAATGAGAAGGAAAGAGAAGGGATGGTAGAGTCATACCTGTGTTACATCCTTGGGCCACCCTGCACATCAACAGGTGGACTCTCCAAGTCTCCAAGCAGATGTGACCTTAGCTTAGAAGGGTTTGAGGAGCGCTCTCCTCTTTTCCCAGCCTTATGGGGAGACCTTGAAGTGATTCTGTGCAGGGCGGGATTTGGACATTGTAGCCATTGATATTGAACCTGAGAAGGGTTCATTGATCAGCCTAAGGAGTTTGCCCCTGTGGGTTGGAGGCAGGCCCATGGGAAGTGTGTGGAGGCCCTCCCAGGGCAGGAGCCACCATCCCTGTGGCTCCGATAGTTCTCCAGGCCGTAGGGTCCCTCCTGGAGCTCCGATCTCCTCCGGCAGGTCCCATGACCATCATGCTGACACAGATCGTTGGCCCTCTGAGGATTCCTTCCAGCTTCCCATGGGTCCTCCTCAGCCTTGAACTAGGGTACAGAAACTCGTCTGTGGTTTCCTCCCACCCTGCCCAGCCCTGCCATTCCAAGACACTTGCCTTGGAAATGGAAGGCATACAGCATCTTTTTCTAATAGAGTAAGGCTGTCTATCCGTGAGCTAAAAATGTTCATCCTGGGGCTTTATAGGATTAAATGCATTTTGGCAAAAACTCTACATGCAAGGAGAGGCTGGAGTCAAGGCAGCCTAACAGGATTTTAGGTTTCTATCATGACCCCTTCCTGCAGGGTGGCTGATCAGTTCAAGATGTGCCTCTTTGCTCAGTTCATCTTTAATGAAACAAAGATCATTATTATTCATAAACAAGCAGAATGAGAAACAACCATTACAATCGAGACAAACACACGCATATCGAGGACCACCTTTTCCCTCCTCCTTTCTTTTCTCTGCTCTCTATGCTCAGAGGCCATAACGATGGCCGTTCCTGGTCCTCATTCATTATACACAAACAGGGTTAACAACATTTTAGCAAATGTTCCCTGTTTGCAGCCAAACGCTCTTATCTCTATGTGGCTTCTGCTGGGCTGCCTTCAAGCCATGAAAACAGGAGGTATCATGGGGGGTGAGGTGGGTGGATGAGGAGGGAGAGGATTGTTTTGTTTGCTTGGCTGGTGCTTCTCTTTGGGCAATGTGTCAGAAAGCCATTCTCTTCAAGTTCACGTTGTGATATTTCAAGTGATAAACAGCCCTTCCCAGCATGAAAGACGGGATGAGTGAGCTCAGTGAAGTGAGTGGCCAGTGGCTGAGGTGGGGCTGTCCAGGCCAAGTGGTCATGAACTAAGCAGTTCAGTGCACATCACCCTGCCCAGGGAACCCAGGAACAGCTCCGCAGCCAGCTCGGGTGACGTGCCTAAGACTGGAGAGACGAGGACCTCAGGAGAAGGGCCCAGAAGTCAGTCATGGACAATTACCTTTTTTTTTTTTTAAAAAAAAAGATAGCCATTCTCTCCTCTGTGTGCTGTACTTTTCTTGGCTACTGGGTCCTACTCATCAGCACTGGAAGACACTTGGCTCCATCGCTTCTTTAAAAGCATAAGCTTCCTTCTTTCCTCTGTGTTCCTCTCGCTGGGCTGCATCTCCTTCCCTTCACAAACTTGTTCACATGGTATTCTAACTGGCTTTCAGCATTTCCCCAAATTCTCGCTCCTTCTGCAGTTACTCCAGTCTGCCTCTACTCTTTTTTTTTTAAGATTTTATTTATTTATTTATTTTTAGAGAGGGAAGGGAGGGGAGATAGAGATAGAGATAGGAGAGAGAGAGAAACATCAACGTGTGGTTGCTGGGGGTTATGGCCTGCAACCCAGGCATGTACCCTGGCTGGGAATCGAACCTGCGGCACTTTGGTTCACAGCCCACGCTCAATCCACTGAGCTACACCAGCCAGGGCTGCCTCTGCTCCTAAATGTCAACGCTAGCTGGTCTGTTCAAGGTCATCAGCCCTGGGGGCTTCCTCTGGGTCTTAACCTTATAAGACTTCTCAGCCCTATTGATGCTGATGCCCATTCCCTCCTAGGGAAGCATTCTCTTGCTCTACCTCCCCCCCCCCCCGTTAACCCCCCCACCCTGCCCTGCTTTCCCACCACCTTTGTGACAAAGACACAGTCTTCTTTATTGGCTCCTCTTACTGACTTGTACCTCAAATACTGTTTTTTATTTTTCCCCTCAGGCTTTGCCTTTGCTCCTCTTCTGTGTCTGCATACTCACTGGGGTAGACCCCGCCATCTCTGACGGCTGTGGGCACCAGCTCTATGTCACAGAGTCACACAGCCCCAAGCTTATATTTCTCCTCTAGGGCTCACACCTCTGTGTCTAACTTTATTCCAAACAACCTTGGTTGTCTTGTGGGATACGTCTCTCCCCACCCCAATAGTCTACTTCTCCCTTGTGACCATTTGTAGTAACTGCCGTCACTATTCTGCCAGTTTCCTGAAGCGGAAGTCTGAGTCAAGTGTTTGAGGCTCTCCTCTTTGATCAAGTCACGTTAATTTTACTCTTTATTATACCTAAAATCTGAACACTTCTCCCCACATTTACTGCTCCTAGTCCAGGTGAGGCCATTACCATCATTCTCTTGCATTAGGATACCTGTCAATGGGCTTCTAAACCTTTTCCTATGGAAGCAATGGAGATCTTTCTAGAATGGACATCTGATAATCTTGCCTATGGGATAAAGCTCAAGCCCTTTAGCAGGACCTGCAAGCCATCTATAACATGGTCCCCTTTTTATCTTTCCAGTTTTATTCCTAGCCTCTTCTGCCTTCCATTCTACTACTGCGTAGTACTAAGCATCTTTAATTTCCTTACACAGGTTTCTTACTTCACTTTCAAACCTTTGAATATGTGAATCCCAGCTATATTCTTTCTTCCTCTTCCCTGGCTAAATTCCTATCCGTTCTTTAGCGATACACTTGGGTGATTCTGCTTAAGTGTCCTTTCATCTGGAGAGGCTGACCTATGCTCTCAGGGTGGGCCAGGGCCCCCTTCTGGTTTCCCAGGTACGTTGTTCCAGTGATAGCCCCATATCTCCCTGTATTACTGGGCTCCTGGTGATGTCCTCTCACACTGGTTCTGCATTTGCCCATGCAACTTGCTTTGGCCAATGAGACAATGACAAATGTCCTGTAGTAGCAACGTGAAAAGTGCTTGCACTTGTGGGTTTGTTCTCATTTGCTGTTTATACCCTCCACACACGAGTAAGCCTTACCAGTTGGTTGCATGATGTGAGAAGCCCAGTCCAGCCATCCTGGTTACTCTAGCTGACAGCACAGCTATTTAACCCTTAGACATGCCAGGGGTCAGCTGGGACCAAGCTGTCTCTTCCTCGGACACTCTTTTCCCCAAATTTCCTGTCGAGTACTAGGCATCTCAATGGAATCAGCCTAAATGTTACTTTCCTGGAAAGACCTTGTCTAATGCTACATCTACATCGGCCCCCCCCTGGCATAAGCTCTCATCAAACCCTTTATGTTTTTCTCACAGCACATAGTGCAGCCTGTGTTTAATGCTTTTGATTGTGTGATTATTGGTTTAACTAGTCGTAAACTCCACAATGGCATGGAACAGACACTTAGCTCATAGCTCACTCTGGGCCCTCAGGTATTTGTTGAGTGAATGAATGTATGTATGAGTAGTTAATGCCAGGAATTAAGGCCGGTCTTTGCAGTTTGAAGGGAGGTTAAGTGGAGAGACACAAGCTACTTTGCATTTCATGCTGGCTTGGTTCCTCCTGTTTCCCTGTTGTGTATTTTGGCACTGGTCTACCTGTTTCTTGATTTTTGTAGCCACAGGTCACACCTGAGGTAAATGGTCTCTAATTCTACTTTTCATGATTTTCATGACTTAGGGTCTCTTAGCCCAGTTTAATGTCCCGTTTTCTGGCACTTGAGTGTAATTGGAGTCATGGAATGCAACTCTTTTCCATCTGAGATGTAGAAAGAAAGCCTAGTGTGGCAGAAAAAAGTAAGGGCAAAAGAATGAGAATGTAGAAGTTGGGCTCCTACCTGACCATGACCAACTGCATGACCTTGGGCAAACTCTCAACATCTCCAAACCTGCTGAGGATCAACTGTGATAATGTCAGTAAAATATGGAAGATACCTCAGTAGTGCATGTATCTTGTCCACTATGCGTTCTCTCACATTGTTGTTTTTAGCTGATTTCTTCTTTTTTGTTTTTTTCTTGGTAATACTAGGCACGTGATAAATATTAGTGCAGTGATTGAATGGGGGAGCTGGAGAGCTAATAATTTCCTGCTCACCATCTTCTTCTCATTAAGGGCAAGTTTGGTATATAGCACACGACCTGCAGAAACACGTCTTGGCCTTTCTTGCTCTTCAATCTGCTTCTCAGCGGGAGTCCAGGCATTTTGCACAGCTTTTTCTCTGATCTATACATTTGCTATGTGCTAGACCTATGGCACAAAGCTATACGGTCCGGGGCTCGCTGGAGCTGACATCACAGCCCATCTTTTCTGGCGTGAGTCCCTCATTTCTAAAAGAAAATCAGAGGATGATACTTCAAATAAGAATTCTAGTTGGCTAAATTTAGGAGTCTGGATAAAAAAGTCAAATTCAAGAAAATTATCTGGCTCATAGCCTGAGGCTTTTATGTTGGAATATAAATTGGATCCTGTGTCTTTTGCTTTTAAGTTTTTACCTCGCGGGGTCCTGTTTTCCAGAAACAATCACATGCTCATCCAACACCACGTTAGTGGCCCCTGAGTCATGGGGCTGGAGCCATGGAGCCAACTTCAGGGAGATGAGGAAGAGTCTCCGCAGACCTGGTGGTTCTGTTTCTTGTTGCCTCTTACACGTCTGTGACCTCTCAGCAGGCAGGGAGGCCTTGGACAGCGAGCAAGCAGGATGATAGAAATAATGTCAAGAACCTTGGGAGACGTAGAGAAGGTTACTCTCTCTCTTCTCTGGACCTGGGTAAGGACACGCAGAGTCTCCAGGGCAGGGAGGGCGGGGAGCCTTCAGATCTGAGGAGACAGTGTGTCCTCTCCCGGTCCAATGACTTAATGGTGGACATCCCACTTACAGAACATTTTATCGGGAACATTTTGGTCAGAAACAGATATCGTGCACAAAAGATGACTGCTACTTCTATGGTCATTTCTTACTACTCATTAGACCAGCAATATTGATACAAAATCCGTATTTCTGATTATTTGAAAGGTCCGTGACAGTGGGGGCCATGCCTGCTTTTTTATAGCTACATGCCTAGCCCTTAGCACAGGGTATGGCAGAGGTGTGGTTGCTGAATTGTGGAAGGATTAATGAATTGCTAGTTTTATATGTATACATTATCATCTTTAATGTATGGGAGTATCAATGGCATAAAATAAATATACGAAAGAAAGAAAGAAAAAAGAAAATAAATAAAAAATAAAGAATGATTCAAAATTTCAAGCCAAGATTGCCAATTGCACAATTAATTAATTACTTGTTCAATGAATATTTATTAAACACCATGCATTAGGGCATTAATGGCCTGTATGTCTCAACCCTGTCTGTAGCTACTTCTTTGCCATGTGTCTTTGCATTTCCTCTCACTTAAATGACAGAGGTTATTTTCTTACCCCTTGAACTGGGGCTCAGTCATGTGACTTGCTTTAACCCGAAGTATGAGACAGAAGTACCTGTGTTCCTGCTCTGAGCCTTGTCCTCTGCAGTTTCTGATTTCCTTCTTCTATTCTGTCATTGTCATTCTGTTCTGTCATTGCCATGAGAAAGCCATGCCCGGCTGGCCGCTGGTCCTGGAGGAGGGTGCCAGAACTATGGAGTAAAGCTGCCCCTGTGAGCCCAGCCTAGAGGGGAGCTCCCTGCCTGGCTTGTAGTTAAGCACATATGTGAGTGAGTCCAGCTGAGATAAGCTGAATCCAATTCAACCGATAGCCCTGTGAGCATAATAATGCATGCATAATGTATTGAGACAATGAATTTTATGCTGCTTTTTATGCAGCACTTTTGCAGCAGTAGCTACATTGATTCAAGCATTTATTGTATGTCAGGCACTCTGATAGAGAGGTGTAGCTACTCTTGTCAACAGAACTTAGTTCTGTTGTTCCAGGAAACTTTTGCCTGGAAAATTCAAGATAACAAATAACTTCACTGTTGGCTTCTGGAAATTTCTACAGATCAGTTTATGAGATAATATCCTGCTCACTAAGGCAAACAGTTTACTTATCAAACAACAATGTGGTTGTTGGGTGCTGTGTCCACCAATCCTAAACTATTATGTCGTAACTTTGCCCAATGCTAATCCGTCTTCCAGCCATGAAAAAATCCACATTAAACTACTTGAGCTGTGACTCCAAAGCCTTATCACTATCCCATTTCTGACTCAGTCTTCTGGGGCACTTAAAACTCTGTCAAGAAGTGGGTTGTCTACTATAGTAAGTTCTAGTGAATTAGGCTTTGCTGAGAAACAGGTTATCTAGTGTTTTTTTTGGGGGGGGGGAGGTGCTCAACATTGCTCAGTGTTTCTGAGATTAACCTTAATATTCTTTGTAAATTTCTTTCCCCCCCTTTGTCATGATGCCTATAAAATGTTCTTCAGTGTCATGATGCAAACATTTTTCTTGCCTGGGTTCCATTGGATAGGGAGATCTTCCCCAGAGCTTCCTAAGCAGATCCAGCTGCAGAGGGGGCCCTGGGCATCTGATGTTCTAGGGTTGAAAACCAATGCTCCAGAAGGTGGGTTCTCACCTGGTGACTATGGGAAGTGCCTGGCCCCACCCACGTTTATAGGCGGTAGAAACCACAGTGCCTCTAGTGTCAGAGTCCTTGGTGACTTGTTTATCACCTTGAAAAATGGCGCTTGAGAATGGAGTTTTCTGTGCATAGTAACTCATCTCTCTGAACTGTCATCCTGTCAGGGGTACATGTTTGACCCCAAACCATGCCTAAAATGGGCTGTTGGGTCATCTGTGCAGTCTGAATCCATCTATTCATGGGATTAAAATAAACACAACAAAATGATGGAATGCTTCACTTCCTTCACGGCGAAGTGATTTGGTTAAGGTCAGTGGTTCATTTACTCACTTGTTCCTCCATCAGCAACTTTTTAATTTAGTTAGGAACATAAGATAGGAGATAATGTATTTTTGACCCAGTTAGCTTGTTTATGAAAGGTAGACATAGAAATCTATCTTGTTTCACATGATTTCATTTCATCCACACAATGGTGATGTCCTGTCTGTTATCTAATTTGTGATGGATTTTATGGCTAAAACCAGGGTACCCTTTAGGGTGCCTTTCTGTTGAATCACTTTGAGGACTTTATTGTTTAGACAAAGAGCTGTCATTACCTGGGAGCTTGTTAGACATGCTGAATCTTGTGTTTGCCTCCCCATCCTCTCCCCAGAATGACTGATTTAGAGGCTGAGTGGTCATTTAAACCTTCAGATTTGAGACCCAGTGGTGTGTCTCACTTGATTCTTAAAATAACCCTGAAAGATAGACATTACAGTCCCCATTTTATGGATGAAAAATAGAGGTCAAGAGAAGTAATTGAGTTGAATCATATCCAACAAACAGAACATAGCAGAAGCTGTATTTTGAGTACACACCGTCGCCTTGCTGGGGGAGCTCGGACCCCGAGTCTTATCCAAGCTCTATTGCTTCTTACCTGCATAACCTGAGATCTTAATTTCTTCATCTATATAACAACTTGGCTGAGCCAGCCTATCTGCAAGGTTCCTTCCAGGTTCCAAAGTCTGTATGTTAAGGAGCCTGTTTTGCATGTGCTCATTGTTGAAGAATGGGAAGCCACTGAAGTTGGGCAATGAAAGGATTTAAAGTCCTGGAATTAGCAGGACAACTATTCTTTGGCTTTGCGTTACTGATGTAGCATTTATGGCTGACTGATCGCCAGCATCTGCCTGTTAATTAGAATCCTGATTTCCTTCCTCTTCTTTCCTAAGCCACAGGGGGAAATAAAGTCACCCCCTGGGGAGGGTAGGAGAGACATCATTTAGGAACTATGAAAGAATTCCAACGAATCATAAGAACGGGTTGGCAAAACATAAAGGAAGATGAAATAAGATGTGTCCTTGGTTGGGCTTTATAATTTTGAGATTATCTTTTAGGAAGAGAAATGTAATCATAGTCTTTCTGTGGATTAGCTAAATTCTCTTTTCCTCTTAGAGTTATCAGAGATTTCACACACAGGGATCGTTCTCAGCCACAGCAGTGAGAGGAGGGGCAGAACCAGCAGTTCGGAACAGTTGGAACTGGGTGAGACCTGATAGTATAAATGCTCTTTATGGTGGAGAAAACAGAGGTACAGAGGAAGTTGTCCCAGATTACTGTGTGAAGCAGCCGAGATCGGAACCCAGGACTGTGACCCCTGGTGCCCAGCCCACTGTGCACAAGATTCCTAAATAGTCAAAATGATATACAGTTGAATTCTTTTCAATAGGCACGTATTTTCCAACTCTATGTCAGATAAATGACAGTAGTTTTCCACTTGTTGTAGTTGCCAACTTTTCTCTGAAACATGCATTTAGAACACAATCATTTGCACATTAAGATATTACCTAAATGGTGGTACAGTTGGCCACAGATATACAACAATTTCTAGGGTGATAAAAGAATGTTTGAGGTTTAGCAAATGCCATACAATTTGCTCAGTAATCCACAAATCCTTGGTATTCGACTACTCTGTGTTTCGTGATTGAGGAGGGAGTCACACATGTAGTATGAAAATGACATTTGGCTCAGACAAGTGTTCCATTCCTCTTTAGTCCTCTCTCAGCAGCTGAGGCATGACTCCCCCTGCCTATGATGGCGCATCAGGCAGTCTAGGTGTTGTGATGCTGCTGGAACAAATGGCCTCCCAAACCCAGTGCCTTCAAGCCCCCGTTTAATAGCTGGCTCCCCTTGTGTTTCTGTCATTGATCTGGTTTTGGCCTTTCCCTCAGACAGCTAGACTGAAGCGGTATTACTGGCATCTTGATAGAAAGGGGAGAGAGAGAGAGGTACAGAACCAGAGGATTCTGGTCGGAAGCGGCATGTGTCACACCTGCTTCATTCACATTTTACTGGCCAGAGTAAGTCATGGAGGCCCTCCTAGTTCGTCCTTCCTTCTGTGGGGAGGTTTTCAATAACAGATTTTATGTCGTTATTGAGAATGAAATGGATGATCATGGAAGATTATGGAGAGAGCCAGGTCCAGCCAGTGCTGCCATGTCACGTGGGTGGCTGCCCCTGTCTGATAGAATGTCACCTCACACGCTGTATGTAGAGTCCTGCACCAATGCATCGCATGCCTATGAAGATCCCTGTTAAAAACATGAGAAAACTGAGACTCAGAGAGCTTAATTCACTTAACACAAGTCACACAGCTAATATATTAAAACCAGGACTCCACTCGAACTTTTTTTGGACCCACATGAAAATCTTGAACATGAAAAAGAAAAAAGAGTATGTAGCAGTGAAATGCTGTAGTACCAGGGGCGTCCAACCCACGGCCCATGTGCGACATGTGGCCCAGGATGGCTCTGCGTGTGGCCCAACACAAGATCGTAAATTTACTTAAAACCTTTTATTTGCTCATCAGTTTTCATTACTGTTTCTGTGTATCTAATGTGTGGCCCAAGACAACTCTTCTTCTTCTAGTGAGGCCCAGAGACACCAAAAGGTTGGACACCCCTGGATGGCAGCGTTTCTGAAAAGGCTGTAGATTTTTGGCTTAGAAATAAAAATTCACATGGACTAGCAGTTTTTATATTTATTAGTGTTGTCTATTTCCCCCCTTTATTTTGTAGACTCAAATCCCATCGTGTTTACCATCCTATAGCTTGAATGTCACAATTCTACCAATTGGTTCCATTTCGTCTCCCCAAAATGACATTCTCCTCCTCTCTGCTCCCTTGGTGGGCGCTGGGAACCCAGCTCAGAGAGTTTGCTCTCCACAGGTCCATTCAGAAATCCTTCCCATTTCATTGTGAGTCTCCAAGATTCCCTGTGAGCCTCACTACAACACAAGTAAACAAAAAAGGTCACGTGGGTATGAGCGCATTAGAAAGGTTGGGCAGGGGAGGATGGGTGGATCTCAAGGGGTGTGTCTCTCAGCTCCTTCCACAGCCAGAGCCCAGAACTTCCAGCCAGTGCTTCTTCACAAATCATCAGTCTCGCCTGATAGCAGGGGGGCGGTCCATTAAGCAACCAGTTCCCAGAGAGCGGTGCCTGACCCCAGATGGGTTCTCCAGCAACTATGAGGTAACATTTGAAAGACATCAAAGGGCATGGGAATTACACACCAAATAGATAGTGCAACAGCCCAGTGCTAGCGGGACAGCTGAGACGTCAAGCAGACGTGGGAAAGGGGATTGGATGTCTTTCCTGCCCTACGATCAGAGTTAGCAAGTCTGGCAACAGAGTGGAAGGGGGAGACCCCCTGGAATTCCAGGGGGGAGAGTCAGAGGTGCTGGCAGTGGCAGAGAAGGCGAGAACTGATAGGAACTGGATGCAGGTCCCTGCTGTCCTGAGGGAGTCCCTGAACTGGTTAGAAATAAGCGACAAGTCATTGTTTCAGGTCCTTGTGTCCAGAATGAGAGGAGAGGCAAGAAGTTCATTTCATGGTATCCTCCATAGTGCTTATTTCTCTCAGGAGTTCCCCCCAGCGCCACCCCTTCCCCGGCAGGACTAGTGTGACGACCTCCTGTTGTGTGGAAAGGGAGCCGAAGCACCAAACACACACTCCCGCCTCCTTTGTAAGCTTTTGCACATGAAATGGATTTTCCATTTGTCCGCCAGGGCGCTTGTTATACATCACAAAGAAACCCCAAGTATGAATAATAAATGGTAAACCTTGGGATGGATAGTATAAAATAAGCTGGCCAGCCTGTGTAAGCAATTATAAAAAACACTTCAAAAGTAACTATCAGTGATATTGTGCTGCTGACAGTTTTATAGCTGGGTGGACAGGAGCCCAATCCAGATTTTTATAAATTTTCCTGATGTGCAATAAAGCATTGTGACCTTCCACCCATGGAAAAAATGTGTCTCAGTGGCTTCCCTTTTGGACCCCCTGCTTGTGCGCTCCACACCCAAAGTGCCACCTACAGTCTTCTGAAAGGAACTATTGAAGGTGGCTCAATAGGTGGAATCACGCAAAGCTTGGTAGATTGAAAAAAATGTTAAGTTAATTATTTTATAAGTGGGTGGAAAAGGTTCAGTAGAGAGCTGTTGTTTCTCATGCAGGGAATTAATTTTCCTCTGAGGACAGCGATCCACGTTTCCTGGAGTCTGGGTGATTCTTGGGCATTGTGTCCCCTCTCCCATTCCCCACAGCCGCAGGGCTGGTCATGCTACCCAAGCTGGGGCTGCCGATGCGGGTCACGGCCCTCACACTGATGGGTGCAGAGTCCTCTGACCTAAGCTTGTCAGTCAGATCCACCTTATTAAGATCAAGAAGACATTGATACCAGTCACTGGAGAGAAAAGATGAGTACACCAGAACGTTAACCCTCAAAAATCTTCTAGTGGGGGAGGTGAACATAAATGAAAATAATTACGAGGAAATACGGTGATAGCTACAATAGGGCTTCAGTGAACACAGGGAAAGATGTGTTATTAAATTCCTCAGAGGTGGAGCTGCCAAAACTGGGTATTTCAGGATGAGTAAGAATTTGCTATGCAGCCAAGGGATGGGAGGGAAGGAGGATCTCAGCAGAGAGAGAGAAAAAAAGGCATGAAAACAGTGTAAAACATTGTAGACATGTTATTATCATCATCATATTTGATTCCTAATTTCTTTACTTACAAATTGAGAGATTGGGTGAGATCTGGGTTTCTCAAACTGGGATCTAAGGGTTGTGGGGTGATTGGTAAGCATATGAATTTCTGGAACCCATTCTGTATTTACTGAGTTAAAACCACTATAGGTCAGACCCAATAATCTGCATTTTCAATTTAGCTCCTCAGGTGATTCATACGCACACCCAGTTTTGGGTTAAGTGTTCCCTGAGATCACTTTCACTTATACCTCTACATCTGCAGAGACTAATTCCTTTGCTTGACAGATAGTAAGTGCTCTTTAAATGAATGATAAAAATAAATAGATGAATGAATGAGTGAACTAATTAATGGCCTGGGCATTCATTCAAAGGTTTAGGACCCTATAGCAAATACGAGTCCTGCTCCACCCACATGTTTTTGGAATTTACCTGTGTAGTAAGCGACTGCTCAATTTCCAGTCACCTGAGGACTTTCTCTGGAGACTGGAGCTCCAACACCCTGCTTGCTGGCAGCCCTCACTAATGGCCGATACATGCTGGTGTGTAAATAACCACCTCTTTCATTTTATTTGGGATCATTCTGAGATGGTGATCTACACTGACTTCCAGAGTCCCCAGGGGGATTAAGCTCAAGTTATTCCCTGTAAAAACTGGTATAATAATGCCCCTCCCTTTGTCTGTCTTTGTTTCCATATATCAATTCCACACCCCTGATGGTGTGTCTTGGACTCCATAATTGCACATGACCCTTGTGTGGAGAAACTCAAATCAAGACTACCTCTAAACAGCACTGTAATGAGAATATATATCCCCTCCCCACATTTGAGAGTGGTCCCCGTGGGGGCAGGTCCATTTTGTTCTCTGAAGGACCCCACCCTCCTGGAACGGTGCCCTTCATATCAGAGCCTCCATGAATGTGGTGAGATTGAATTTCTTCTTTGGCTTCACTATTTTCCCAGCCATCTTTCTGTTTTTCCAGAGAAGAGCACCTTCCAACTAAGCTGAAGGGTGAGCCCCTGTGGCCATTGTCAGGAGGTGTGATGCCTGCAGAGGGGCTGGATGAGATGCCTGCCTTCCTAGGAGGGATCTCCCCAATACACAGAGCAAACCGTCTAGTCCCCTTCTCAACCACATCTAATGTAAGTGTGCTTAGCCTTTCGGTTGGGAATTCATGCGAGAACCTGATAAAAGCTATGAGCGCTCTCTTCAACAGCTCTCCCCCCACTCAAAAAAAAAAAAAGAAGAAAAGAAAAGAAATAAAGGAAAAGAAGGAAGGAAGGAAGATCTTTAAAACCCAAGGACACTTTCAAGTCCAATGGAGAACCTTCTGGAACAGTGCTTCTTCAATTATCTACAGTGAAAGACAAGTTGTATTTATTTTTCAAAACTTCAGCCTGTCACAGATCAATACTAGTCTCCAGGTGGAACCACGCGGGATTCTTCCCACAAGTGGGACCACACCTGTTATGATGTGAGCCCACTGACCATGTGCTTGGTTCTCATATCAATGTCAAGTTGGTAAAGACTCACTCTCAGTCCTTGGTGAATTGTCATCTGTGGCTGTGGCCTGTGGACCACACTGTGAGTGGCATTGACCCAGAGTCCAAGGACCGCAAACTGAGAACGCTTGACATTAAAGGGCTCCTTCGTTCTTACAGACCGTGTTTCTCAGTAGGGCCAATGAAGCCCCTATAAAGACTGCCCCGGCCTCAGTGCGTTCATTTTCTTTCTCCTTTGCCATTTTATTAACTTCATTCCTTCTTTTACTTTTCCCCAGCTTGCCCCATCTCACTCACCTCCTGTCAGCCTAAGGAGGATTTACTGCTTCCTCATCTGTACTCCCCCTGGCATTGAAAATAAACTCTTTATCATAATATGTTACGATTATTTATTCCACAGCTCCCTTTCCAAATAGCAATCTCTTCAAGTGTGGAGAGGGTGACTTTACATATGTCTTTTGTGGGTGTGAATTGCTGTTTACAGAGCCTGGAACATAACGGGTACTCAACGGATGTGCGATGAAGTGACGTGAAGTGAGCTGAGTTGACCCACGAGGGTGGGAGGGCATCGGTATTCAGCTCTCCAGGAGTTCTGTGTGTTTCTCCTCTGGTTCATTCATCGGGGAGCGAGCAAGCGCTCAGCTGCAGGTGCAGGTTGTCGCTGATGAGAAAAGCAGAGCTGAAGATTTAGCTTTGGCCAGTGAATTTTTTGTCACCTCTTGGCAGAGATTTGACTTTGGCTGAAAAACGGTTGATTTAGATTTACCCTGGGTCTCTGGGGGCTGGGCTCAATGGGAAGAGGGAAAAGGGTATTTGGAAGCTGAGGTACAGCTGCTGTTAGCTGAAGGCGCTGCTCCCTTTCACAGTGTTTTGCTCTCAGAGCAGAAGCTGCTGGCTTCCCAAATGAATGATTGATGTCACCTACAGGTGGGAATGTTTATCTTTTACTCACAGGGGCGCAGCTTACTGGAAATACTCCCTACTCAAATGTCAAAGGGGACTTGGAGCTCATCACCTCGGCTAGGGTCAGGGGCTGAACTTGAATTACATGTATGTGGGGAAATGGCCGCTTTTTGAACTTGGAAGGCAGGAGCTCCAGCAAAAGGTGGAGATTGCGGGTAGGTGAGAAGAGAAAGAATCCTGGGTTTCTGAGATAGATTGGTTATGCCTAAAATTGGCATTATGAAGAAATTAAACTTGTACACATTCTGGAAAATGAGTGTGGGAATTTCAAAGGAAAAGCATGTGTCAAGAAAGTAATAAGGACCCTTGAAAAAAGTAAAGCTGAGAGGAAGGGTTGGGGTAAGTTCTGGAAATGTGTTCAAAGAAAAGGCAGTAGGAGTTGAGGAGATCCAGTATCAGCCAACTAAGATGAACGATTCAGTCCATCTCTCTTCTCTTCTACCGCCCAATAATATTAATGTTACTGGAAAAGACACCAGCGTTTGGGCTGCCGTCACTACCAAATCCAATAAGCAATGACAGCGATTGAATCTTTTATGGACGCTTTATTCAGATGGCTGGCAATCCAAGAAGGTGGCGAGTTCATACCCTAACAAACCATCTTGCCTTCTCTTTCCTGGCCAGATATTTTATAAGGGGGGTGGGGGAGGACAAACAAGGTACCGTGAGGGCTTTGAAATTCAGGGAGGATTAGGTGAGGGAAGCTGCAACATTGCTATTCTCCGCAGTTAGCTGTTCTCAAAGGGAGGGAGTGGTCACACAAAAGGCCCGGGTGCCTCCAACTTGTCCCCAGGCGGTAATCTCTAGCCAGTGCCCCAGGAGGTCGGCTGCTTTTCCCAGGAGCCAGGATGGGCCTTATCTGTAGTTTCTGAAACAAAAGCTTAACATACACATTACTTGCTAGACTTATAACTTTTTGCCTTAAGCTAAAAATTTCCAAGTCTTGAGTCCCCTATCATTAATACCTCCCAAGTCCTATTCATTCCAACATCTAAACATTTTCATAATTATACTCATTTCTTCTAGTCTTTACTAAAACTGTCTAGGTCAGGTTACCACCATTTTATGCCTAGGAAGTCTTGGTCACTTTAACCCATTCTCCACTTTACAATTGTCTTGGAATCCCCCAGATACATATCTAATTATGGTATTTCTTGGCCCAACACCCTTCAGTGATTCCATATTGATTTTTGGATAAAGTCCAATTTTTTTAGAAGGGTTAGCAAAGCCCTTCACGATCTGCCTCATCTTTTCTTCCTAAAGGATGAGCTACTTCATCCTTTCTTACTCTCTCTTGCACGGTCCTTGCTTCAGCCCTGCTTAACACCCCCCCCCCCCCCCCCCCCCAGTTCTCTGCGGCACGTCCTAAGCACTGGCTGAGTATGTCGGTTGCACACTTTCTAATTCTGTAAATCTCATATTGGGCATCACTTCTCTTAGTTCCCCAAGACTGAATAGTTATCCCTCGTGTTGAGTCATACTGTCTTCCTCCTTTTCCTTAGTAATGGTAACAGTTTTCTGATTTATTTATCTTTTTTCTTCTTCACGGGACAGCAAGCTCCTTGAGAGCCAGGACAGTGTGTGATTCACAAGATTGTATTTACCATGTCTGATGCCCTTAAGTCCTCAATAAAGATTATTTGATGCCCTGACTGGCGTAGCTCAGTGGATTGAGCTCGGGCTGTGAACCAAAGTGTCGCAGGTTCGATTCCCAGTCAGGGCACATGCCTGGGTTGCAGGCCATGCCCCCCAGCAACCGCACATTGATGTTTCTCTCTCTCTCTCTCTCTCTCTCTCACTCTCTCTCTCTCTATCTCCTTCCCTTCCCTCTCTGAAAATAAATAAATAAAATCTTTGGGAAAAAAAGATTATTTGATTAAATGAATGAATAAATGACTATTTTTAGAGAAACTCAGGATGAAGCTAAGTATCAAGACCAGGGAAAGAAAGAATGTGGGTAGACAGACCCTGAAGAACGTTGTCTTAGGGTCTACACATGTGAGGAGAACTGTTTAGAAGTGAGGCAAATAGAGCTGAGAAAGTTGAACACTTACTGGGTTTGCTGTATCAGTAGGGTTCTGGAAGGAGACAGAATTCCATTCAGGTAACTTATCTGAAAAGGTTTTTAATAAAGGAACTGCCCGCAGCAGGGTGGTCAGGGTTAGGAAATCAACAAAAGATGTTGTTGCCCCAGAGACCAGCTGCAGGAGGAAGCCAGTTACCGTCTCTGGGGCTGAAAGAACAAAGGGAGGGAATGGTGTTGACAAAGGTCATGAGGACGTGGGGGAGGGGATGCTGAGCCAGAACTGCAGTGTTGGGGGGGAGGGACACCCTGACCTTTCTCTCCTGCCACCAGTGCTCCTATTAGCCACACCCATTAGGAAGCCAGAGGATGGGGAGCCTGGGTGACACAGCACCCCCCAAAATGTTGCTCTCTCAGGGCACGGTAGGACAGAAAAATGTGGAGGGTGGATCTAGAGGTACAGGTGAAGACTAATCAGCACACGTGGCTGTGAAAAGGAAGAAAACTAACAAGCAAAGAGAATGTCTCTAAGTGTTGGGTTTAGAAGAGAATTTTTAATTATTGGAAGACCAGTGAAAATTGGTGGTAACTTGGGAGAAAATTTTGAATGTTTTACACTTGCACCAGGTGAACTGGATAATATCCAACTGGGCAACATTTAGTTCACGGATAGTGTATAGATCTAGAGATTCATTCCTGTATAACAGTGATGTTCAATGGGTGTGCTACTAGAATGTGTAAAGCATGCAATACCTGACTATTTACTCAGGGCACTGATCTCTTTTCCCTTAGACTGTCGAATAAAAAAAAATGACAACAGCAAACACAACAATAGCCGTCCAGTATGAATGAATCAAAATTGTATCTGTGTTTTTATTTGTCAGATCAGCAGAAAAAAAATTTTACAGTGTGCTGCAGAATTTTGATAATTAGTTTATGTGTGCCACGAAATGAAAAAGGTTGAAAATCACTGCCTTGCAGTACTTGTGAAGGTCAGGTGCCCTTGAGCAGTTGGGCTGTTGACCTGGAGCAGGAGCAGTGCTGTCTGGGAAGCAGCGTGGCGTGCGGTGCAGGAGGAGCGGGGTTAAAGGCTGGGTGGATTGCTGTGTGAGGCACTAGAAACGAGCTGTGTGATAGGCACGAGCACCCAGCCTGACAGCTTGGCATTTATAGTCAGTGTTGCGGTGTATTATATTGGTGTGCGTTGTGTGCATGTGCATGGGAATGTGCACGCGTGTGTGCACATGAATGTGTCCTGGGAGAATCTGAGGGTGTATACTGAGAAGAAACTGCCCTGTTCTTTTGTTTTATGTGATCTGGCAGCATTTCTCTTGGAAATGCAGTTCCTTGGAGAGTATTCTGTGCAGTCCAGTGGTTTATTGCCTACTGTCAGGACATAACAAGAAGAAATTGTTCTAAATGACGGCGAGCAGAGTTTAGTTTAGGCGTAAGGGATGGCTTTTAATAACTTGTAGTATCAGATTCCCACTTGACTGTAGAGAGACTTCGTTGTTCTCTTCCATTCTGAATTACATCACACGTCCAAACAGCAAGAACTTTGCATTTTAAGTTCGACTGAAAGGGCATTGACATGTATAATGTACCCATTTTCTAAAAGATTTGACTGATATGACTGAATATTCAGGTTGTCTGTATTCTTATTGTTGAGGCATGTTTTTCTGGTTCCCTGCCCTGCCTCTTGGCTGACAGTGTGCAGAGAGCAGAGGCGAAAGTCAGACCCTCAGGGAGAGTTCAGGAAGACTTCACCGTCATCCACTCTAACTGAACTGACCCTTAGCCATCTCTCTGGTTTCCCTCTCCCTTCTCCCTCTAGATCAATGAGCTCTAGACACGCTGGCCTCCTACCGGTTCCCCCAGACTCTTGCCTCCGCCCCTGCCCTGGCTTTGCCTTCTCTCTGGAAGGCTCTTCTTCCAGGGGTCCGTGTGTGTCCATGGCTGGACACTGTCACATCCTCAGCAGGGCCTTCTCTGACCACCCTGGCTACAAGGCAGCCCCGTCTCTCCCTGTGCCCATCACGGAACTAGTCGCCCCAGGTCAGCGTATTAATCCTCGAATTGTCTAGTTGTCTGTTTCTCCGACAAGAGTACAAGACGGACAAGAGCAAAACCTCTGTCTATGATGCTTGTTGTGACATCCCCAACACTTAGACCGGGGCCTGGGAAACAGTGGGCACTGCACAGAGATCTGTGAGATCCATGCGTCCACGCACAGGACTATTTTAACTACTTCAGTCCTTCCTACTTTTCACCGTTTTAGGCAAAGAGATGCCTTGTGTACTTTTTGTCATTATTGTGCACAAGCACCCTGGAGATGGAAGACTCTCCCTTGGATTTCCCCATGGGGTTCCAATTCTCAGCACTTTGGGACTTGCCACTTTTATTGTCCGAACATGAGTTTTTGAGTTTGAGAAACTTTCTGTGTGAAAGGGAGAAGCCTTAAGCCTTGAGTGTTCTCCTAGCGACCTCCCCACCTCCTCACCACAAGTTTACGCTAAATATAACCACGGGTTATAAACCATCACCTCTGGCAGCCTCGAAATACAGGAAATCCCACTCCTCTCCTCCCACTTGCTTTCTCTCCCTTTTTTTCCACATCTCTGGTATTTTAATAGGAAAAGACATCAAACACACATAATAAAGGAACTGAAGTGACTAGAGAACTATTACACAAAAGACCTCTTTAAACACACACTTGAAGACTACGTAAGAACAATATAATATATTTTCTCCAGTGAAGTCTGTTAATGAACCAAGTTCTCACAGAACATACGATTTTGTTTGATTCTCTTTCCCAGGATCAGATATTCCAAAATTAGAGGAGGAAAATGGGAAAAAAAAAATTAACACTGCATGACAGTGGACACTATGTTCATAAATAACCTGTTTTTTTTTAAATTTTTTTTTAGATTTTATTTATTTATTTTTAGGGAGGGAAGGGAGGAGGAGAGAGAGAGAGAGAGAGAGAGAGAGACATTAATGTGTGGTTGCTGGGGGTTATGGCCTGCAACCCAGGCATGTACCCTGGCTGGGAATCGAACCTGGGATACTTTGGTTCCCATCCCGCACTCAATCCACTGAGCTACGCCAGCCAGGGCTAATAACCTGTTTTTAAAATGGGGTCAGGTGTTTTGTAGAATTCCCCTTAATTTGGATTTGTCTTTTGTTTCTCTCACAAGGAAACTGGATCTCCGGGTTTCTGGGCTGGTGCATTGGTTTACAATTCCACCCTGAAGAAGCTGCAGAGGGGACGGTGACTTTGCCTGGTGAGGTGACATGGTGGCTGAAGTCCAGGTGGCACTGGAGCGTGGGGGGCTTGCTGTCTTCCATGCTGACCTGCAGTGTTGAGACAATGCCTCTATGGCTAGCTGTCATACGCGCTATGAGGCCACTGACAGGCTGGCACAGAGCCAGCTGTGCTCCTGGCTAAAGCAGCCCGCTGGTGAACCTCTCTCACAGTGCCTGGCCCAGAGCAGACCGCTGATTCATGGTGGCTCTTCTCATGACACGTCCAGAGAGCTGTCTTACTTTATGAAAAATGACCTTATAATGACCACCTTGAGAGAGCCTGGAATTACACAACCAGCCTTCAGTAATTTCCTTAGCTAAAAGAGCTCTCTCTGCAAACGTTTCTGAGGAGGAACCAAGGTCTTTGGGATAGAAGTAGAGGGAGGGGAGAAATAAGAATCAGTTCTATCTTTTTTGAAACTCTTTGAAGCTTATTGTCCCAGAGGCTTCCTATATCCCTCTCTTTTGCTGTCTTCAGGAATATTTAATATTTAGCTTCTTGAATTATTTTGCCTTGAGGAATTGAGTTCCTGCTTGTTCAATTGCTTTCGCAACCACATGGAATCACAGTGATCTCAGCTGAGAGGCCCTGGGATATCAGAAAGGGAGTGTCAAGTTTGAAGTTCAGGGATTTGAATGCTGTATTACCCGTTAATAGTATCACCTTGGCTAAGGCCACTATTCTCTCCAAGCATCAGGTGTTTATCTATAAAATGAGATGAATAAAACGGACCCTCCAGGCGTGCTGAAAGGACCAAAGGAGAAGTGAGATGTATATAAAGAGTCTCTGGTAGATGATGGACTCCTCCTGAAACACTTGTGGCTACTTTCAGAATTTCCTTCTTTTCCCTTAGTCAGAGCAGTTGAAATTATATGGAAAAGAAACACTGTAATCAAATGGTTCAAGTCTCCTGCCTGGATAATTTGTGGATGGAACAGACAGAGGGTGGAGGAGACAGAGAGGAGAAGGAGTATTGCATTCAAACCTTTCCTCCACTTGGCCTGCAGTAGTTTAGGCTTCTGTCCAGGGCCTGCTGGTGTCATTGAATGCCAGCCTGAAGCCCACTCCCTTGGTGTTTCCAGGTCTCTGAGATCTTTGGGTATTAGGACTTGAGGTGAGGAAGACACATAGTGGATAGAATGGTGTTTCGTGCACATGGCTCCCGGGATGCTCCAACCCTGGGGTGAAGAGGTAGAGCCTACTGGAGCATGGATTTCATTGTACAACCTTCCTCCCCATTATATGAGTTGCAGGTTACAAGCTGCAGTGGCATTTTAGATCCTGGGCCTCCAATCAAAACATGAAGACCCCTACACTACCTTCATAAATGGATGGTGTCCTCCATTAAACCTTCTGATTGCCTAGACATCTCCCATTGAATTCTTACCTGAGTTGAAGGCCAGGTTCTAGAAGACAGTAGAGTCTTTCAGACTGATTGTTGCAGAGTAAGGGGAGAAGTGAGGGTAGGAAAAATTGCAATTTTTAGGAAACAATAAGCTTCTTTTTTTATCATGGATGAATTTTAGAAAATTATGTCTCAAATGGCTTCTTGAAATCTTGCCACTCCCACTGCCACTGGGTTATGGTCCTTATATCTGGTATTGCATGTTATTCTCTGACTTCTCATAGCATTTAACTTTACAGATATGATCTCATTTAATCAACAGGACACCAAGATTTGATTGCCTTACCTGTTGGCACTTTGTACTCCAAGTTATAGTGACTAGTTGCACTAAGGAACCTTGTTTCTTTCTCACGACAGAGTTTTCCATGAAAGGATCATATCTTGCTCATCTTCATCATTTGTACAATGTCATGCTCAGTGCATGGCACATGTGTTCCCTAGCTTTTCTCTCGAGTAAGTACAGCTTCAATGATACTCTTCCATATTTTTAATGGCAATATTTTGCTCTAAAAACAATGAATGCTTTCAGAGAGTAAATGTATCCCATGAAACCTTCCCATACATAAGCCTTAAATTCAGGAGCAACAGATGCAAGAAACTTGTTTTGTTCAAACTGTTGTATTTTGGGGCTTCTTTTGGGTTCAGAAGCCCCTTGGAATTCTGCAGGTCTTTTAGATATGAGAAAGGAGAAGTCAGCTAGCCATGAAAGTTACTAAAACATCAAGAATAGAAAGAAGCATGAGAAGACTGGGAGGCGAAGAGTGGCCCTGGGCTAGCCCATCAACAGAGGGAAGGAAGGAAGTAGGAAGAACCATCGTCTAAGACTAGAGTGTAAGCACAGGCATGTGCCCTGAGAAAACAGTCCCTGAAAGTGACTTTGGGTCCCAGGACTCCTTGGTTCTTTCTCAAGGCAGCCTTACTGATAAAGTAAGTGAAAAGTTGTGTAATTTTCAGAGATATTGGGCTATGGTGATTCGAAAATCAGATCCCATCCACAGCCTGAGCCAACTATATTGACTCATATCTCCGTCTGGCCTTGGGCAACTCTGCCTTGTTGTTCCTCAGAGTTATGAGAACTACTTTGTGCTCTGGATGCATGAGCTGGGCAATTTAGTGTTCCATCTCTTACAAGGGGTCAGGTGTGGGAGCGCATAGCTAACCTCCTCGATATCAGTGTCATAGGTTATAGATGTGCTCCATCCAGTGCGTCACATTGTCTAGATAACCTATGTGAAATATAAGTAGAATTCAACTCTTCCTGTAGTGACTTGATATTTCAGACTAAACCATTTTTTTTGGAGTTAACAAGGCTCATGATTTTTACTGCCTGCTATATAAAACTTCCTTTTTATTTGTCCAAAATAAAATAACTGTGGTTTATAGGAAATATCATAGACTTGGATTGAGAAGACTTGAATTTTAATTTCAGGGTTTCCCCTTACTCAGTGTGTATTTCTATAATCAAATCTTTGTTGGGATATGTGCATGCGTGTGTAGACACTGAAGTAAGATGGTGTAGGGATTGTGCAATCAGTTGGCCTGATCAGTGTGAATATTGGAATCACATGACCTGGTTTACAAAACCCCTTCCATTACATACTGGCCATGTCATCTTGAGGTGTTTACATGGTGACTTAAAGAGTACAGGCTTCCTTACTGTATAAGGTAGATAATAGCAGTACTTAATTGAAATTACTTTTCTAAGACATTTTCATGGTGACTTCAAGAGTTTAAGCTTCCCCACTGTATAAAGTTGTTGTGCTCATTAAAAGGGCACAATGGTAAAAATGCTTGTTAGCACATTAGTCAGCACATAGTACAAACCTAAAAATGTTGGGGATTATTATTATTGTTATCATTTATACTCATATACACTATGCAAACTTCGGTGAGTCACTTCAAGTCTTAGCTTCAAGTTTGTTGTTTTTTACTAAAACCTGGATTTACTAAAAGTTTCTGAATTACTGTTCTGTATATCAGAAATCACTACCCAATTCATTATAGAAATTTCTTCATTAGGGATTCAAGGTGGGTATTTTCTAGTCTCTAGTATTGGTACTTGGGATCTGCTGAACCAATATATAGTTATTTTGTCCACATCTGTAATGGTTTAATATATTTCAACCATATCCATCTTTAGCCTGTAGGGTTTTTTTTCGACTCTCTGTTTTCATATGGCAGCTTGCCAGATCTTTTGGTCATTGATTTACTTTTTTCTGGACTTTCTCCATCTCTGTTGTGTCATTCTGATGGAGCAATGACCAGAGCTATCCTGGAATATACCAGATGTCAAAAGTAGAATAAAGACAGTAGAGAATTAAAGTGTGTGTTGGCAATTTCAACTTCATTTTCATGACTAGGTCCTGTTCAATCTAGGAACTGGAAAAAAGACAGGTATGATTAAACAAACTTGCTAAGTAGTATCCCAACATGAAGAAGGTTTTCTCAAGTCCAAGTCAATGGGCTTACACTGGCCAAGCGTTAGTTACTGATGAGCCGCAACCCAGTGTACAGGCTAGTTGTTATTTACAAGGCTGACATACATTCAACTGCAGTTGTAAGAAATAGAGGGAAGGATTTTTATTTTAAAGATACAAAATGCTTTTTTCTGTGAGCTCCACTCCATCACTAATTTTACGACAGATAAGAGGAAACAATATGTGAAAAAAAACCCCACCACCTATTCCTCTGAATTGGCCCATATTGCTGGAGTCATTGATTCCTAGAATTGTCAACAAATCACAACTAGAAAAAAATCATTCCTGACAATGAGGACTGGAATAAAATTGCTCATTTCCTGGCACATGGGAGAAACCATCCTAATTGCTTTCCAAGAAGCTTACCCTCCATACTGTTTGGGGGAAAAAAACAAGGCCAATAATATAACTTTAATAACATTTGGTAAAATTTTGACATAACAGAAAGATTTCTAGATCTTCCATGTTGAAACACTTTGCTTTTAATAGCATAGCTTTAGATATGTTTACTCTAAATGGCAACATGTCATTCATATCAGTTCATATCACGAATAACTCAAATTCGCTGAATTTGAAATTTCAACTGCTTGAGCAATGACAGAAATCTAGATTGGAGTATTTTAAGTAGTCATAATAAAAGAGCAAATGTCAGCTCTTTTGGTGTCTGTCATTGGAACAGTTCCGTGACTGTAGATGTTGCAACCTGAGGTCTTAGTGGTCTCTGAACTCAATCCTTCCATGTTTTAGTTGGGAAGTCATGCTGTGTAGACAAGGTTACATCTGCTGCATGTGATGTCTGGCTCCCTAGTGCAATCTCTCTATATAATTCAGAGAAATCCAGTGCTGTGGTTCTCAAATCTGCTGGATCGTTAGAATCACCTGAAAAGATTAAAACACAACAAAACAGAACTAATGCTTGATTCTCAACCCATTAGCTCAGAATCTGTGGAGTATGGTTTGGACTGCAGTACTTTAGAATACTCCAGGTAATTCTGAGGCCAAATGAGGCCTTTTTTTAATACTTATAATGGCACCCCTGGTATGTATGTCTGCTAAGTGACCCCTCTTTAGTCGTCTTTGGGTGAAATTTTGTGAAGTGGGTACTGGACACATTTTGGTCACACTAGTTGTTAAAACCACATCAAAAGCTCAAGGCAGTCAAGTAAGATTTATCACTCTGCATTCCCAAGTACACAGCCTCAGTATGGGTCCTAAGCATTTCTCACCTGAACAACTGAACACCTGCCAAGTGAACCCAAAATGCATACAGGGATGTTTGTCTGTTTCGTTCTTTGATGTGTCTCCAGTTCTTAGAACAGTGCCTGGCACACAGCACAAGCTCAGTATGTATTAATGGAATGAATTAATGGCTATTGCAAGATCACTGATATTTTAGCCAATCTTAAAATCTCAGTGATTTAAATGAATCATTTATTGTCATGCTCAGATTGGCAAGATGATTGTGGTTCGGCAGATTTAGACTGAATTTGGCTGGGCCAGACTGGACTCCAGGCTCTGGTCAAGTACAGGTCTGTTTCATGTCTTTTTGTCTTGAAATTCTTCTCATGATGAATGACAAGAAACCAGAGTGTGTGTGATTCCTCTGAAGGTCTTGGCTTGGAACCGGCACATTGTCCCTTCTGCCCACATTCCATTGACTAACGCAAGTCAATGGCCAAGTCCAATATCAGTGAGATGGAAAAGTACCCTCCCACTCCAGTGGGGAGTCCTGAAGCAAATAACATTCGTGTTTAATTCTAACACATGGAAGGAATAAGAATTTGGAGGCAACAGAATTTGAAGAACTACCTGTTCTCCATATCTGTAATCTCAACACCTTGCTTAGAGTCAAGGACAACTTTTCATCATCCAATTCACGGCCCAAATCCACTCATTCCCTCATCTGCTCCTCTACTCATATCCCCACCCAAACATACTCCTAAAACATTTAGTTAAATTAAATCTCATTTAAAAAAGAATACCAGGAACTTTAGGATATAGCTCCTGTCCAAGTATATACCTTCATGTTTCACCAGACTCTTATATTAAATGTGTACTTTCTCTCTTCTTTTTTTTTTTGGTTGAATTCCTAGATATATGTATGAGCTCACTTAGTGACTTTCTCTGGAAGAGTTAATCACTTCTTATATTTATATTCTATAATTATATCTAACAAGTATTAAACATTTATCACATATGAGCTAATTTAATTTCCGTGAAACCTGATTATACATTGCAGGACCTGAAGCACAGTCTCCATCATTTCTTTCTCCCAGTACCTGGATGGTCAGCATGGAAGGAGTGGAGAGGAATGCATGGAAGATAAGGACCTCTACTCTAGCAATGTGGTGCATTTAGATTTTCAAAAACATTAAAGAGAGATAATTATCATCACATAATTCTTTTATTAATCCTACATTGTATAATTATCAATGATTGTGGCTTTTGATTTTCTGGGAGAGTATTTTTCTTATTATTCACAAATATTCCAAATATGATGTTATGGAAAAGTCAAGGAGGACACAGCATATGGTTAATCTTATATTAACAGATGACTACATACCTCTAGAAGATACTAAAGTAAGGGTATAATCAATTTCTCTAAAAGTTTATCAGTTTATGTTCCACCAAAGTTTTTTTTCCTCCTTCAATAGTTTTAGACTTTTGAGACTCAGTTTGGCGCATCTTGCAAAGTTGGACCTTGCCATGCCCCATGACCCAATAATCTTAACCTCGGTATATATGCCTAAAAGCAGTTCATGTACATGTGCACCAGAGGTCACATACAAGAATCCTTAGAGCTGAGCTGAGGTATATATAATAGCAAAATCCTGGAAGCAACCTAAATGACCAAGACAAGAGATGGTGCAAATATTGGGGGTATATATAATTGATTTTAATACACCTGTGAAAGTAGATGAATTCTATATTACAGTAACGTATTCCAAGAAATAGAGTGGAGTAGAATACCTGTTTCAGACATTTCAAACATAAGTAAAGTGAGACAATTTGCTGGACTAAAAATGAAAAAGAAGGAAAAAAGGAAGAGAATAATAAATACAATGAATTCGATCTTGGAGGGAGGCAAAGGGGAGCAACGCAAATGCATGGGAAAGTGTAAGAGCACTAGGTCATGCTCTAGTTTTCAGACTAGGCTGTAGGTTTGGGTATTCATTATGTTACAAAAAATTAAAATACAATAAAAGAGGACTGTACATGGACCAATGATGATAGCATGTCTTGAAACAAGGATTATAGTTGACATAATTCTGTGATTTTGTGGCTCAAGACCAAAACAAAACAAAAACAAGAACAAACCACAAAAATAAGATGGAGAAGTAGAAGCAATAGCTCTGGGAATTGGCAAAAAGAAGCTGGACAGAGGCATCGGCAAGTCATGGAAGGAAACCATCTGTTTGGGCAGTGAGGTGAAAACATGCTTGTTTACAAGATGAGTAGTTTTCTGCTCATATAGTAAAAAGCCATGCAAAGTCACATACAAAATTTTAAAAAAGGAAGTGGGGGAGTAAGCAGGATGGATGGCATACTAGTTGTTGACTATTTTTGTCTTTGTATAAAGTCAATGTTGGGGCTATGTCTGCATGAGTAGAACAACCCCATTGGAAGAGTAACATTTGATGGGTTTTGACACACGTGTACCCCTACGGTCAATACACAGAACATTGCCATCACCTGTAGCTTCTGCAGTGCCCCACTTTGAGTCATTGTGCTCTGTTCCTCAGTAACCACTGACCTGCTGTCCCTGTGGATCAGTTTTGGCTTCTTTAGGCCTTCCTGTAAGTAGAATAAGACAATATGTACTCCTTTCTATCTCGCCTCTTTCTCCTAGCGTGTTGTTGTTGAGATAACACCCATGCTTTGGTGTGTATTAGCAGAATAGTCACTGCTGAGCAGTAGTCAGTTGCAATGCTAAACTACAATTGGTTCTTTACTTCCTTCCAGTGAACATTTGGATGGTTTGTATTTTTTGACTGTTACAAACAAAACTGCCTTGTGGGGCATTTACCTGCCTCCACACTGGAATCTCGTGGACATTTTTTTGGAAAATCACTTTGATGATACCTTTAGTGCTATACCAATTTATTTCTTAAACCAGTGAAGTCCTTCTTTCAGACAATTTCGTGCGGAAGCCAATGTTAACAAGCTGTCCAGTGGGAGTGGGGAGGGAACCTAACATTTGCAACTTTCCAACATCCTAACTCCGGATGCATTCCCAACTCTGTGTAACTTGAAATTCTGTGGATTAGCTTGAAACTCAGTGGTGTCATGGGAAGACCATGAAAGTAGAAGTCTGGATCTGAGTCGAAGGAAGATGTTAACATTAATATAGAGGAGGGGCATTGGGGTGGTCGTTTAGAGGCCTCATTTACAAAGCTTGCCCACTGCTTTAACTTGTGGACTATGTGTGTCAGTTCCCCAGGGCTTTCCTAACAGAATACCGCAGACTGGGGTGCTGGAAAAACACATTTATTTTCTCACGGGTTCAGAGGCTGGAAGCACAGGATCAGGGTAGCACAGAGTTGGTTCCCACTGAAGGCTCTCTCCTTGGCTTGCAGATGCCCGCCGTCTCAGCACGTCCTCACCTAGTCCTTCCTCTGGGTGTGCACATCCCCAGTGTCTCTTTTCGTTTCCAGATTTCCTCTTACAAAGACACCAGTCAGGCTGGATTAAAGCACCGATCTCATGGCCTCATTTTAACTAAATCACTCCTTTAAAGGCCCGATCTCCAAGTTCAGGCACATTCCAAGGGGATTTTTAATGCAGTGAAACCATCCTGTAGGAGACTGTCATGGGGGATACCTGTCATCCTGCGTTATTGTCAAATGTGTAAAGCAAATCTGGATGGACATAAAAGGAGAGATTAACAGAAATACAGTCATAGTCGGGGATTTTAACACCCTGCTGACTTCAATGGATAGACCTTCTAGGCAGCAAACCAAAAAGGAGACAGCAGCCTTAAATGACACACTAGATCAAATGGATTTAATTGACATCTTCAGAGCATCTCACCCCAAAACAGCAGAATACACATACTTTTCAAGGGCACATGGGATGTTTTCTAGGTCAGACCCTGTGTTAGGGCACGGAATTTACCAATCTTTTTAAAGTCAGGAGATTCAAGAAAAATCGGAATTTCTATCTTCTTGAGAAATTGGACAGTATGGCAGTACTAGGGCAGCATTTCTGATCACCAGCGTTGCCTAGGACTGAGTCGAAGCTGCTGGTGTTAGAGGTGTGAGCTGTTGAATTTGCCACAATCGCCCCTAGCGTGTTGTCTTCATTTACACCATTGCTAGACGCCTCTGTAGACATGTGAGTGTATAACACTTAAGTTGGATGAATCACTGGGGCTACCAAGAAATGGAATTGGGACCTAACCCATGTATGGGCTTAAACCACTGAGAGGGAGTAATAATAAGAATGGTAATTAGAATAAATGGCAACGTGTTTTCTATGGGGGAAAAAATCCATTGAATGCAAAACAATGCAATCAGTGAACTTCAGTGAAGAATAATCTATCAGTCCTGGCTCATCAATTGTAATAAATGTAGCACATGATTACAGGTACAAGATGTTGATAATCAGGGAAATGAGGGTGGGCATGGAGAGAAAAACAGAAATTCTCTGTACTGTGTGCTCAATTTTTGTCTAAGCTTAAAACTGCTAAAATAAAAAAGAGGTAAAGTGTATGAATTTTTTAAAAAAGTGCTTCCTTAGAGGCCAGCTGTGAGGATCAAATGCTTAGCACAGAACATATAAATTACACTGTAAATAAGAGCTCCCTTCCTGCAAGAACAATTTCTGCAGCGTTTAGGTAAGATACAGTTACTCCATTTTCGTGGCTAATCCCAGAGTGTCCAAATATCCTAAAGCCACATGTCTAAGCAATTTGAGGGGCCTATTAAGGTATCTTCTACTGGGGGACAAAAATGATTTTTTGCTGTGTTTGAGAACGAGCTGCAGAAAACCTGGCATTTACTGAAGCTCCCAGCCGAAGCCTTGACTTTGCCTTTGTGGCAAAGGAGCTCCCAGGGCTCCTCATGCCAAGGAAACCTCTCAGAATCTGAGTGACAGCCTGGCTCGGCATCTACATGCAATGCAGACCACACGGGGCTTCGACTGACATGGAGGACGCCAAGCCATCCAGCAGCAGGAGACAAGCCAGAGCGGTCCTGGGACTGATTTGTGGGTGGCTCTGAAGCCTGGTCTCCTCTGAGAAGTTCCGTAATTGCCCTGCACGTCTCATTTGGAAGTGAACCGGGAACATGAGTTTGCTCAGATTCTCTCTAGGCCACTCTAGGACAGCTCTTCCTTGTCCCATCTTCCCGCAAATCCACAGGAGTGTTTTTATTTTTATTTTTATTTTTAAACATTTTTTTGAAGTTATAGAGAAGACAGATTGCCCCATAGGAAAGAAAAAAACAGGTACAAAACAAAGAAACAATCAAGGGGCTCAATTAAACCTAAAGCGTCTGTTTGAGTCCCCCTGTAGTTAGGATCTTTGGTTTTTAATCTTCCTCAATTTGGTTTTAGGTGAAAATCCTCCACATAGACTTAGAGCTGGAGAATCACCTAGTCCAATTCCCTCTATTTCCAGAACAAGGTCTCACTGCCTGGAGTTGACAGAAATGATACGTGATGGGGGGGGCCCTCGGAGCTGGAGAGAAGGCTCATTTCCTGCCTTTTGTCCTTTGAAGCACCTGTCTCACAGCTAATCCTTCTCCAAAGAGAGCCCTTTCCTTCTTTCCTCCAATCCAGTTAAATTTGCACTTAACATTAGGAACAAGCTCCATGACTTTAGTAGAAACCGCATACAGCGAAACCACTTTTAAACAAAGCAGTTTTATCCTAGGCCAACTGACATAAACAAGAGTTAAGTCTCTGCTGTCTCTCATCAACGCAGAATGAACAAATGCTGAATGAGATGACATGGTTTGAGGACCTGTGGTATACTACTTTTCCCCCATAGACCTTAGGGGTACAAGAAAAAACTATTTGCCAAAACACTATGAACACCAGATGAATACACAGTCTGTCCAGAAGGTAATCAGCTATGTAACGTGAAGAACAGGGATGTTTATTGAAGAAGATACAAGATATAAGAAACATTGTATATAAGACAATGATGCCTCAGTCCCCTTTGATGTAGGCACCTTGGGACCTCACACAGTTCTCCCATTCACCATCAGCTGCTGCATCTTATTTTCCCGAGTCTCACTGATGGTCTGAAATCTCTTTCTTTTCAAAGGTGATTTTAGTTTTGGGAAAAGCCAGAAGTTGCAGGGTGATAAAGCTGGGCTGTAGGGGGGCTGAGTCACCTGGGTGATCTGATGTTTTGCCAGAAAACTCTGCACGAGATGTGATGCATGAGTGGGCCTGTTGTTGTGATGAAGCTGCCAATCACCAGGTCCCCCTAGCTGCAGCCTTCTCTATGATCCCAATAGTTTCCACGGAGGAATGTGCAAGCTGAACACAAAATTCGATACAGATTCATTGCTTTACCCGCTCAGTCATTTTGAATGTGACAGCCACACAGTGCACATGCTCACTGAATGGCATCTACCACCCCCCACTGACTAGTACAGTGAAGTCATCATTGTTCACCCATGCACATTCCAGTCCACTCTCCTTGGCTGCTAGTTTAAGTGATGCTGCATGAACCATTCTCATTGTATTAACAATGGTTGTACTTTCCTGGGCAGACCTCATATCATCAGCTTTATTTTTTCTGTCCTCTCCTCTCTTTTCTTCTTATTTATGGTAATAAGGGGACATCCCTGTGGTATCCTTTAAGGGCAGTTTCTGTTGGAAACATTGGAGAATTGTGTGAATAAATTTAAGTTGGGAAATGAGGGTGGGCTGGTGATAATAATGGTCTTTGAACTTAGTGACGAGAAATAGTCCTAGAGACCTTGAACTGCAGGTTCAAGGTCAAAATATGTTAAGTGTGAACCAAAGAGTCCTACTGAAGACTTCTCAACTCAGCAAGGACTAAGATTAGAAGGCAGGAGACAGGTCCTGGGTGGCTTTTATGGTTTTGGGGGAATAAATTTACTACGGTAAGGGTTGGACACTTAAAAGTGTCCATGGGACAGATTGGGACTTTAGACTGGGCTGCCTTAGCCACTCCTTGTTTGGTTTCCCGAGGTCTCTGACATGTACTAACACTGACCTTGCTCTTTTAGAATCACACATTGCACTTTCACTCTTCTCAGTGACCTCCTCCTTCAGGATCAGCCTCAGCCTCACTCACAGACATCCCATTGGATCGTGGAATCTGTTCCATCCATGGCTTTGGCCAATAGAATGTGGCAGAAGCGATGGTGTGCAGGTGCCAGGCTTGAGCTGTGGTGCTTTTTCCATTGCCAGGAAGACATGCCCAGCTGATGGGAAACAGAGTTTACCAATCCCAGGAGCAGAGTAGGACATATGTAGAGCAAAGCCATCTGAGGAAAGCTTTCCCACCCAACCTTCCAGTGTGTGAGGCGGTGCCACAGAAGTCATCAGAGCTGCCTGGTGGAGCCAGTGTGCAGTAGCCAATTCTTGGCTGATCCACAGGCTTCAGGCAAAGTCAGTGCTTAGTACTGCATGCCCCTGAGATTTTGTGATCATTTCTTATGCTGCATAAGCCAACTGATACCTCATCCTAAGTCACAGAGCTAGGGGTTGACTAGGCCAGGATTTGAACCCAGGTTTGTTGGAAACCAAAGCTTCGCCATTATGCCATGCTTGATGGCCTATGAGAGAGACCTGACCTGAGCAATTCCTCAGGGAGGGTAATTAATAATCACTATAGTAACGGGGGTACCAGCTATGTTATCTTACTGAATCTACGTAGCAAGCCAAAGCAGTAGGATTTATTCCCATTTTATAGATGAGGTTTGGAGAGGTTAAGTAATTTTCAGTGTTCACGTAATGGAAAGTGACAGAGCTGAGGACCCTAGTTTCTCTGTCTACAAAGCCAATGCATCTTTTGCCCCCACTGCATTTGGGTAAGTTTCTGTGCTGTGTGTGGTTGCATGCACACATGTGTGAATGCATATTGGGAGGAACTTTGAGTGGACCCCCATTCTGCTTTTCCTTGTTTGACTGATTAGGCCACGAAGTGAGGATCCAGTTACCAAGACAGGCTGTACTCCAGGGGCCAAGAACATGGATGTGTTCTGCAACTTTTACCAAGGGAGAAAGAAATGTTATTTTTTCCCCCATATTACATTCATGCTCTTATCAATGGCTATCATTGTTCGAGTTTTCCCCTTTTTCCTGTGTGGCATTTTCTCAACAAAAGTGGCAAGTGGGCAAGCACATTGCATCTTTCAAAAGGATTTCTCAGGAAGCATCACCAGCCCTGGCCTCCCAGCAGGCTGCTTGTGTTGCAACCATTGTCAAAATGTGGCATTCTGCCATCGGTGAGAATGGAACTTGTCATTGACTCCAAGGGGCTATTGTGGAAATTTGTCTGGTAGTTGTGTCCCCAATCAGTAAGATTTATTCTCCTGCCTTTACTATACAGTCACAGCCTTACTTGGAGTTGTTTAGACTGTGAAAACCAGCGTTTAGAGATCAGGACAATGCAGGGGCATGACGAGAAGTGCAAGGGGTGGGAGAGCTCCATGGGAACGTCTCTCCAGCGGGTTCTAAAATCTAAAGGCATTTAAGGCCCGAGTGGAAACAGGCAGGTATGAAAATCACTGTCCACGACAGGGGTCAGGAGAAGAAGGCTCAGGGGCATTGTAGGGTATGGTGGAGAGCACACAGAGCCAACCTGGAATACAATTCAACTCTGCCAATTAGTGTACCTGTGAACTTTTTCAAGTTCATTGGCTTCTTAGCATCTCCGTTTCTTCACTTATAATAGGAAGCATTAACTGGGGATCCTTTAGCTTCAGTGTGACAGGAGGCAGTGTGAACTGGCAGTATTGGTGTGAACTCACGACACCAGCGTACCTAGCTTCAGGAATGTCCCTCTGCTGGTGTTTCTTGCCTTCAGGTATGGCTGGCTTCAGGGGTTCAGAATGTGTGATGACAGTTCTTTTCCTCTCCATTGCTCAGCAGAACTGGCATTCTAGATGAAGCCTGTTCACCATGTGGCTGCAGAGAAAGTCCTCTCTCCATTGCCTCTGCAGGGCTTATGTCTTCTGAAAGGGAATTGTGAACACATCCACTCTGGCAGATTTCCTCTGAAGAAGACTATCAATAGGTCCTCCTTTCTCTCTATGTACATCTTGTTTCTTCCACTTAGAAATGGAGTCTGTTTCCCCCTCTCCTTGAACCTGGGCTGGCCTGCGATGGGTTTTAACCAATGGAATATGGCAGCAGTGACACTGTGCCCAAGACTGGCCCTTAACAGGCCTGAGAGAGCTTCTTTCATCTGCTCAGAACCTGCTAGCATGCTGTTAGGAAGTCCAAGCTATCCTTTTGGAGAGAGAGTACATGTGGAGGAACCCTGGAAAGGAAAAAGAAAAAGAATTGAGGCACCCCAGCTGACAGCCAGCTCCTCAGCTCGGACCTTTGAGAGAACTTCCAAACCATCCCAGCTGTCATCTAGAGGCACCTGCATGAGTGATATCAGTGGGACAGGTAGTAGTAGAAGAACCACCAGTGGAAACACAGGTCATGAGAACATACTGTGGTTATTCTAGCCCACCATGTTTTGAAGTGGATTGTTACTAGCAAAATATAATTGATTAACCCAACTTGTTCCAGCTCCCATCCTGTGCTTCAGATCTCCTTGCTCACCTGGCACAGAGAGCTGGCCTGCATTGACATGATGCTACCATGATGATATAATCTTCTTCCTCTTCAAGCATCAACTTGGTCTGCTGCCCGTGTCGACCCTTGGAGGCTGGAGCTGAAGGATTGTATCCATAGGCCTCCCTTCTGGCCCTCTTCTGGGAAAGAACAATTGGGGACGGGATAATGGGGCTTGAGTTGGACCAACCTGAGATGCAATCACTGCTCTGCTGCTTCCCAGCTTCTGAGGGGCCATAGAGTGACTTATCTCTCTGGGCTTCCGTTTCCTCTTCTGTGAGTGTGGGCAGTTACCCTTACTTCATGGGGCCCCTGTGAAGATTAGAGGGGTGATGTGTATGTGTCTGAAGTGTTGTGTGAAGTGTCTGGCACAGAAATGAAAAACAATCAGCTCAAACAAAACTCACCCTCAACATTTCCCTCCATGAGGCTTTGTCTCACTTTGGCATTTCCAGTCAACCATAAGAACTGAGACTTGCATTCAGATTCGTGGGGACTGCGAACATTGGTCCCCAAGAAGTTCTTTCAGGAGCTTGTTGTAGCAACAAGCAACCCCCCAGCAGCCCGCTCACAGCAGCAGGGCTCCTGTACAATAGGGATCTGTGTGCTGATTGCCATGACAGTGGCACATGGCTTTAAAAAGCACATCTCATTGCCCTGTGGAGGCTCTTTTCAAATGCTCTCCCAGAGCAGGCTATTTTGTAATAAGACAACGAAACCAAATTTACTAGGTACTTTATTTCAGGGATAAGGAGGAAAGTAAAAGTTCCCCCAATTAATTGTTTATTCTATGCCATTTTATTGCCTCTAAACATTGTTTTCCCTGAACAAAACCAGTACCACAGGGAAGTGGCTGTGAGGATGCTGACAGGCTAAAAAGTGAGTGTGACTGCAGTTCATGATTAAGAACTAGGAGCCGTCAAGTTGGGCTTTCAGTTGGGAAAGCTGGTCCATTTCAGGAGCTGAGGATGGGCTGGTTTCACACAACAGACATGGGATTAGGAGGTGCCCAGAGACTACAGGTACAGGGACGAGGCCAGAGTACTATTCTCTCAGCTCTCCTTGGGGGAGGGAAGATACCCAATGGATATGCACTGAAATGGCAAACCAAGCAGTGTCTATTTTACTTGTTCAGACGTCACTCTGATTGGTCAGTAGGTCACGCTGTGAACACACCCTCTACTGAAGGGCACCTCTGACAATGCGTAGACATTAGGACCGAATCAAATTCCTTCTATTTGACTTCAGGGTAACAACCTGGATACACTTTGCAGAGGCACCCATTTAGCTGGTTTCCTTGGGGGGAAGTAGCAAAAGTGGCTAAATGAATGAAAGCTTTGTGGCTGGGAACAATCACAAGAGTATTTTCATTTGGTAGCTCTATGATCCCCGAGTTCAAATAAGGAAAAGGCATTTATTGAGGGTAGTAGCAATTATTGGTCTTCTAGTGTCTAGAAGAACCTGTAAGTTTTATCTTGGCCCATGACCAGTTCGGAATAAATACTCCTTTGTTATTGGATGGGTTCAGCCAAGGTGCCAGCAAGAAATATGTGACATATTTAAACTGGATAATTGACCAGAGTTTAATAAAGTGACTATTTACAAAGGTGTGTATAGAAGGTTGGAGGCCCAGAGGAGCATAGGCAGATAACTGTTCCACCCCTAGGTCTGTGGAGCAAGAGGAGGAATGGTTGGCAAACATGGAGAGTCCATGCATGAAGAGGAATGATTGGCAGGAGCTGTGACCCTTGGAAAAGGCAGTGGCAACTGTCGGGGAGAGGTAAAGGGGGGTGTAGTCCGTGTCTGGCAGGAGGACTGGCTTATTCCTGGCATTGTTTAGAATTGTCTGCACATAGTGACAATAAAAAGTTGACTTCTGACATACTCACACAAAGAAGAAGGCAATGTGAAGGTGGGAGAGGGAGATTCAGAGATTCTGGCCTTGCCTTGGCCAGTGTGGCTAAGTTTGTTGGGTGTCATTCCATGAATTGAAAGGTCAGTAGTTCGATTCCTGGTCAGGGCACATGTCTGAGTTGCAGGTTTGGTCTCCTGGGGTGCATACAGGAGATAACCAATCAATGTTTCTCTTGCATACTGATGTTTCATTCTCTTTCTTTCTCCCACCCTTCCCCTCTCTCTAAAACAAAAATGAAAAAATAAAACATTTAAAGATGTTGGCCTTGAAGATTGGAGTGATTACAGCCAAGGAATGCCAGTGGCAGTCAGCTGGAAGGGAAAAGAAACTCATTCTTTCTTAGGACCTCTGGAGGGAGCACAGCCTTGCTGAGCCCTTGATTGTAGCCCAGTGGTACTGATTTTGTACTTCTGGTTTCCAAAACTGAGAGAGAATAAGTTCCTATCATTTTAAACCACCAAGTGTGTGGCATTACAGAACCATGGGAAACTAACATAGTGTTCTATTCTTCCCTTTTGTTCTCTAAGACTTCACTATCTACATAGAGCCAAAAAGCCTTATAGAAAATCAGTAGAGGATTTATCAAAACCCATGTATTATCTGGAGAACAAAGTGGAAACCAACATCTTGAAATATTACCAAAAGTTTGAGATCAAGATTTTAAAGTTCCTGTTGGGTAGAGAATTATGAAATCTTCAGTAACCACAGAATAGTTGCAATATAGTGTTAGGGATGGCCGTCCCTATCCAGTGTGCAGTGGACAGAGCAGTGAATGGGAAGAAAGACAAAATAAAAAAAAACATAATAAAGTAAAATAAATAAGTAGGAAGTTGACTTTTCATTTATTATTATTTTTAAGTCATCTACAGACAACATACCCTTTATTGTTTGAAACCTGAAACCTGAAGGAGTCCATTCCCACTCATGCACTAGATAGAAACACAGCCAGCCTCTAGCGGCTTGGAAGGGAGCAAGCTGGGGAGAGAGATACCCCAACCTCACTCGCCTCCACCTTCTCATTCCCTGAGCGTGTCTCCATCAGCTGCATTCAGCAGAGGCCAGAGGGCAAGGTAGCTCTTGGAAGTCCTCCCTCCAGGTAAGCCCCTCAAAGCACAAAACAGTAGAAAAGGGTGGAGCGTGGATGTGGTGGAGGAACAAACAGAAAATATCCAGCGTCCAGTTGCAGCTTGGAGTGGATTTGTAACTCTATGGGACATCCTTAAAGAAGGGACCTGCTGCTCTCCGCTCCTTTTCCCTGCTGGGTAGAATTCAGATGTGATGGCTGAAACTGGAAACGAAGTAGAAATCTTAAAGCACAAGGTAAAAGGACATGTTGCAGATAGCAGAACAATCAGGCTGAAGGAGGGCCCCCTGATCAGGGAGGCTCCACCCACGCCTTCATTTACATGAGAAAGAAATAGTTTTCCACTTTGTTTAATCCACTATTATCTGTATTGCCATTTGCTGCCAAACCTGATCCTATCCATTGTGATGAATTCTTTCTAGGTTTTTTTTCCCCACAAACATTTATATGCTAGCTCTGGAGAGAAGAGGGTGAAGCCACTGCTGGCCCCTGATTTTGGTCTCTGATGTTAATATTTGCAGAACAGAATGGTCTCCTTCATATTTTCCCCAAAGGAAAGATAAAGGATTTGAAACCACTAATTTTTGGATTAGGAAGCCAGAATCTCACCTGTGTGGGACTGCGGGCCCTAGCATAAAGGGGACCTAGCATAATGGGTCTCCCACACCTGTTTTTTTTTTTTAATTAGGGATTTCAAAACACATTTGATGTCCTCTAGCGCTGCCAGCTGCTTTGAACAGGGGAAATAGATTAGAGGGACATGCCTGCATCATGGAAATGCAGCTAGTCTTGTGTAATTTTCTTTTGGCTGTACGTAATGCAATGATTGGAATAATTAAATAAGAGTGATCATTGTAAAGAGGTTTGTTATCTCCTTAACAAGAAAGCTGGGAGAGTGGGTTTGAGGGCACTAATTCAGAAGCTCAACAATGCCAGGGCTCGGGGTCAGCTTCTCTCCAATTCTGTTGACTTTCCCCTTTTGGTTAAAAGATGGCTAACGAAACTCCAAACAACACATAGCAATGTCAAAGTCAGGGAGGATGGAAGAAAGAGGACATTTTTCTCCTTTGTATCTTTCCCTTAAGAAGGAATCTCTCTCCTAAAATTCTGTTTCCCTTATCCCTCTGCAAACTTCCTGTCAGTCATCAAAGCCTGGATCTTGTCACATGGCTACCCCCTCAAATGGTCCCTGAAAAGAGAAAAGGGATTACAAAAGGGATGACTGAATTAGGCCAATCATGATCCATTCCTGGGCTTTGAACTGTCTTCCCCAAGTACCCCAGTGCCCCCACAAAACAGGGCCTGTTAACAGGGAGGGAGGCGAGAATGACTGACATAATCAGTCACAAATAGAAGGAAGTAGGAGGGCCATTCTGAAAAGAAGAAAGGAAATTCAACAGATGATTCAACTGCGAAAAAGTTAAGTGATGTTTGAGGCTGAAGTGAATTGAACAAAAGTTTAGTGTCTGGGCCATGATTAGGGGACAGACTGTTGACTTCCATGACAGGTGGGGACTTCGAAGAGAATAAATTATAAGTAGACGAGATTCTTTGTTTCTGTATCTTGGACTTTGCATGCTAGAATGCTATTTTGCTTGAGTTAGCCAGTTAATGGATGAATCTGTCAAGGAAAACAGAAAAATGATGCCCATTCAAATTAGGCAATCAAGGGGAGTTTCCTACAGGGACTTTTTATAAAGATGTAAGCAGGGTTTAAGGAAATCAACAAGACATATAGCAGGATCTTAGGGCGACTGACAGTGTGGAGCAATTACCATCCCTGTGACTGAAGAGGCAAAGGCACATGACACTTCACAATGTGGAGAGAGCCCTGTGCGAAAAGAGCTGCCTGATAGAAACTGTGTCTTTTGGCAAAGAGCCAGGGCTCACCCACAGCAGTGTGGCAGAGGGGATGTCAGCAGACTAGACATCCCATCCTCCTCCTCCTTCATCTCCGATATAGTCCTCTCCAGTGCTGGCTGGAAAAAACTGGAAACTAAAGCAAGGGAAGATGTGATAAAGCTTACAGAGGAATTTGCGGGGGGCACAAAGTAGAAGGGCGGAGACTGACTCTTGAGGTACAAATGGGAAAGAAAGGAGGTACTCTAAGAAGCACAGCAGATAAGTACATTTTAAGCGATGTGTTTCTTTTCATGTAGTCAACAAAAATGTGGATAACAATAGATAGCAATAATAGCAGGACGTTTTGACTGTACATTTTGCAAGATGAAGCCTGAGGCTTGGAGAACATAGATGGCATATTTAAGTTAACACATCTTGGGATTCACATCCATACCTGTCTATGAGCATCCACCCATTCCCATCACAGGCTGGACGATGGCCATGGCATGGCTTTTGTGACATTATGAATCAGCATAAGTTTTAGAAATGGTAGAGGCATTTCTAAGGAATTCATTCCTTAGAAATCAAGGAGGCAGGAAGAGCAAGTGATCACGAGAAACTCCTTTCATGTTTTAGATCCTTACTTTGGGGTCTATGCTTAGGACACTGAAGACCTGAGCAGACCAAGAGGGCTTCGCTTGGGCCCTCTTGTGTCCCCACAGTGGGAGTCTGCCTCTGTGCGTCTCATGTTATGAGACACAGCCATCCTGGCGACCCCTTCAGAGGGAAGCTTTCCTCCCTAAGTCTAGAGTCTGACTAAAGGGATTAGTCTTTGCGATATCATGCTCATCCCCTCAAATCTGGCAGCTTCCCCACATTTTCGAGAACAATGACCTCAGGATGGAGGGAATCACTGTGCTGTCAAGCTGCATTCTAGGACAGCAGATGGTGACTCATGGTGGTGGCTGCATGGGCCTGGAGACCTGTTTATAGTTTTATCTCTGATTCTGCCTTTTATATCATGATATCTTTCTAAGTGTTGTGAATTTTGGTGTTTTGAGAGGGCTCCTCCTCAACTTCATCTCAATTCTCATGCCTGAAATCCTGTGGTCCATGGTACATTCCTTAAAGCAGTTTGATATATTACAGTTATAACACTAGCTACCGTGTTTTAAGTAATATCTTGTATGCAGGAACTCATTTAATACCTACCACAAATTATGATGCTAAGGTTCCTAGAGGTTCAAGTTCATGCATTTGGTAGTTGGTAGAGCTGATGTTTGGAATAGGCTTGTTTGATTCTAAATCCAATGTTCTTAATGACTACATTTTATTCATCATGGTTTGAAAAAGGGCATGGATTTGACACCTAACTCATATGTATATGAACTCTGGGATCTCCAGAAAGTTACTTCTAAGCCTCAATTTCTTTATCTCAAAAATGGGAGCTGGGAGAGGAGGGAAGCAATGCAGAGTAGACAGGCTGGAGCCACCAAAGTTAAACTTGATCTTCTTTAGAATGTTTTCAAAGCCAATCATGGAAGGTGGGAATGGTTTTGGAGTGTTCTCTTGATGGACAGCATCGTGATCAGATTATCTTTTGATTGTGGGGAGGGTCAAGATATTGGCATTGGGAAGAACTACTGAACTTGAAATAATAAAAAGGAAGTATTTACCCTCTCAGTTGTAATGGGTGAGCTTTGCAAGACTCTTAATTCAGACTCACTCTGAGGCTGTTTCTTTACCTGTCCAACGTACACTGGCTCTAAACTACACACAACAGCATGGAGGGTCCTGAATGATTAAATGAGAAAATGCTCTGTTGTAAACTATTCCATGCTAGGTCACTTAATTTGTCACATTTTCACCACTTTTTTCCCCCATGAAGAAACTGAATTTTACCAGCCAGAACTAAAGTGGGACCAGGGAATTGTGCTTCTCTCCCCTTCACCTAGTGGTTCTATTACCATGGAGTCATGTGGGGGATGTTCAACTTCAGTACCTGACTATTTGTCCACCTTATTGCCTTTTAAACAATTTTAAGACAGAGCCATTACAATGGTAACTATCACAGAGATTTGAATGATGATAGTTTATGAAAACAAGTTTCATGAACTCTTGGGAAATAGAAACCCATAAAAGGTACTGATGGACGCGCGGTAAATTGCTTTAGCCTGTTGCAGACATTACATCAGCACAGGTGCATCTGTAATTGATTGATTGAATGCTCCTTCCTTGGGTCCGATGCCAGCATGGTGGTTCCCCCCTCTCCAGGATAACTGTGCGTTTGGTTCCCTTGCGCGGCTGGCTAGTGAACATGTGGTAAAGGGACAGGGGAGCCATTAGGAGAAATAATACAGGACCCTTGGCTGCCACCAAGACACAAGTTGTGGAAACCCACAGTCAAGGGCCTTAGGGGAGTAATTTCCTTCTCCCCATCCAAGCATCATTAAAGCTCTATTTTATAAGTAAGGGAAACTAGGCAAAGATATGTAATCTGAGCTCTATAATGTTGCGTAGAACTGGGAACATTAAAAGCTTATCTATATATTTTCCACCCGATGAATCAGACTCCTGCTCATTCCAGAGAAAGTCAGATGCGTATGGGCCATAGGAGTATAGCTGAAAAAAGTGATGGGTTATTAGGAGAGAAATTATAGGCCTTTCAGATGACTTTCCAAACTACAGCTTTCATTTGCCTGCCCCAAATGGACCTTTTGGTATCACTAGCAGATAGAATGCAGGCCTGAAATCGGTCATTTATTTCTCCTCCTCTTGTAAACATAAGAAATGTACTATCTTGAAAATCCACGATTAGACCATAAAAGGCCACTTTTTTCAAGGTGGGAATCAGTAAAATGTTATAACTATCTTATACTTTTGTGCTTGGAATCATTTTATGCTTGGTTGTAATGATGGGGCGGACCAGTGTAAAAACCATTAAGCCAACCCAGTAGATTTGGCAGGTATTTGCAAAGTATTCTTTAAGATATTTTGTGCGTTTAATAGATGCACATCTTGAGGGAAGAGTAGGCAAACTGTCTGATTAAGCTTTATTCTTATCCATGGTTTTGATGATCAAACTAAAAAGAAACAGAAGGAAAACCTAATTACAGGACTTTGGAGTTTGCTGACCCGGATTGGAAAACACTCAAACCTCCCCCATTTCTTTAATTTAAATTGCATGTTCTCCTTATGTTACAAAATTTAAAGTAAAGCTTTCCAAATGAAGGGAGGAGCCCAAATGAAGTTTACATGAAGTTCATGTAAGTTTTAACTCTACCGTTGTACCTCTCAGGTCCCCACATGATGAGACCTGAGGTTTGTCCCAAGTTCATAAGGGGAGCTAGAGATAAATTTTGTCTATATTCCCACCTCCAAAAAAAGTAGGGAGTAGTAGCTGGTTGATGACTTTTTTTTTTCTGGGACTGGTTGAGTACAAGTTGGTTTCAGTCAAATCTAAGCTACGCTCTCTTCTTTTGAAAGCTGTAACAGAGTTCCAAAGCACACGCAGGGTTTTTGAAACAGCAGAATTCTGCAAGAAATTGTTTTATAGTTTGGCTCACTCACCCATTGTCTCATTGGTTCATTGATTCATGGCACTATGATGCAGTGGTTAAAAGTATAAATTTTATAATCATCTACCCAAATTTCAGACCCACGCTTTGTAAATATGGATCCTTATTTAGAATTACAAAGCTCCTTGAGCCTTCATTTCCTTAGTGGTACAATGAAGACAATTATAGTGATATCTGCTCCATAGTTTATTTAGTGGATGAAGTGAGTTCCGGGTGTCAAGTGCTCAATACAACAGAAACTTAAAAAGTGCATCTATTTACCCATTCATCCATCTATCCTCATGCACTGAATCAGTGACTGAGTGGGTGACTTTTAATATCCTGAGGACTCCGAGAATCTGTGATTCTTAAGGAAGCTGGAGGTGCTTCAGTGAACTTCTCTGAGTGGCAAAATTAGTGTGAGGCCTGGTCAGTCTGGACGATTTCGATGTCTTGGTAACCAATAGTGATCAGGGTGGTGGTATGTTCAGATTGTGATATAACTAATTACTTTTAACTTATCTTTATTTTGAAAAATGACATAATAGTGATGGATGCATTTTCATTAATGAAAAAATCAAACACTATCAAAGCATATAGAGTAAAAATAAAGCTTTGTTTCGACCCCTCTCCTTGTCTGTCTTTCTGCCCCACTGCTCCACATCACACAGCCCCCCTCAGCCCCCTCCACGGGGGTAATGACTGCATCTTTCATTGCCTATCCTCCCACACTTCTTTTTAATTTGTTGTATTCATTTCTGTGCCTATACACGTGCATATTCATATTTAGTTTCTTAAAAAATATAAATGGGATCATACTATAAGTAATATTTATTAGTTTTTTAATTTAATATTAATTTATGGGGATGTTTTCATGACAATAAAAAAATTCTTCATTTTAAAAGGCCACACTCTAATAAAGGCTACATTGTGTTCCATTGTGTGACCATAACATGATTTGATAGGCATTCACATTGTTTCCATCTTTTTTGTTATTGTGAACAATGCTGCAAAGACCATCCTTGGATATACATCTTTGTGTCTGAGTGGAAGTTTTTTGGTAGGATAGATTTTACGGATTCACTGAAGTTGAGTTAGTCAACCAGGAGGATGTATCAGATAAATTCTGATGAACAATATCAAATGCCCTTCCAGCATATTAAACCAGTTTCTATTTTCACTAACAGTGAAAATGACTATATCTGTAAAGTATTTACAAAAATAATATTGAAGCAAACAAGAATATGTCACCCCCAAATATGCCTCTCTGACAGAAAAATTATTTTGAGCTAAAGGCGATTAAAAGGCAGCAAACTCAGAAAAAGCTCCCCATTTTCTGCCTCAAGGCAGGACATAAATTCTCCTTGCACTGAAGAAAGACTCTTATCAGCCCAGAGATGGCACCAGAGAAATCTGCAAAGAACTTTGCTCCATTAGCTCCACCCATATACTTACCTTCCAACGGTTTGCAGCCCTTGGAGACTTAAAGCTGATTTCCCCTGTCCTGCCATTGCTCTACAAATTATTGGTCTCTGTTGATGATGCTGTGTAAGCTGGAGTTCCCGGCCACCCCTTCAAGTTACTCTTTGTTTCAGGTTTCTCCCACGTGATGTGCATCGCAGGAATTAATAAACTTTGCTTTTCTCTTGTTAATTTGTCTTTCTGTTAGAGCCACAGCTAAAAACCTAAGATGGGTAGAGGTCATGTTTCCCTCCGCTACAACATATCAACAATCTTTTGATTTTTGGCCAATCTATTAGGTAAAATTGACTTCTAAATATTTTAATTTAAATTTCTATGATTACCAATTAGGTTGATTATCTTTTAACCTATAATTCACACCTGTGAATTACTTCTTTATGTCCTCTGCCTGTATTTGCATGGGAAACACTTTATTATGGATATTAATTTTTATGTGCATGCACATATGGCAACTACATTATTTACAATGAATTATTTTATAAGTACATTTTAGTCTTTTTATGGCTTCTGCGTTTTGCATGTTGATTTTTAATCTGTGCAATAAGTAATGTTGGGTGATCTCTGAACTAGGAGGTTAATACAGGTGCAAGGAAATAATCATCATGATTCCCTCTCTTTGTTTTCAGTCTCCTTTCCCACGACTTTCCTCCTACCCTCTTCTCTCAGGCTGCAGGCCACTCCACCCCTTCTCCAAACACTACGGACTCTGAGCCTCTGCACCTGAGCCTTTGCACAGGCTGTTTCTCCCCCCAGGGAACATCTTCCTCCATGTCCCCCCCTGGGGACTTCTGCTCACCCCTTTGAATGATGAGTGCGGAGGCAAAATCCAGCAACTTCCCAGAAGAGTGAAGAAGCAGGGCCAGGCCTGAAACTATAATTTAAACAGAAGATGGGGGCTAGGGGAGAATAGAAGAGCAGTATGCTGGATGTGAAGGCCAGGTCTATGTGACCCCCAAAACATGTATTTTTTAACTCTTTCCTGAGCTGCATGATGTCCATAAAGGTTGACTCATGGGGAAGGGATGGAAAAGGTTCCAGAGCCTGGTTTTCGACTGTCATATTTTTTTCCCCTTAATCGCAGTGCTGGTCTTTGCTTTAGGTCTTGGTGTCAAAAGGGTAAATTAAGTTACCAGCCCATGGAGACTGTCTGGGGGAGGTTGACTGGTTGTTACAGGGGTGCCCCACCTATAGATTGCGGGCTGTATGCAGCCCAGGATGGCTGTGAATGCGGCCCAACACAAAATCATAAATTTACTTAAGACATTATGAGATTTTTTTTGTGATTACACATCACAATGTATTTAATGTGTGGCCCAAGACAGCTCTTCTTCTCCCAGTGTGGCCCAGAGACCCAAAAGGTTGGGCACCCCTGGTACATCTTCATGGGTAAAATCACAGCCACTCAATAAGACAAAGGCTTTCCCTTCACAATGCCTTTCTCTTCTCCAAACTCTGGCCTTAGCAGTAAAGTGTCCATGTGGTCTCAATCAGCTTTCCTCCCTGTACCTTTGGTTTAATAGGCTTCTGGCATTTGGATATGCCTGGAACATTGCAGGGGTTTTTTTATGTTATAAAATATGTACATAAAATGTAAAATGAAATAAAGACAGAGAATTAATATCCCATTTTTGAGATGCAGTGACTAATTAGTGTGACACAGGCCTATAGGGGTTTAATGTAGCTAATCTTTAGCAGGTGTTTCGCTGCCAGATGACAACATCTTTCTCGGGAGGAAGACAGAGTCCGAAAAAGCTCTAGAACATCAGGAAAATAGACCTAAATGATGGAGCCATCGTGCAATGGAGAAAACCTAGAACGTCACCATCCAAGATAGAAACCACCAGTGACATGGGGCTATTTAAATGTAAATAAGTAACTTAAATAAATTTAAATAATTAAAATTAAATAAAACGAAACATTCAGTCCTTCACTCTAGCCACAGTTCAGGTGCCCTGTGGACTATGGGACAGATGGAGAACCTTCCTGTCACTGTGGGAAGTTCTACTAGGCAGCATGGACCAGATTGAAATAGGTAAGGAATGCTGAATCAGACAAAACTAGAATTCTAGCTCTGCCTCTTTTTAACTGGGTGGCCGTGACCAATGACTGAATCTCACTCTGCCCAGTACTTTTGTTTACCGGCCACTCTGCTTTTATTGGATGTTCTGAGATATCAATATGACTAAAATCACTAGTTTTATTATTTGAAACATGAAGATTTTTTTATTGTTGTTCCATTACAGTTGTCCCATGTTTTCCCCGTGGCTCTCCCCTGCCTCGCTAAACCCCATCCCCCACTCCCGCAGCCAATCCTCACCCTGTCGCCTGTCCCCATGTGTCTTCCATACATGTTTCTTGACTTGCCCCCCCATATTTTTCTGTGAAATGAGGGAAATACTGCCTGGTGAAGAGGGTTTCAATGAGCCACCTGTGTGCCGTACTTGGCACACTGTGTCCTCTTCTGAGAGGCCTCCCCCAGCCACCCTATCAAATGGGGGTGCCACCTCTGTTATTCTTACGCACACCACTGAGGATGGCAGAACACGCCATGTCAGTAGTGATTATTTTGAGCTGTAGGCACTTGAGAAACAGCAAATGCAGAGGGTGGCTTTCTCTGAACTTTCCTTACCTGCCTAATGACAGGTCTTCCAAAAGGAACTCCGTTGTCAGCAGTCCAACGGAGTGGGAAGTCCCCTCCCCAGCAGCTTCACCGACTAAGGAAGATGGACTCCTCACTGGAGAGGAGACTAGAAGTGGACACACACCTAGACGAACTTTGTCACAACTCTCCTATGTCCATCTGTCCCTCTAAGGTCCCATTCATCTTTCCGAAAAGTCACTTAGTGTTCCCTAAGATGTGAATCTTCCCTCCCCTTTCCTTACTGAGATGCTATTTAAGTCTAAATTCTGAGCCTCTTCAGGGAGTTACTCATTTTCCCTGGGTATCTCTCATGTATACATGGAGTATCCGTGTTCATAAAGTTCTGCCTGTTTTCCTCTTGTTAAATCTGTCTTTTATCACAGTGGGCCAACTAAAAATAGAAGGGTTAGAGGGAAGTTATTTTTCCTCCCCTACACCACCCTATCACTTTCTTCATAGCATCTATCTATCTATAATGCTGTCCTGCCATACTTTTTTCCCCTCTCTCACCTGTAGGCTTATCTCCTTGTTTATTGTCTATTGTCACCATCCCTTATTACACATGCACTCTGTGTTGATTTTGCCAACCCCCAACCAATTCTCCAAATCTTTGATGCCAACAGGATATGCAACGATTTAATTCAATTCTGACACTAACTTCCCAGTGGTAGTGCAGACCCCACAGGTTAAGGCTAAATTCCATGAGAGGGCTCCCACTTCATATTCCAGCCACAAATGGGGTATCTGCCCTACCCACACTTCTGCTGGGCCGACTACAAAATCAGGAGTTCTCATGAGCTTCTTCTCAGGTTCAACAATTTGCCAGAATGACTCAGAACACAAAAAAAGTGCTTTACTTAAAGGTTACTGGCTTCATACGAAGAATAAAACTCAGGAACAGCCAAGTGGAAGAGAAGCACAGAACATCCTAGCATCTCGGGGTGTTTGCCAGCCCAGAACCTCCCTTTGCTGCATTGTTTCGGAGTTTTTACAACAGATTAATTATGTAGGCACAGTTGAACAAATCATTAGCCGTTGGTGATTGATTCAATCTCCAGCTGAAGGGTCATGGAAGATGCAAATAACTGCATCCCCCACGAGAAAGGGCAGTGGACGATGTAGTTAGTGCCAAGGAGTTGCTGATGGACCAGACCAGAGTGCTGGAGCCAGCCGGGCACTTGTGGTGCTGATAGGGGAGGCTGAGCTCCCTTTAAACCCATCTGAGGCCCAGCTTCCACAGAGAACCCTGGATGGCATTGAAGACCATACACTGTGGCATCACAGTTGACTCAGAGGGCTCTTCAACCGGCATGGAACGAGGAGCTGAGATTGACAATTAGCGAGCTGGCAAGGGCCGTCACTAATTACCTGCTAGTTGCAGCCTCAGAGGACAGCTGGGGCCGGAGCAGGTCCGATGGTTTCTGGGAGCCAGGCTTTGGCAGAGACAGCGTGTTCTCCCAGAACCCCCTGGGACACACAGCCTCTGCTCGAAGCAGCGCTGGGGGCTGGTGGAAAGGACTTTCGCTGCGCATTTCCTTGGATGGGCGGGGTCTGGAAGCTGAAGAGGAGAAAAGCATTTACCAGTGATGGGGAGAAACTTGTCATTATGATGTCGAGGCTTTTCAAACAAATGGTGGTTGTTTTCTGTTCAAAAGCAAGGATAAAAGCTGTTTTTCACAGGACATTTTTATGGTTTTATTTGTTTCCTTAGAAACAGTATCATAAAAACAATATCTTGTTTAGAGCTTGCTATGTGCCAGGTGCTATTCAAAATGCTTTGAATATAGTAAGTCAATCAAATCTTAACGGCCCTCTGAAGTAGTTACTATTATTCTCATTTTGCAGGTGAGGGACCAGGCCCAGAGAGGTTAAGTAACAATTGCACAACTTTTAATGATTAGTCACCTTCCAGTGTAACATTTGTATTTTCTAATGTGTTCATAAGGCAGATAATAGTCTCTCTTGTTCTTCCCCTCTTTGTTATGCCCTGCCTCCCACATCAGTCTGATTGATTTCTCCCTGGAGGGCTGGACTACTTTTTGTTTCCTGGGATGGGCCACGGAAGGGTACCAGAATATGCCACCTTTTTGGCATATCGAGCTAAAGGCCATTGAGAACCAGCAGGGAAAGCTCTTTACCTCCCCCAACTACCTAACAACAGAGTATAAATTCCCCCTAAAGGAAATGTACATTCATAAAGGAAATTTTTATTTGTAAAGAGGTCTCCAAATTGGGAAGAGAACTGTTCCCTCAAGACAACTCTTAATGCCTGAGGGACTTACCTGCGTATCACGACAACCTTTACTGACCACACATCACCTCTCTTTACCTTCCTGTAACTTGCCCCTATACCCAGAGGCCCCAAGCCTTTTTTCCATTGTTTGGCCAAAGATAGTATATAAATCTCAATCCTCTAGCTGCCTTCTTGAGCCATGGTTTTCTTTGTGAGCTCCTGTGTTGATATGTATGTAATTAAAACTGTGTTTTTTTGTCTTGTTAATCTCTTTTTAGTTTGATTCATGGGTCCCAGTCATTGAACCATGAGGGCAGAGGGAGAAAGATTTTTCCTTGCCTATACCACACACTGCAGGGCATTTGGAGGCCCTGGCTCTCACCTCCTACATACCAGTGGTACACCTCTCCTGATGGCCAATGGCAACCGGGCCCCTCCTACATCTCCAGAAGCCCCTCTTCCCCCTCTCAGGGTGATTCCATTTCTGACGGACAACCACCGAGGCATTTTCTGTGCATTTACTTTCTAGACATGCCTTTGGTTGTTTTTAAATGCAGACAACCCCAACTGATGATGGTTTGGCTTACAATATTTTGACTTTATGGTGGTGTCTAAGTGATACACATTCAGTAGAAACCATACTTCAAATTTTGAATTTTGATCTTTTCCTGGGCTAGTGATATGCAGTATAGTACTCTCTTGTGATGCAGGGCAGTGACAGAATGATGACTTTGCCCAACTGTGGGCTAATGTAAGTGTTCTAAGCACATATAAGGTAGGCTAGACTGAGCTATGATGTTTGGTAGGTTAGGTGTGTTAACAAATTTTGACTTAAGATATTTTCAACTTAGGATGGGGTTTATAGGGATATAACCCCATCTTAAGTTGAGGAGCATCTGCGTTGTGAATTGCTAGTAACACGGTAGAAATTCTTACCCCTTCCTTTTTGGGCAGGTGTAGGTAACACTCACCGTTGTATCCTACACGAAAAACTCTCACTCCTTGAAGGCAGATCCTAGAGTCTCTGTTGTCAGCCTCAGGATGGGCTCCACAGAGAACTGAAAAAAGTGTTTACAAGTAGTCAATTTACTACTGTTAAAAGATAGATGGAGGCATATTGAACATTTCAAGAGTTTATTGGAACAAAAATTACTCGGGCAGTGCCAAACTGGAAGTAGTTAGGAGCCCTCCACTGACAGGAGTTGGGGGAAAGACTTCTATAGAAACAAAGTGGAAGCAAAACAAGAAAATGATATGATTGGTTATAACTTAGGTGTGGTTGCCATATTTGGAAAAAGCCTAGTTGGCTGTTTGTTGTCCGATTTTAATTTCTTGACCTTGTGGCATTTCCATGCTCAGGTTTTGGCTTGCTTCTGTAGGCTGCTGAGGTATTAGAACCACCTCAGTCTAGCGGCCTCCTTGTTTAATTAATTTAACACTACCATCATGCATAGGGTGCATGGGACCCACAAACATGTCTTTTTTTTTAAGATTAGAAGGAACGTAACACAATTTGGAATGTATTTGTCTTTATAACAAATGCAGTTGCAAAATAAAATTAATTTTTATTTACTTATTTATTTACTTACCTTTTAAAAACAATTTTTAAGGGAGGAAGGAGCTCTGAATGGAGAAACTAGACCATGGTCTTATGAACTATTGGACTAGAGGCCACATAGCCACTAAATAGGACATGTTTATATGACTGAATGAATATAACCGAAATACTCAGTTTGGTTAGATTCTGCCAAAGTAGTCCCAAAGCAATGTGTTGGTTTGGAATTCAAAGAGTAATGAGCTTTTCTTATAGCTTCTAAAAACTACCACGCTATTAAAAATATTTATGCAAACTGAGAAGTATCTTTATGACCCCCTTTGGAGGTCCTATGCCAAGTCCACAAGCAAGCCTTCCAAGTGCAACACGTTTCAACGCATCATTAAAACAAGGGGCAAAAAGCAGGTGGTGTGTCTGATGGCCTCTCTCACATCAGGGTCTCACCACCCTCTCACCCACTTTCTCCTCCCACCATTTCTTGATATACTCAGAACTACTAAGTCTACTCCTTGGTTCCAAATTTTTAGTCCATACACTACTTCAGTTCCCACTTCTGGTCTTTTATAGAATTTTCCTTCTTTCTGATTATACTTACTAATAGGACTTTGAAGACCATGTTTGATTTCTGGCTTAGCTCATCTCTATGCTCTTGCAACCAATGTGCTACAAATGAGCGCTTCCTGCCCTTAGACCCAGGTTCTGGAACTCCACACTGCCCTTGGCTTTTGAACTGGGGTCTCCTTCCTTTGGACTATAGGGCCACAGAGGAGCCTCTGGATGCTCCAAGCCTTCATCTAAATAGAGCCAGAACAGACTTTTGGTGCCCCTAGGTGTAGTCTGATGAATTGTCTTTGTTAAAGAAGTCAGAACCTGGTGGCTCATATCAGCCTCCCATTAGGAATTTTTTTAAGACAACATTTTGACCAGAGTTTTATGAATTGTAAAAAAATATATATTATAACGATACATTTGCACATTGGTTCCTGGAAATGGATTGTTTTTACTTTATCATCCTTCTAGAAAACGTGTGTTTACATTGATGTTTATGGTTATAACCTTGAGACACAGCCAAACCACAAGTCTAGATTTGGGGTAATGTGCATGGGGCTGGAAAGATGGGGTATCCTAATGGAAGATAAATCAAACACTGACACTGTGGCTCGTTGACTTGTACTAAATGAATGAGAAAAGTAACAAGTTGTAGGTTGTTTTTTTGACGGTTGATATAAAGTCCCCTTCCTCTCCCCTTAAATTTGGGAGAGGAATGAAACTTAATTCTTTTGGCTACCAGCCCAGCTTAAACTGTTGTCAAGGACTCTCTGAGCCAGTGATTCTTAACTCTACAAGGCACTCTTCAAATTCAGGACTTACTTATGCTTAAACTTGCAGAATTACAGAATCACAGTGACCTACAGAGTAACTGGAGATTGCTCATAACAGGGTGAGCAAGAGTTCTTACCTTTTTCATAGGTTTCACAGATTCTTTTAGGGGAGACCATGAGTTATCTTTGGAGAGTCTACATAACTCATAACATTCTATATAAAATTAATACATACATGTACTCATGTCCTGGAGAGAAAACCCATAACGTGCATCAGAATCTCAAAGTGGTGTGTGGTGCCTCACATCTCTGGAACAATTAGGATAAGGTACAGAAGCAGGTAGCAGCAGCTCCAGGTTGTGAAGACAAAGACTGAAGCCACGCAACTTGTCCGCCAAACATTCAGGGTCTGTGGACCCCTAGAGGCCAGGTGCGTTCTTGGTTTTGCCACCTTCTACTTTCTAGCCCAGTGGCTAATCTTGGGACATTGTTTCTGTAGATTACATCAGTGAGTTAACAGATATTTTTGCAGGAAAAAAAACTACACTATGAATATTTAATGTAATTGTCACTTCCATTTCAAAAATATAAAAATGTTGCTCTCAGAATTGAGAAAATATGATAGCATAAGCTTAATTATCTTTTGTTGAATAGATGAATGAATAATCATAATCATGACTCCCACTTATTAACTATTTATTATGTGCCAGGTATTTAACCAAATACTCTATATGCATTATTTGATTATTTGGTATTTCAATACTATGCAGCAACTATTATTAACTCAGTTTAACAAGAGAGGAAATTAAGGCTTAGAAGAAGAAATAACTTTAAAAAGATCTTAGTGAGAGGCAGAACAGAATTTGAATTTGGGTATTTCTGAATATAAATCTCATTTTCTAAAGTTTTGGAGGTAAAGCTATATATGAATATACAACAAAGTTATAAACAGATCTCTATTCTTTCCTCTGATCCTAATCAAAAATAGAATTCTTGATATTTGTCTTGGGGATGCCTTGGTTTCTTTTATACTCTCCCTACTGCCTATTTGTGTCCACCCTGACACTGAATCAAGCTTTAAGACATAAAAATGGCCAAAGGTCTGATAAATGCTAATCATACAGAGGTATAGCTAAAGGCATTTTTTCTAAGGAGAGGAGAACAGTGGTGGTTGCCTAATAAAAAGATGAGAGAAAACCTCTACAAGGAGTATGACTTAGCATTGATCACACATTGTTATACATGTATGAGTATATGTATGTAAATGCATCTGTTTTATTCACAATATACCAATGGGCATATTGGTAGTAAAAATAGATCATCCTAAATATCCTGGATCTAGTAAAACAATGCCTGGCACACAATGAATATATAATATATATGCATGAAAGCAGAGTGATGGAGTTAAAATTTAAGAAAATGGAAACTGGGACAGGAATTTTTAACATTATGGGCAAAGAATTTTCCAGAAATAGCAGAAGTTTTTTAGGTTATAATTTGAGAGTGGAAGAAATCAAAGGATAATTATCATCCAAATGTATAAGCTGTTCACCATTCATTAATATTTTCTCTATGACAGTAGAAGAGTTAGGTAGGATCACAGGTTCATAACCATTTGAGAACTCTCCAATTTTGGTGAACTTCAAGCCCATTCTTGATAAACATGAGCACTTTTTAGTGTCAGGATTCTGAAATCATAAGTCTTGCTTTGCCCTTTACCAGTAATCTCTAAAACCCAGAATTCCTCAGTGGATCTGTAGATTCTAGTAGTATAATTCAAGTTCTATTTTCTTAGATTATTATATTCACCCCATTCAAACTGACACATTACTTGACTCTAACGTTCAGCATAGTTTTAGACCTTAATTTACTTCTTCCTGGGGCATTGGCAAGAAGTCGGGTGAACATTAATTTTTAAATCCTGCAAAGAGAGATTTAGTTTAATTGAGATCACTTTGCAGGTCTCTCAAGTGAGAGCCATAATGTCTTAAGAACAAAAGTGGTAGGTAGCCTGTCAAAATGTTTTCTAAGTGATTTTTGGGCGGTTCACTTCAGAGGTTACCCAGAACCACTGCTGGTATTTTAAACATATAATAGTTTAGAAAAGATCTTTGTGGTGTTCAGAGAAATGCTGAAGTAAATTTACTAATAGGTACACACTGGTTAATATTATAGGACAATGCAACCATAAACTTCAGGATTATCTTTTCTATCTGATAGAAATGTGTAGGTTATGACATGGAACTTCATGGAATCTGGATTCTAGTCACAAGTAAATAGCACAGACAAATCAAGGGGACTTCTCCTTGATAATTAAACAATTCTTAGGTAAATTTGTTAGTGCCTTGTCACATTGAAAGAACATCCTCTTTCCAAGTTTTGAGATATATATCTAACAGAAAGACACCAGACAGTTTTAAAGAGGAAGTGATATGATATGATTTATGTTTTAAAAGACTCTCTGGGAGAATCTTGCTTTGGGGTGGTGGACTTTAGGAGACCAGTAGAGGAAGCAGCAGACTTAGGAGGCAAACGCTGTAGTCAAAGTGAGAGATTGTGTCGACATGAACTACAATGGTAGTGGCTGAGCTTGAGAGAAGTGGCCATATTTGAAATAAATCTTAAGGTGGAGCTAACAGGATTGGCTGATGGATTGGATGTATTGGGTAAGAAAAAGTGAGGGGTCAGGCTGAATGCTAGGTTTTTGTCTGAGTCTGGGTTATGCGGTGGTAAGGAACACAAATTCCCTGTCCACATGGAGCTTACAGTCTGCTAGAAGATTTTCTTTTTTTAAAGCAAACACAATTTTAATCACAAATTCCAAATTATTTGTAATAAGTAAGGTATTATGAGAAATACAAAGTGCCAAGGTAGTGAACAAAGGATAGGACCCACTTTAATAGGGGCTGAAGGAAAAGGCAGGGAGGTGAAAAGGGAGGAGGAACTAGTTACTGGAGTCAAAGGAAGAACATTCCAGAAAGAAGACATAGCTACTCAAGGGCTTGAGTGAGATGGAGAGAGGGCTGGAAGAGTTCAGGACAGTAAGCATTATAGAGTATTGAATGACAAACAAAAGCATTTTTTTGGTATATTTTGTTGTTGTTTTTGTTCAGTGGAAAGCAAGAGTCCAGGGGGGAAATGATGGTTTCTTTGCCTATGGAGGTGGTGTTGGGAATGAGATAAATGAATGAAAATTTGGAAATTGTTTGAAAGTAGAGTCCATCATTTGGATTATACTATTCAATGGAGAGATACCCCAAAGGGAGCCCAGTGGGGGAATGAAACCCTTATTGATCTCTGGCTCTCTCACTAATTATGGATATCACCCATGAACAAGAGACTCACTCTCTGGTTTTTGGGTTCCCCCTCTGTGCATCTGAGGTTGCAAATCATTATGTTGTGAGAGAACCTCAATAAAAGAAAATCAGCTGGCTCCTGGATTACAAGAAAATGTTGAACAACCTAATTGAGAAGGACAGATTATCAGAGCTCGGGAACAATTAGAGCCAGGTGATGCTAGATCTAGATGCTTATGGTAAAATAAGTCAACCGTGGGGGGGAGGGGGAGGCACAAAATCAGGTATATGGCAGCTTCCATGAAATAACTGGAGAAGCAGGAGGAATGGAACCTAGAAACATGTGTGGAAGGGTAGTGGCTCTACAGTTCTTAAATTTCATCTGAGGGTATTAGTTATTGAGCATCTACTAGGAGCCAGGTCCTAAGTGTTTAAGGTATAAAATGTCTATTGAAGACTCTTATAACAATGACGTATTTCAGTGAGATTTTACAGCAAAATGACAAAGTAGCCAGTTGCTGGTATCTGTGGATTTTAAATAATTATTTTCAGGTTTACCATTCTTTAATTCTAAGTCGTGTAAATAAATGGCTTTAAACCTCTGAGCAAAACAAAGTGTTAAGTTTCCAATTTATTATATCATGCTTTTTTAAAAAATAAATCTATCCCCATATATACTTGGGTTATTTTTGGAAATTGTTTGAAAGTAGAATCCATCATTTGGATTATACTATTCAATGAAGAGATACCCCAAAGGGAGCCCAATGGGGGAATGAAACCCTTATTGAGTCTGGCTCTCTCACTAATTATGGATATCACCTACAAACAAGAGACTCAGTCTCTGGTTTTTGGGTCCCCCCTCTGTGCATCCGAGGTTGCAAGTCATTATGTTGTGAGAGAACCTCAATAAAAGAGAATCAGCTGGCTCATGGATTACAAGAAAATGTTGAACAACCTAATTGAGAAGGACAGAGATGATCAGAGCTCGGGAACAATTAGAGCCAGGTGATGCACTGTGTGCACGCCTTCCCATCTTGGGTATTCGAGAACACACACACCTTGGGTGCTGTGTCTTTCCCTTTTCCCTTTGTCAAGAAAGCTCTTCCCAAATATTTGCAAGGTTTGCTTCCTTATTCCCTTTAGGGTTTTGCTCAAATGTCTCTGTGGCATGTAGAATAGCCCTCAAAGATGCTCAGGTCCTATCCCTGAAACCTGGGCCAGTGTCAGTTTATGTGGCAAAGGGTAATTAAGGTTGCAGACAGAATTAAGGCTGTAATCAGCTGACTTTAGCAGGGTTAGCCTGGATTATCCAGGTGTGTTCAGTGTGACCACAAATCCTTAAAAAGGGTGGGGTTGGGAAGGGGAAGAGGGAGGTGAGAGAGGCAGAGTCAGAAGGAGATGTGAGGACAGAGTATTCTTCAGGGACAGCACCATGCTGGTTTTGCAGGTAGAGGAAGGGGGCTGTGAGTTAAGGAGTTCGGGTGGCCACTAGAAGCTGGCGAAGGCAAATGTGTTCTCCTCTAGAGCTTCCAGAAGAGAGTGGAACCCTGCTGCCACCTTGATTTTTAGCCCCGTGAGACCCACGCTGAACTTCAGACCTGCTGAACTGTAAGACAATACATTTGTAAGGCTTTGTATTTAAACTACTGAGTTGTGGTAGAGCAGGATGGCTGGTAGAGAGGGGTTGGAGAGCCTGGCCATTGCAGGTGGAGAACCTGTGTATTGTGGTTGGGTGCCTGGGGGTGGTGAGTTCCTCTTTATTGATGAATTTAAAGCGCCAGAAGGGAAAATCTGGGTCATGCAAAAGATCAGTTATCTTGGTGACCCAGGACTTTCTAAAAGGGGAATTTTGTGGGTGGGGTGGCCTGGCTCCTTATCTAGTTGTGTAGTTGGCAATGCGTTTATTGGATTTGGATGTCTTTGAGGTAGACAATGCAGTAATCAAAAGCTTGCCCACTTACATGACTACACCTTGCTATCAATCAAAGCACAATGTGGGGGCGTTCCGGGCATGAAAGCAAATCCTCATCTGGCAGTTGCGTACACAAGACTAAGTATGAAGCTTCCTGAGGCCGCAGGAAGGGTCTGCACAAAGGATTCAGAGAAGGCTTCAGGTGAAGGTAAAGTCAGAGAGGTCAATAGGAGAGGCAGATAAAGACACTGACACAAAAGAAACTGTACTTTACACTTAGAGCTTCACAGTTGTCAGTACTTTCTTAAACTTTATGCCTTCTCTAAGAATTACTGACTTGAAGAGGCCGTGGACCATATGTGTGTTGAAACAGCCTGAGAAAATCATGCAGTACATTCAAGGTTAAATTAATATACTAACCCCTGGAGGTTACATAGATCTGTAGAATTTATAAAATATTTGCATGTCTCATTTAAGCATCATAAAGACTCTGAACAGAATAAAGAGCAGGTATTTTTTTGGTCTTAATTTAATGGATGCTGAAACCACAAAGGCTAAATGGTGGGAGTCAGTATTATTAGCATGCTTCTTTAGTATTGATTTGGTGCTTCCACATCCGTCTTCTTACTTCATCCTCCCCACAACTTCTGGTGAGCAGGTAAGTAGGGCAGGTATTCTTGCCCTGATTTTGTGGATGAAGAAAGCACCTGAGAGAATTTCAAGTGACCACCTTGGATCATGCAACTGAAGAAATGAAACCGGGATTCGAAACCAGGCCTTCCCACACACATCCGGTTTGGTGAGTTTATTTTTAATTTGTCCATTGTAAGAAACTTCGGTACATTCCTGAGAGACATAACAGAGAGAAAAGAGCTCAGACTTTGGGGTGGATTCCAACAGTCTTGGGTTCTTCCCTTTCTGTAAATCTCTGGGTGAGTCACTTAAACTCTGTAAACTGTAGCTTCCAAACACGTAAAATGAGAATAAATGGGGGGTTGTTGTAAAGATTTATGAAGGAATTGTACGTAAAATGCCTAGCGGAATGCTTGCTTGCCTAGCAAATATTTAATGAAGAGTTCTGATGATTCTGCTGATAATGATGATTAAATTCTCCCCTGCAATTAGATTTACAGCTATGGCATTCAGGGGACAAGTTTGGCCTGGATTTGGGAGACAGGGGGATATTAAAGTCTAATATTTCTACCGCAGGAAGTTTAATGAACAATATATTTGGTGAAGACCAGAAGCATTGAAGCCTATGGCCTTTGTATCACCCGCTGGGTTGCTCTGTCCAGCTGGTCATTTTGCTGGCCAAAAAAGGCTGAACCTGCGACCTGGTATTCTTCCTGAGACAGTGATAGACACTAGTTTGCTCTGGAATCAACAAGAAAGGAGAACATATTATATTGTGTGTGTGCAGCGGAGTCTGCAGGAATCTAAAAGCAGAACGCAGTCAGCCCTTAGGAATGGAACGGCCGTTTTCTCACTTCTGTTCTCCGCGCCTTTCTCTGTGTCCGCCGTGTGATCCTCTCCCTCCGACAACCAGCTCTCTCGTCTCCCTGCCGAGTGCGTGTTCCCAGGTCAGCATCTTACTGTCCCAGGCCACCCCTGGAGACAAACTCAGTGCTTTTGGCTGCGATTCTAAGTTCCTGGGAGACAAAACGCACCATCCTGGCTGGGGCCAAGTGTCCTCCCCTGACGGAGTTCGCTCCGCCACACGGGACGGCAGGGCGCTGTGCTGCACGCAGATGCGACTGCTGGAGGCCACGCCCGCGAGTGGGGTGGGCCCTAGAGGCTGCGCGGGTGCCCGAAGAGTTGTTCACAGAATTCCCCCATTCTCTCTTGATTCTTAAGTTCTAACCTGACCTCGTACAATGAAACAGACCATTGTTATGAGATTCTTAACCCTCGAGAGGACTCCCCTTTTCCTGTGCGGATCTGGGCCTTCTGTGCTGCTCGTAGGCAGTACCTGCCTTCTGTCGCTGCTCTCAGGCCCACGGCCCACCTTCACCTTCCACGTGCCTTGTCTTTCTTATTCCTCATAGAGCAGACCAGCGCCTAGGTGTCAATTTCCGCCTTCTGGGTGGGACCCCGAGGCCCAGCGATGGCACCGACGGGGACCGAGGTCCACAGATAGGCCGGCACCGAGCTGCCATTCAAACACCACGGCGGTGCCCCTGCTCCTCTGCTGTGCGGAGTGGCTTCGTCACATTCTTGTCAACAGTTTGCTCTTGCCCTAAGGTTTTCATCAAGTCTGTGAACTGCCCCAGCGATTGCTGTTGTGAGGGAACTCTGTTGACCTGAGTGTTATCGGAAAAGAATGGATCTCCGACAGCCTTGGGAAGTATCTTCCGTGGTGTGAAAGAGCATATACATGTGTGCAAATGATGGGGAGAGTGGGGCATGAAACACGTAGACGCTCACACACGCAGGAGCACGTAGGGCACACCTCCCTGGTGCTGGGATCCTCTGGCTGTGTCTGGGCTGATCCGAGGGAGCTGCTGTGGGGCCCGAGGACTCAGTGGGTGCCCCTCTCAGACCCGTGCTGAACAGCTTCGCAGACTTTTCCCTCCGTGAGGCAGGAATGCAGCACGTGGAACAGGATTGGCGGGGATGTGTTTACTCCCCCGTGACCCCAGTCAGGAGAAGGCTGTGCAATGAGCTGTGGTTTCTCCGACAGCCGAGGTGGGGAGGAAGCAGGCAGCACCGTTTTGCTATGGCGTGGGCGGCAATCGGCTCATCTATTCATGCAAGAAGCCGATAGGAGTGTGATCGGGAGCGGGGGTCTTATTGACATGTGACCGTTGCTCAGAGCGTGTCGATTTTTCTTCCTTTTGGGAGGCGTGGGGCAAATTATATCTTTAACCATCTCACCTGGGTCTGCCCTCTCTTGGGGACTTTCCTCACAGTCACACCTTGGTTCTCAAAGGTCTTGCTTCTCGAACAATTCAGGTCTTGACCAAGTTGTTCATGGAAAAAAATGTCTCGGTTTCTAACAAAACTTCGAGTCTCAATTCTTTCCCCGACAACCCTTTCACGCTGCTACCTATACGACCAGTCCTGTGCCTCTCAGGCAACAAAAGAAGTGGACTGGGTTTTTGAACCAATTGCTTCTCCAACAGTTCTTTGGAATGAATTAAGTTCAAGAACCGAGGTTCCACTATATTTCGTGCCTTTCTTTTCCTCCTGAGTTCGCTTAGTGCTTTCTCAGATTTTGCTCACTCATGGAAAAGCCATCTCCTCCCCCAGTCACAGCTTCGTATGAAAGAGACATCACAGATTTCCATCGGTTCAGTATCTGAGTGTGAGAGATGTGGCCAATAGAGGGAGACAGAGGCTGTGTCAACAGTTCAGGCCAGCGGAAAGGTCTCCTAAACTGTTTGGCCACTTTTTTTTTTTTTTTTTTTGGTCAAGACTGTTACTTTTCATTATCTTTGTATCTGACAGGAAGTTCCATGGAAGGCAGCCTTTCCCCATCACACACCCATGAGAGAACACCTCAACCCATGATTTGATGAAGAAATAAAATCAAGGTGTTTCTCAGGAGCTCTTGGCTTTCCATTGTGTGGGTAGGCACTGCCAAACAAAAACAAGTATCAGAATCATTCATAGACAACGACCGTTTTGCCTTCATAGGGACTAGTCCTTTACGGAGCATAAAACTGGAGTTGATTTGCAGCCTGGAGCTGGCCCTGCTCTACCGTATCTGTGGATGCTCAGCTCCCTGGTCCAGGACTTCCTTGATATCTCACCCCTATGTCTGGTGATGAGATCCCTGCAGGATTCAGCAGCTCTTAGAGATGGCGAGAGCCTGAGAGTGGGCATAGAATAGAGTCTTCCTGATAGCCCATAGCCAGGTGTTTGAGGTCTAGTCTTGAGCTACTTAAAAAACATCAGAGCCACTCTAGGGCTTAGGCCCTAGAATTTGAAGAGAAGGAGTGTCACCCGGCACGAGAGCGATGACCTCCTTTTCCAGAACCAGCACTGCAGCTTGTCTCGCCTCCTTCCCCATCTTGTTCGGCTGGAGAGTGAACTGGGGACTCCTGAGATGTTCTTCCTGTTCCAGGATACATAGGATGGAGTTGTTTGGGGAAGGGAGGCCCCTACACCCGACAGAATGTGAATACAAGAAGTAGGGTGATGTTTTGTTTTTCCATTAGGATTTTTTTTTTTTTGCCTAGCACTGAACACAGTTCCTGAGAGAAGAACTGGTTCTACTATAAAGGAGACATGAGATGCATCCCTGTGTGTTTGGGGACCATGGAGCTGTAGGAATAGGGCATTAGAAAGTGGGCATTGCTGGAGGATTCGTGACTAGACAATTTTAATATTTTAAGAACGTGGAAGGGGCTGTGTCTGTCCTGCACAGATGGGAGGGGGTGCATGAGCTTGAGGATGACATTGGGACAAGCAGGAGGCAGTTGCTCCTGCTGGTAGAGCCTCACCTGATTGGAATTCCCTACCTGTGGTGTGCTGGCAATTGCTTAACAATCAGCTCTCTTAAAAAAAGATCTGGCTTTTAGTGTTCGCCAATTTTCATGGTGTAAATACTTCTCATATTCCTTCCATGACTGGTTTCTTGCTACCAACAAGACATCACTGATTGGCAGAATTGGGAAAAAATGTACACACTCAACTCTTGTGAGGTGGCGTGAGTAGGTTTTAGCTCAACACTGTCCCTTACCCTCCTGCAGTATCCTCCATGCTCGCATATCCAGGGCCTGCCAGCACAGGGCACCTTAAACCCCCAAATTCACTCATTTCTGGCCACATAGATCCTGGCTTGAGTTTTGTCTTCTTTTCTAGTTTTGGGAACCGGACTGGAAAAACCTAGAAACCTTCACTTTCCTTTTCTGGGACAAACAGTAGTATGTTAGAGGCTGACAACAGTTTTTCTTCATAATGAGGAATCATTTTCTCCTTGGGCCCTGTCTGGAAGACATTATTTCTACCCAGATACCAGAGCCTATACATTCCTCTCCCAACATAGTGGAGATACATAGACTTGGCTTCCTGGATACTGAAGCAAGGGAGACAGGGTTGAGTTTTCTCAGTAAATTAATAAGGCGGCTGATTCTGGGATTGTAAGTGAAAGGTGCCGACTTTTTGTAGAGCATATTGGTAGAAATCAACCTCATAAAATACTTTTGAGAACCACGCTGTAGTAAATAAAGTATGGTCTTTGAACAATTGCAGACTGAGAGATCGACAGTTCTCTGAAAGTAATACTGGATGCCCTGGTGCAAAAGTAGCACCACCGCAGTGCAGACTAGAAAGATGAAAACAAAACGGAATACAGATTGAAAAGAGTCAGTTGGTTCTCCATGGACCTAGGAGACTGGGCTCCTAGTGCCTTAGTGCTTTAACGGGCATTAAATATCATGGAGGGAATGTGTTTCAAATATAGGCCCTCAGGTGTGGCAGACGCTGCCAGTACAAATGCACATACCCCTCCAGCACCTTCTATTCCTGTTTATTCCAGAGACTTGCTAGACTTCACAGTACGAGCACCTACAACTCTCCACCTGGACTCTGCCTCTGGCCGCAGGGACATATTTCAGCCTGCATGCATGGCAGGCTGGGAGTTTCAGGGAGTTAGCATGTCTCCAAACACTCATGCATGGGAGTTGGAACATAAATATCCCAGTTCCTTACAACTTTGAGCTATGCCCTACTTTAGTGGTTCTCAAAGTGTGTTCCAGGGACCTCTGGGGAACTCTAAAATCCTTTTAGGAGGTATGTGAGATTGAAGCTATTTTGAAGTAGTACCAAGGTACTATCCACCTCTTTTACTCTGATTTTTCTCTCAAGGGTATAAGCGGGGCTTCCCAGGGGTGATAATGTTACTCCTGTGATGGGTAATGGGATGAATGTTACTCCTGTGATGGCTAATGGGATGGAATATTACTTCTGTGATGTAACCCTTGTGATGGCTAACAGGATGTGTGCTTGTGAATTGTTATTTAAAAATTAGTTTAAGTTTTGATATCTAATACAGTAGGAACCAATGGCTATAACACACACAAATGCTCTTAATAGTTTTAAACAATATGAACAGGTTCCGACACCAAAATGTCTAGCACGGCTGTTACGCCATTTCCCAGAGCCACCGAGAAATTCAGCCCCAGCTGTCTGAAGCAGGCACCTGCCCATTAACATGTTATGTGTTGGTTTCTTTCCACCCTTGCCTCACTTTCCCTTACGGATTCGGGTCTTGGGGTCTGCTGCTGGGGTCGCCAAGCTAAGGCACCAGAGATTTGGGGTGATGCATGGGAATCTGCATTTTAATAAGCAACTTGGGTGAATCTGATGTAGATGGCACATGGACCTCACCTAGCTAAGGTTTACACACATTTCTTAGAAAGAATGGGAACAGAGGGGAGGCTATTGGAAGTTTGCACTCAAGCCACAGTAACACGTAGAACACGTACATGCACAGACATGCTCTGACACATGATTGTTGTAAGTGATTGTCTCTTAGTGCCTGGAAATGCCTAGTTTGATTCTGCTTCCTCTCCCAGCTCCCGAGGTTTTTAAACCTTTGTATCAATCTCTGTTTGTCTTTTCCTTTTTAATTCTTTAATTTATAAACAGTTCAATTAAGTACCTATATACTATACATTTGATATAGTCCAAGTTGTATAGTCAAGAGGAGTCTGTTTGAGATGCATTGTTTAGCATTATAACTATATTTTTGGCTTCACAAAAATCTGAGTTAAAAGACACTCACAATACTGTAAAAGAGGTATCCAGAGCAGAGTAGCAGGCCAAATAAGCAGCGTATGTTAAGGAAAATTATCAGCATTTATTACTAATGCATGTCAGCATTGAAATACTCAGTTCTTTATATCAAGATTTAATATGTATTAAATAAGCTTAATGGGTGACAGTGTAATACGGTGGGACATGCATATGAGTCCCTAAACAGTTGCATGACGAGCCACTGGGTTATTATGAAAACTGAAACAGAACAAATGTGAAGCCCGGAGCAGTGAATCTCAAGGAGTAAGCATTCCAGAAATGTTAACTGTGATTATTACTACTATGCTTGTTGCTGTTGCAGGTTTTTAAAAGTACTAGCCATGTTTTTCACACTCAAGTCCTTCTACTACCAGAGAGTAACAGAAAAGAAATCAATGTTTGAGGCCAATACGATTAGGTGCTAAAGGACAGCCCACAGCCTTGGGGACTCATAAACATTTAGAGGAGAAGTGACTCAGAGAAACTTGCAGTGACGAGGAAAAATTCCATAGTGGCTGTTCAACCCGAAGCATTCGTCTTTTAAAACTAATTGGCTGTCTGTTTCCAGACAATAATACATCAGCTCACACTTGACACGGCAGACTGAGTGTGCAGCGTGTAAGGCTGCCAAAGCGCGGGCCCCTTCCCGAAACCAGTGTCCCGAGTCGGAGTGCAGGGTGCTGCCTGTCAGCTCGCACAGGACACTGGGGAAGGTCTCCAGGGGCGGGGTGGGGGGGCCCTGCTCCTCTCATGGCAGTGATGCTTGGGCTTGGAGACCGTCTTCCTTTTCAAAGGCATTTTGTCACATTCACTTAAAACTTTTTCCTGGGGAGAAATATATTCATCCTGTTCTCATTTAGTGGTTGGTAAATTTGTGGTATCCAGTTTATCAGTCCAATATGTTATCCCTTTGGAACTTACAAGAGTGTTTTTATAGGAGAGCATTTCTCTTCATTCTTCGCTTGCAAAAAAAACCCTGAAATACATTCTATTATATATGTATACATATGTGTAGGTGTGTGTTTTATGTTACACATACACACTGTATAAAGACACATCTATGTGGATACATATATTTGAACCATAGTCATGTGGAGAAAGAATTTTTATCATGTGATTGAACCTTGTTCTCTCTCACTAAGGAAAATGTTCTGGGATTCTAATTGTTTTTCCCCCTTGTAGTAAATGACTCATTTGGATAGATATTATGATGACTTGTCAGCCGGCCACAACTGATGGCTGTCATTGGTGACTATTATTACTTGGCTGATAATTCATTTTATTGATTCTAAGATGCCATTGATTTTAAGATGCACTGTTTGTGTAGCATCAATAAAGAAGAAATAATGCTGCCATTTAAACTGTGACCCAGTGCTTTCTGAGCTCTTTGGATTTCATTTCATATTTGTTAAAAGAGCTCTTTAAGATTAATTTGATGTGATTTGTATCATATATAATTTTTTGAGTACATAGGGAAATCGCCAAAAGTATCATGAAGGTATCCTTGAATGTCTTTCCTTCCACATCCATACCTTTTGAATAATTTTTTAAAAGTCAGAATTGTTTTATGTTCCCATGAGCATCCTCTGTACTCGCCTAGCTGCTCATACTTTCTTCAAGTTGCCTATTTGATTCTTTTCCCTCGTTTGAATCATGTGTTGCCATCCAGAAGTTAAGCAGTTTCTGTTTCAAGTCACCGTGATGTTTTGACAAATGGACGGACGTGTGGCAATACAATGGCAGTCCTGAGTGACACATAACTTGGTCACACCCGTACTTCATTGCTTTGAAATGTCTTCAAACTATTTTGTGGACTTTGGCAGCTCTTCTGTCCTCAGTTGCGCGGCTTGGTGTGTGAGAGGAAGCCCTTTGGCATGTGTTTTAGGGATCAAATGGAATACAGCTTCATCTACTTACATTGCCAAAAAATATGGAATCCTGGTGTACCCGTCAGAGTGGCCTAGACGATGCCAAACATCTTGGTGGCTTAAAACCACAAGTTTTATTTCTTGCTCATGCTCTGTGCTTCTCCGGGTTGGCTGGGACCTTTCCCATCATTCTTTCTCCAGGACTCATGCTGATGGAATAGCCACTGTTGGGAGGAGTGCTGGTCATGTGGCTAAGGGGAAGAAGAAGTAATAAATGGGTGCACTGCTCTTGAAGGCACTCATACCACTGAGACTCACATGTCTCTAGCCAAAGCACGTCACATGGTCACACCCATCATCAGGGATCTGGAAAGTGCCATCACACCAACAGCCTGGGAGAAGAAGTGGGGATATTTGATAGACAGCAATCATGGCTCCCGCCATTTACCCTTCTGGCCACAAAAATATTCTGTTCTCTCTTTTTACTTACACTCAGAAAATACTCATTCCCTTCCCCAAAAGATCAACTCACAAATTCAATCCATTCCCTGCAGCCAGCGGGAAAGGCTGGATCTCTGGGTGATGTGAGGTGATTTCTTCCCTGGGGGAAGGTATGTAGTGGCCTGTGTATCAGGTTTGAATGTAGTTTCTCTTGGTCCAGAGCAGGAACACTCCCAATACAGGGGAGGAATGAGATAGACTCAGTAGTTACTTTTCTAAGCAATTTTGGAATCCCACTGGGCAGACATTGCTCAGGTCTTCTGTGTTGGTGGTGGGGAGTGTTCCTTGGTTAAGACTGCGGAATTGGTGTAATCTTACTTAGCTCTTCTCTGTGGACTTCCAGTTCACTCTCTGGGAGCTCATCCTTTTCCATTCCTTTTGGCCACAGCTAAAGAAGGTATTGGTGACTATGCCCTACTTAGGAGCTGAATGCTCTCTTAGCCTACTATCTATATTTAGATAATTGGGAAACCCAAATTTGGTTTTAAATCTCAGGCACCATGGTCACTTTTAACACACAGTAGTGGTTCTTTTGGCCATGAAATTCTCTCAGATATAGAGCTTCTCATCTAGTTAATCTCAACCTTTCATGATCTTACAAACATATTCCTTAGATTGCTTTGGTCTTTTCTATCTCTACTTAATAGTGGAGATGTCTATTTTCCCTAAGACATACTATTTACTTTAAGAGAGTGGTGTCTGATAAATCCTTTAATCTGAAACAACTTAATCTGGTGGTGTGCTGGTAAATGTTTAACAGCTGGCTCTTGGTGGTGGTGGTGGTGGTGGTGAAGACCTGATTTGGAGCATGTCTAGTTCAGGCTGCTATAACAAATTACCGTAAACCAAGGGGTTTGAACAACAAACCACTATTTTTCACAGCTCTGGAGGCCGGAAGTCTAAGATCAGCGTTCTAGGTCAGTGTCTTCCTGGTTTGCTGATGGCCATCTTCTCATGTGTCCTCACGTGGGGGAGAGTGTGTTAGCTAGCTTACTCTTTGGCCTCTTCTTGTAAGGACACCATTCCCTTCATAAGGACTCCATCCTCGTGACCTAATTACCTCCTAAAGGTCACCTCCAAATACCATCACATGGGATTAGGGTTTCAACCTATGAATTTAGGGGGACATCCTCAGTTTATAGCATAACACTGGCTGATTTCCAGGCTGTAAGCACTGCCACTGTGGCCCATCACAAGCAACCAGCACGACTGATATAATCACGGATCATATAGTATGTCCAACACAGAGATACAGAAATAACTTCAAGAGCATAGATAATAGTAAAATGCCATAAAATAATTATAGAGTGATGAGTTTTTAATATTACCTTTGTTTTTAATGTAATTTATATGAGTTTAAATAATGGCTGTTTATAACAAGAGTCTTATGAATGTCTAAAAATGTAGCCATTGACTCATATTGAGCCAGTATGAGCCAGTTCAGCACACCGTTGCCTGAATTCAATCAGACTTTATAACAGCAAATGTGAGGGCCACACACTTGCTCTTATTCTTCTTATGAGGCCAAGATTTAACTGTCCATTGTTGCTTCTGTCTACTGTCAGTTTGGGGACTGAAAAGCAGTTGCCTCAGTGAGTTCTGGAATGACCAGCGGAGAGCAGAAGAGCCTCCCAGCTTATAAACAATACATTTTGGAGTAATTTGTTACACAGAACCAATATACTCAGAAAAGACCCTGTGCACAGTTTAAGTTGCCAAGCCAAATGTAGACTTACATAGGTTACCATGAAGAATGTATCAGCTCATAGAATCAAAGTAGGGCCAGCAACCAGACTGTGGGAGGAACGGGGCTTTGGGAACTAGAAACCAGAGACTTCTCTATTGGAACTATCTCTTACCTCCACTTCTTTCTGTGTGCCCATATTTTCTCTCTTGTCAACTTCTCCTAATTCATGAGTTTCAAGTTTTTTGTCTTGGAGCTACCCCCACCGTGGTAGTTTCATACCAGTTAAAATCCCAAGAAAAAACCATGATTGCTCTAATTTGGGATTGGTACCCACTCACTAATCAATAAACTATGATTAAGGGAGTGTCAGTAGGGAGGCAGGTAATTATGATTGGCCCCCAGGAGAGTTAAACATCTATTCTTAGGCTGTAGAAGCTCATAATTTAGCAAGATAGTGGAGTAAAGATGCTGTCGTTTTCTTGCACATGTCTGCATGTTACCCTAGTGATGGAATGAATTATGCATAAGTACCTGAGGGCTTGTCTTGCAAATAGCTTATTATTAAAGACTATACTTTCAGGGACCATTTCTATAGTTGGTTAAAATAGCTTATTAATTTTCTCATCTATCCATCCATGCAAATGAATTGACTCTCTGGACTCTTTGCAGTAAACAAAGAGAGGAAGGAAGAGTTTAGAAAGAAAGATGAAAAAGCCTCCTAGGCACAAGCAAGATGTGAGATTGAAATCGTTTGAAATGACCTGTCCCTTGAGACACGTTGGCTTTGACAGGTTGCTAATTGATTTTAAGGTCATAGATTGTATTTATGTTTTCACATGAATTTCTACAAGGGCACATTTGAAAATTTCTAGAGTATAATTTAATCTAAGCCCTGGCTGGCGTAGCTCAGTGGATTGAGCGCGGGCTGGGAACCAAAGTGTCCCAGGTTCGATTCCCAGCCAGGGTACATTCCTGGGTTGCAGGCCATAACCCCCAGCAACCGCACATTGATGTTTCTCTCTCTCTCTCTCTCTCCCCCTTCCTTCCCTCTCTAAAAATAAATAAATAAAATATTTTAAAAAATAATAATTTAATCTAATTCACTACTAGTGTTGCAATTCAACCATCTAAATACCTGGGTTAGAAGTCAGGCCAAATAAACTGGTGAAAATGTTTTCCTGCCTGAAGACAGTGCACTCAGTGACAGCAAACTTCTTTATGGGGAACTGAAAAGTCCAGTCCATTGCAAAGAAAACCTCCTTTGGCTTTAAGATGCAATAATTATGCCCATTGCTCTCCTTTTTGGGCAGTGTCCGGGTGAGGAAAAGCCTGCCGGAGAGTAATGCTGGGCTGGGGTGACTTGGAAGCAGGATGCTCCTCTTCCTGGGAAGGTAGAGTCTAGAAGTTGGCTTACAAAAGGGTGCCAAGGCCAAGGTCACTATTAAAAATCTAAACCCAGGCTGCCTGTCCAATAGTTGAGGAAGTGGGTTGACAAAGTGGGGCCAAAGCAGAGGAGGCTATTGTAGACTGAACACCTCTCGAAGTTCACACGTTGAAGCCCTAGTCCCCACTGTTACTGTATTAGGAGGTGGAATCTTTAGGAAGTAATTAGGTCATGACAGTGGAGTCCTCATGACGGGATTATTGACATTTTAAGAAGACACATGAGAGAGCTTCCTTCCTGAATCTGCCACCCCTACCCCTCTAATCCTCTTTCTCTCTCTCTACACCGTGGGAGGATACAGCAAGGAGGCTATTTACAAGCCAGGTGGAGAGCTCTCACCTAGGACAGGTTCTGCCAGCACCTGCAACTTAGATTTCTCAGCTTGCAGAACTGTGAGAAATAGTTGTTGTCTTGGCGACCTAGTTATGTTATTGTGTATGGCAGCCTGAGCTAAGACAGAGATTAATTCGTCAGGGAAACTGAGTCAACAGCGATAAAGTTGGCAAACAGATATAACCTGTAGGAATCCCACAGACAAGAGTGCAGCATCATTAGTGGCTAGGTACTATGATTTGGGGCCCTATTTTGGGGTGGGTAGGTGTGGTTTATTACAGGGACTCTACAGAATGGGCAGAATCAATCACAGTTGAGGCTAAACATATATTTCTTAGGCAGCAAAGAAAAATTGGTCATGTTTTTAATTACTTACATATGAGGCATTAGGACTGGACTGACATTCAAATGGGCAGCAAAGGGTAAAGGTGTGGATGTGGCATGGATGAAATAATGTTGGGTGTGAAATGTTCCTGGGCAAAGCTGACTGTACTGAGTTGACTGGTCTAAGGGTCAGAGCTGCCTTGAGCCGTCCCTTCCTTCTCTCACCAGCCCCATCACAGGCTTCCCGTGGCTATTTTGTTGTGGGGGTGGGAGAGAAAAGAGTTATGGTTATAGGGGTAGGATTTAATTTTGGAGTAGAAACTACATATTCTGTACCGTTTACCTATTTCCCAAGAGCTTCTTGAAGATTTTTACTGATGGGGTAGTTGAGAGCATTAGCCGCAAAGTCCAAACGTGCCTCATGTAAAATACTGCCTGCTTAGCCTTTCACTGCTGTTAAGAAGGCACAGATGTTTAATCACACTGGTTTTTACATTGAAGATATAGATAAGATCCTACTTTCAATGACTCTTCTAATTGCCATTATTTCCTTATGCTATATCAATCTGTATTTCCTTACACATGAGGTGAATATTGATGAACTTCCTAAGCAACATTCCAAACTGATGGACTACACATTAATTTTTTTAGAGTCCAAATTTGACAAAGGTGCTGTGCCTTTACTTGCTCCGAATTTCTTCCAAACACATTCAATGACCTTGAAGTATGATGAATCACGGTAGATTTTTCTTTAAGTAACATATTGTAGTTTTATTTAACTTGCCATATTTTTTTTCCTTCTTAGCGGCCCCCTCCTAATTGTTTTAATGAGAAAGCAGATTCCTAGAGAAAACACTTCTTGGCACAGATACCAGTTCCCCCAAACTGGTAGACAGCGGTGCTGCTGGGGCCCACGCTCCCAGTGGGATGCGGCATCTCAAGTCGGGTTGTTTTCAAAAGGCTGACACTGGGGCTCTGGCTACGATACCACAGTCTCATTCAGTCCTTTATTATTCTTGCTCTGTAACCCGACTTTGGTCCAGGAAGAGGAAATCCTTGGGCTTAATTGAAGACAATCAGCCTAAGGTCAGGAGGGTAATGCTAAACAGACTGGAGGTAAAGGTAGCGTGGAAATACGGAAGAGGGCAAGACTAGAGTGGATTCAAAGATTAGACTCAAAGATGGAAGCCGAATGCACCTGGAAGGCAAAATACACTTGAACCTTAAAATATACAGAGCCCTGGGGAGATATAAAAATAAATCAAGCTTATTTAGTTTATTACCTTTCCACTTCCCTGGTGGCTTGTCCAGCTGTTACCCCAGCTCGGGCAGGCGGTTTGTAGGCCTGATTGTTAGGTGTTTATCATGGGGTGCCTGCGAGAGCAGCTGCTGGTAAAAGGGCCCTCACTCAATGCCTTCATTATACACGAGCTCTCAAACTTCACAGTTGCTGATATTAAAGTGCTTTGATTGGAGATTATAGTGTTTCATTTAAATTTTAAACGCCACATTGCAATGTGATTTTAGGTAATCTGTAATGCGCCTCTGGGCATAGCACCGTTTTTATGTAGGTGTCTAAATTACACAGGAGAGTGGGAATGCTTTGGATTAAAGTGAGTAAGCTGCCCCACCAGGTAGGAACTTCTTTCAGTTAGCTGCATTGCCCCCTTGCAGTCCTGGCTATGGCTCATAAAATATTAGAAGAAAGTGACTGATTGCTTAACGGATTCTCCTTTGCAAAAGCCACTGAGGGCTGGCCATAAGTTTTTCCTGAAGGGTAGTTGTTCTTAATACCATTTTGTAGATGAAGAAATCAAAGTTTGTTTATATGAGACTCATAAACTCTTTACAGACCAGCATTGAGGTCAGAAAGTTGGACCGTGGAGACAAATCACTAGGATTTGAATCCTGGCTCCATCGTTTGTTACCTGTGTTGTTCTGAACAAGTCATTTGTCCTTTCTGTCCTTGGTGTTCGCATCAGAAAATAGGAATAACACTAGTTTCTACCTCCTGAGGTTATTATGAGGAACGATGGGCTAATATTTGTAAAGCAGGGAGAACAATGGCTGGTACATGACGAGCATGATAAAAGTGTTTACGTAGGTCCATAGTTTCTATCTGAAACTGAGGGACAGATATGTTTTAGAATTCAAAGTTTTTTTCAGATTTTAGAAAGGTGGTATGAGGCAAAAGATTATGTAACAGCTACAATGGTTACTATAATCACATGTATTGACAGTTTTGCAGCCAGTCAGATGAGCAATCATTCTCAGTGGGGAAAAGAGTATCAGCGGGCTCCATTAGTTTGAACTAGGTTTAGGCACTCAGTTATAAAAATCTTTTGTTTTTTTTCAGAGCTTTTATGTATTTTGAAATTGTGGATAAGGGGTTATGGATCTGAAATAACATTGAGTGGTAGAGAAATGATCAAAATCCAGAAATTTCCAAACTTGGAAATTTGCAGAAACTTGATGTTTCTGCAAACTGAAAACAGAACTCAGGAAGTTTGCTCAAGGTCACACAGCGAGTCACATCCAATACGGGACCAGATCCTCCGCTTCCTGCTGCTGAGCCCGGTGTTCTGCACCAAATATGCATGTGCCAAAGGCACTCCCCTCCGACACCCACTAATTCTATGGAATGGCATACATAATGAAACTAAAAAAAATATAAATTCTGGGATTCTTGTTTGAGAAATAGAAGGTTCTATTTCTCAATGTTTCTCAAACATTCTCAAAAGGTTCTGTTCAGAAACGTTGTCGTTCTCATGAGCATTGAGAATCAATAAAGCAGAGGTATGTTACACACCTTTCTTAAATTTATTTTCCCACACATTTCTTATTTTGAGAACATTTCACAAAGCACACAGTGGGACATCCTATTTAACCTTATTTGAGATGACAAGACCTTTCATGATCATTTTCCTGAGTAGGTTCATGCATGGTAGTGATTCCCATCATTATAAGGAATGATGTCCCGTTTCTTTCCAGGGCTATCATTCGAGGACAGCTGCATGCTCAGGGCATCTCAGTTTTGGAGGAGGTTCACTTGATTGAAAAGACACTGCGGTATACAATACCCACAGTTAAGGGATCCAGGAATCTCAGTGTAGCAATATTCATGAATGCGAAGTCCTGAGTATTTACGAAAGACATTCTTACAAATCAGAGTTGGTTTTGTTTTGCAAAGAATGTGGCTCATAGGTAAACACAGAAGTGAACTCATAAAAACTGACATCCCACAGCTCCACTAGAGAAGCACCATTTCCTTATCCTTGAGCTATTGAAAAATTCCAGTTTCATCATTTTCACCACAAGGCAGTGCGGGGGTCGATACTTACAACATCTGTGGGTAGACCCATGGGCTTGGATTCAAATGAACCTTCCGGTATATATGCCCATGAATCTTCTAAAGAAAACATAGTTTCTTCTAATGTTAAGATCTCCCAGAAATGTTGCCCAGACCCTTAGGGATGAGTTGTTCTTCCTGAAATGATACCAGTTCCCTTGGATGAGCAACGAGCCCTTGTGCATTGTGTGCTTTTGAAGCACTTTGTTCTGGTAAGGTATTGCTGGGGAAACTTTTGGTTAGAAATTGGCTGTTGTATTAAAAGTTTAGTAATGCTCTGCATTCCTGGGACATCTCTTGTCTCCCAAATATTTGCTGTTTATGTTTCTCTTATAACCAACTGGATTTTCTTCCAGAGTTTATGATACTCTATTTTTTTTAAATGTTGCTTCTTTGGGGAAAGTCTTGTACCTGTGGTCTTCAACTTGTATGTGCGGACTTCAACTATCCTCCAGTGACATAGTAAGTTTCATTAAAAGGTCACTTGGAAGGACTGGTGCTTCCTTGGGTCAAACATTAGAATCATTCAGGATTGTTTGAAGTGTCTGATGGCCAGGCTGTGCCTCAACAATTCTACCAGAAATGCCTAGAGATGAAACTCTGGTATCAGCATTTTTTGGAAAGTTTTCAGATGATTGTACGTGGTCAAGGCTTAGAGACACTGCCTTAGTCAAAACAGTTAGTTTATTCCACCATATTCAGGTATCTTTCATTAACCATGCCTCAGGGGTTATATTCTAGTAGCCTATGAATGGAATGTAAACTAAAATCTGTTTTGTTGGGTTGGCATAGAAGAATGTTAACTTGAAATTGAAAGGCCTTAGTCAAGTTTGGTGCTCTCCTTGGGCCCCAGGCTCAAAAAGCTCTGCATGCTATACCCAGCCACTGCTCACGTGTGTGAGACCTACCTGGCAACTGCAGATAATTGAGTCATGACCCCAAAATACCTGGAGGGGCTCTCTAGTTTTGGAAATGATATAGAAATAATACAGTGAACTGAGAATGACTAAACATGAACTGAGGGCTGGAAATATATACTGTTTATGGAAGCATAGATTCCCACCTGTCCTCTAATAGGAAATTTCTCTTTGGAGCAAAAACATGTGCCAGGCAAACTGAAACCCTGGACGGTGTCTACCACGTGTGGTCACTGGCCCCAGAACTGGAGTAGAATTTACTCCTTCACTGAGAGGAAGGGAGTGAAGCCAGCATCCTCTCTGAGGATCTAAAGCAAGAGCAAGTCAAGATTGAGGAAGGTTCAAGACAGGTGATCCAAATCAGGGCCATAATTGGGAGGGCGGAACCTTCTGGTTCTTCACCTGAGGGGGCCCAGTGAGTGTGGCAAGGTGTTACAATTAAGTTGATCTGCTTCTGGGTGTGCCCTTCCCTCCACTTCAGGTTCAGGTATTGCACATCCATACACACCACCCAAGGGCCAGTGATCCCAAGGAATTCACACTTTTATTCTCAGGCACAGGCACAGGGAGGAGTGTCCCTGGGAGAGGGGATCGGACAGCAAGGGGGTTCTCTGACCTGGGCAGAGAGAGAGAGTGTGTCTGATCCTGGGGGCAAGGACAGCACAGGAGCCTTCTGCTGAGATTTTTGAATAAGGTCAGGGGCACACAGTTTTCCCCTAGCCTGCCCTCCTGTGGGGGCAGGTGAGGGGGGAAGTAGATTGCCCAGCTTGTGATTTATAGGGATAGCAGTAGTGAGTCAAGTACCATCTACAGAGAAGGAAGAATGGGGTACCTTTCATTCTATTAATGCAACAAATTTTATTGAGCAGCTACTATGTGCAGACTCTGTGATATGACCAATTGTGATCCAAACAGTTATAACCCTGGGCAGAGAGAGACAATAGAGACACAAATAAATAAATACTATATCAAGTGGTAAGGATGTGATTAGGGTAGAATGCTACTTAATATAGAGTAATAGTCAAGGAAGACCTCTTTGATAAGATGACTTTTGAGCAGAGCCCAAATAAAATAAACAAGTGAGCATAAAGCAAATGAAATGATCTGGGCAGATCATTCCAGGCAGTGGGCCAATAAATGCAAGGGCCAAAGGACCATGCTTGCTTGAGGAAAGGCAGGAGTCCAGCGGTGGTCAGAGTGGTGGAAGCAAAGGGAGGTCTTGGGGGACTTTGATGCTATAGTAAGGATTTGGATTATTATTATTTTTTTATGAGAAAGGAAGCCACTGGAAAGTTTTGAGCAGGAGAAAAGAACAATCAGATCGACCACACTTAAAGGAGTACTAATTTACGGTATACACATACTAATTGTACATTGAGTTGAGGACACAAAGAATGTGGGTCAGACCCATGACAACGAGGGCGTGAGAGGAAGGGAGACACATTTATTCTGCTCCTCTTCCTGCATAAACCTGAGTAAGGATGTGCAGAGATCAGAAAAATTGTCATGGATTAATTTACCAAAGACAGAATTTGTCACCTAAAAAGTAGAGCAAAAACCCCCTGAGGGAAAAAGAAAGATGGACAAATTTGAAACATTTCCAGAATGGACACAGATAGCTTGATAGAAATGATTGCCCTTGGCAGTTGCAATCAATTGGGTAAATCTGGTTTGGATCAGTCTGAAGTGTATATGCTTTAAAATCTCAGATCTACTTTCAAAAGACTGTGCCTGTGTCTAATTGTAACCTTGAGTGAAAGGTAGCTGCGGTGCTGCCTGCTCTATTTCATGGGCCTGTGAAACCCCTGAGCATTTGGTGAGCATTTGGTGGTCCTAGATCTAGTCTGGGTTCCGTTCCTTTTCATCCCCAGGGCTCTGTGTCCATCACTCCCTGTGACTGATGTTGCCCCACCTGTCCATGATAACACGAGTGCAGGCCGGTCACTTTTGTTTTGGGGCTCAGCGCATATTAACAGCAGAAGGTTTTATTTCTTTTCATCCATGATTATTTAGAGTTCAATCCTTCCAAGATTTCTACTTCAGCTGCATCTAGCAACACATTTCCATTCCTCCATTGACTTGTGTCCTCATTGCTGTAACACATACCATGACAGCAAGTGCTGCAGGAGTCACACTTTTGGGGCTCTGAAGGGGTCTCTGGGAAATGCCTTCTCTCCTTGAATACCTTCTACAGTTTCAGCTACTGCCGTGGGAGAGTTGTTTTTTAAAATCACTTTTTATAATGGAAATATGGTTTATTTTAAGCAGAGAATAACCTCATTCTTAAATTTGTTTTTTATCTCTCTCAATCAAATGTTCCTTCCATGTAGCTTCCAACTTAGCAGTGAAGTTCCCTCTGTGTGGCTTTGTAAGCTTACTATTTGAGACTGACACCATGGGACTTATGCCCATATGTGGTTCTTCAATGGGGGTCACTTTCTGAGAACATGGGAACCAACTAGGAAACTCCCATAACTTCACTGTTCTGATTTCATTCCTCCCTTCTTCCTCCCAACTCCATCTGCAGTCACGTTGAGAGAATGATCTTTTAAGGGGATCCATCCATTGGTGAAATGCTCTTTTAAACTTGTAATATATCATTTATCTAACACATTGTCTTGCATAGAATATACATTACACGTTTTTTTCTGACTCCAGGAAATCATTCCAACCCCTGCACTGGCTATGGCTGATAGAGAAGAAATTGAAAATAGTGACAACCTCCTGCAGGAACCAGTTGCAAAGGTTAAGAATACCATGTGGTTGTATAGAAGCTGCTGTTGCTAAGCCATGGGAGAGCTGGTGCTGATCATCCAGTGATGATCAGCCAGAGAAGTAATGGTGAACTCTAACCACTCTGCTTTGCTGGCATGCCTCCCCCAGTCCTTGTTGTATTGACCCATAACTCAATAATCACTTGATGAATGAATGAATTTAATCTGCTTCTTTGAATCAACTCTTTTAGATTAAACATCCAGCTGTAACTAGATCAATGGGTCTAAAATAATGTTAAAACCATATTCTTTATACATACTTGTTAACAAAACAAGCAAACAAGCAAAACAAAAATAGACTCAGAAACAGAGATCAAACTTGTGGTTGCCAGAGGGGAGAGGGGTGAGGGAATGGCGGATGGGTGAAAAAGGTGAAGGGGAATCTCGTCACTAATATTGTGAAGAAAATGGTGACATGATTACTAGAGTTAGTGTGGTTATCATATGGTAAGGTATGTTAATGTTGAATCATTCTATTGTGTGCCTGAAACTAATGCAATATTGTATACCAAGTACACATAAATAGAATAAATAATAATAACATTATAAAAGAAACTAAGAAAATCTGTGCATTATAAATAATTAATGGAAAGGTCAAAAGAGGTCCTTATAGTAGCAGATCTCCAGAAACATTTGTGAAATAACGAATGAATGAATGTTTCTCTCTGGCATGATGTAGTCATCTCTTAATGGTCAATTGTTGTATTACTGAGAACAATTTCAAAAATTGATTTCTATTTGTCTCCAATGTGCTTCTAATGCCCATTCTTAATCTCTTCTACCCCTGGGGGTTGAGACAGTCGGAGAACTAATGACAAGTTTTTCTCTGTTCAGACAACAACCACATTCTGTTAACAGTAGGTGCCTAGCACTTAATATGTGTCAGACACTCTGCTTAGCTCAATTAGGTCCCTGAATTAATTAAGCACACTTAATTGTGTTTAGCTCAATTAAGTCAACCTTTAATGCAGAAACTATTATCTTTTTATAGATAAGAAAAGGGAGTTTTAGAGAAGTGAGTGCATTGCTTGAGATCACAGAGGTAGAAGAGGCGGTGCCAAGGTAGGGATCCAAGTATAAATGGAAAAACCCAAAGGACATTCCTACTGCCTGACTTTTTCAGTTTGCTAGGGTTTAACTTTGAATCTTTGTGTTGGATAAGTTTTAGGGGAAGAGTGATCATTAATTCTTGTTCTGACTACCCTCTCTGTGTTTAGAACAAATTAATAAAAAGGTGCAGGAGTCACAGAGATCAAGGTAAAAGAATAACTTTATAATTGATTGAGTTATAGTGCAGAATGTTTGCTGGATTCACTAAGGCAACAGGGCCTTCTAACGCTGCTACCTCCTAATTCTAGACCTTGGGTTAAGCTGGTAAATGGAACTGGTCTGCAGAGAAGACAAGCAGAATCAGCACTTTATAGCAGTCAGGAAGCTCCAGTAGATTAGTTGTAGAAAGGAAAGCTTCTATAAGTGAGCCCTACCCCATGTGCTCTCCGTTTCTGGGGTGAAGGACCAGAACCCAGTGCGCTAATTCCATGAACAGGTAGATTCCAAATAGAAAAGACTGCCGAGCTACACATCGCTCAGCCAGGCCCACCAATCCTCTTTCCTTGAGGAAGAGGGAGTGGAATAGACAGAGGCTTTTTCTGTTACTTTCCCAAAGGATGAAGGCTCCTATTTTAGGGGGCCCAGACAAAAATTTCACAATTTACACAGATGGCTGGAAGGTGCCTATACCTTAATCTGTGTTAGTTTCTTAACTGTTGGGCAAGAATTTCTGGGTAGGCATCATGGGTATTTTTTGTTTGTTTGTTTTGTTTTTTTGTTTTTTTAAGAATAATCATCTGACTTTTGGTCAAAAGGATTGACCAGACTACCTAAGAAAATGACTCTCACCCAACTCAAAGCCTATTATGGTGGAGAATTCTAAAGAGATGAGTAATTAAATCCAGAACATGCCATTTTCTACGTGAAAATCTGTAATCATTTGAGGTGCTGAACTTTTGGGTGTGTCTCGTGATTTCTTGTATATGATCCACAAGTTCTGTCTTAGGCATAAATGGCCTGTCTGGAGTTTTCCTGTTGTTTGAGAATTTCCTCCTTGATATACCAAACTTAGTCTAACTGATCTATCTTCCTTAAGAGGAGCAAATGATTCAACAGTGTGTTTCTCACTGTAGATATTGTGGTTCTGAGCTTCATCATATTGGTAAACTTCCGTCAATTTTATGCTGTGCCCCATGGGGACTTCTTATTTCTTTCGAGTCTCTTTGGGCACACTGGGCCCCCTTTGTGTTTTCTAATCAAATGTTCTACCTGTGTTATCTGATTAATTCTTCTTAGAGTGTTTGCTTCATCATAACTCAGTGTTATTGCTTTTCATTCTTGGCCTTGGGAACATTTAGGACAAAAATTGGTTATCCAAAGCACATGCCAATTAAAAGCTATAATAGCTATCTAATTCTACCTAGAGATGTGTGTGTGCTCTGTTTTTGAGCAGAGGCTAATCATCATGGACGTGGACCCATGTGGTTATGATTTTCAACGCTGATGGGTGTAGGTCTGTCTCCCATTCTCCTGGGCGGGGCTCACGCTGAGGTAACAGCCATTCCCTCTGCCTGGAATGACTGTCTTCCTTTTCATCTCTGGGTGTCTAAATTATATTTCTCTTTTAAGGTCTCTCAAATGACTCTACTGGGGGAAAATACGGGATCTGGCTGAAGTAACACCTGCTTGAGTGTGGCTGGTAGGGTAATAATATGAGTGTAATAATTTATTGTTTTAATTTGAGCATTTTACCTAAAATGTCATATGGTATGCTTGAGTATAATATTGTTATGTTGTAGAATTACATGCTTATCATTTCATAATAATAAAATATTTTTATGAAATAAAAAGGGGTGTAGTTTGTGCCAGACCCTGTACTTGAATTGTCTTTTTAGTTTATTGGACTTGGCTAGTAGCACAGCTCAGTTACTTAAAGGTTGTATAAGTTTAGGGAAATTACTTAACCCCTTTTAGATTCAATTTCCTGGTATATAAACTGGGAATAATAATACCCACCTCACAGAATATTTATGAGAATTAAATTGTAATGTATGAATATTACTTGGCACTCTATTTCAATGTAAGGACTCAATAAATATAAACCATTATGATTAATCAAATAATTATTAGGTTCTCAGGCTAACTGACAATTCTTTATTGGTAGGTACTCATTCATTTGTAGCTACTGTTATGTATTTTCTTTAATAGGAGGTGATGGCTTCTCAACCCAAATAACCCTGAATGTGTGTATTTTTTCATGCTATCGCTTATAAAATGCCATAGATGATGCAAATGACTATGAGACATTTCAAAGGTCCGCTTGCTGCCCCCAATTTCCATCATGTGTAAGGTTTGGAAGTCTTCCTATGGGTCTGAGTTGTTCTGAGCATGTCGATTAGCATCTTGCTCCTTGAGTGCAGTCAGAGATTGCAGGCATCATATAGGTGTCACTTAGATAAATAGAATAGGTTTGGGTTTTCACCATTCATTCGGCAAACCTTTGTTGACCATCTACTACATGTTCATATGTGAGGTAAGAGCGGCTGCCTTCAATTCTCACGGCAGAATAACTGAAGCTCTGACTCAAACAGATTTTAGCTGTATGTTCAGAAACAACCCAAAGATGAACACTTCTTTTTCAACCTTGTGATTTCCTTCTGTTACTCAATACAAGCATTCTGCTACGGGACACAGAACATCTTCATGTAGTGATACATGTATAGACTGTTCCCAGAAACCATTTTCAACCCCTCCCCCTGCCCCAGACAAAAATCTTCCCTTTTCCACAGGTAGTGGTAAGGTTTTATTTTTTTAACGGTGGCAACATCTCTGCTCCCAATATCTATTTTCAATTGCTACATGCATTACTAGCCAAATCACTCAAACGCCTCTCTTCAGAAAACATGATATGGTCCTCTCTCTTAGCCCGGGAGAACTTCTGAAAATCCAGTAAAAAGGGTTTTCTTGAGAGAGACTGGGAATATTCTACTCCTTTAGGCTTCTGACTTCACCAAGTCTCCTGCTTCACTTTGTAGTGGATGAGTCATACGTTGTCATACTTGCTGGTGGCCATGACATTGGATTGAATATGTCCTGCAGGAGACTATGGTGAGTTACCGATGGGAAGTCTGGGATTGTGGAGTCTGGGAACACATCCCACATCCCACTGCAGGGGGAAATGCAGGCCCAGTTCTGCCTTTTCTCACAGAATCAGATTCTGATCTAATTTCCTTTGCAATTAAGGTTATCTAAAATATGTTCGCACAGAAAGACAATGTATTTTTAGCTCTCAGCATTTTCTAGCAGCTTGGCCAGTCTTGACCGCTGAGTGTATATATGTAGGTTCATATGTTTGATGCTGTTCTTTTTATTTGCTACAACTGGAAGTAACAATTTTGGAGTAGCATGAGAGAGTATATTTGAAAATTTCATTTCTACTTTGATATAGTCATTTAAGGAAGCTTTTGAGGGAGTAATGCATTTTCCCCTGTAGATAGCCTCAGAAAAATTTAAAAAATGTATTCCAGTGGAAAAAAAAATCCAGTTTATTTCAGGAATCGTAAATCACAGTCCATGTGATAAACATACAGAACTGATTGTTGTCACTTAACACAGCTGAGAAAACAGTTTAATGTCAATTTACTGACAAATTAAGCTTCTATAATATCATTATTGTTTTAAGAAACTATATTGGAAGCAAAATTTTTCAAAGCTAAAATGTATGCAGTGCACTTTGTCAGTGTAGTTTGCTGATTACTCAGTGACAGAAGGTAAATCATTTTATGACCAGGATGTGGTCAGCAGAGAGTGGTGAGATTATAGGATTAGGGATTATTACAATGGAATGACAGTTTGGCAGTCCTCTGGTTACCTAATAGGAAAACCCAATCACAGAGAGAGCAAGACATTGGCTCAAATTGTTCAGCTCCACACCCTACTCCTCTATCTCCTCGGATTCCAAGCTGAAATTCTAGGCAGCATCTGTAGCCAAAAATCTATGCTTATGTGGACTGATGTGCTACCTTTTTTTTTCAAAGGTAACTTTTAAAGTCCATGTAACTTTTAAAGTCCATGAATGGCTTTGGAGAATTATTAAATGCCCAGTATTGTGCTTTTTTGTAGGAAGAGAGCTCATGGTTTTCCTTGGTGTCTTTAGAGGCACCCAAGATGCCCACATTTTAAGAACTAGTGTGTATATTACAAAATGAACCCAGGGGGTGTTGGTTTCTTTGATGCCTCTTTCCTCCTGCTAACCTGCATCTCGTCGTATTTTTGCACTTGCCTGAGTACACATTAGTGGTCGAGGGAGAGGTTTTGTATTCCTTCCTGGGTTTTTCTTGAGGAACAAAACAAGTTCAGGTTATATACAGCCAGAAAAGCTTCCTTATTACTAGACCCACCAGTCAATGAAGCAATCAACCGAGAGCCAGGCAGGCAGCAGACCTAAGTAAAGAAAGCCAGGAGAAATCCTGGGGTCTGGAGTGATGTCTCTCCTGACTTGTTGGACAGGGTACAGGGAGTCTGAAGAGGAGCTAGTCTTTCCAGACTTTAAAATTGAGAACAGAAAATGGAGCCCTTGTGTTCATCATTTGACACCACAAAAGGAGCAGGAACCAGGGGAAGCCGGCTGTGTCCACTTGCAGAAACGGGCTGGGCGGCTCACTGCTGCCTCTCCCCAATAGCTGCTCTGGTAGGAAGGGGTATTAGAGGCAGAGAGGCCAGCACAGGTGGTAGGTCCTCTGTGTTGTCACAGAGCCTGACTCATATGAAAAGACTGACAACTGGAAGCTTGAGAACTGAGATTATCTGCATGTGTGTGTGTGTGAAATTTATATATATATATATATATATATATATATATATATATATATATACTCTTTTTCTACTTTACTTGATTCCATTTGGCCCCATAAGCTAGAAGAACTCTATCTTACCTGCAGTCAGAGAGGACCTGCACATCCTTGATGAATGTCCCTCCTGGGAATTCTTGCCTGTCTGCCTTGCTGACCTGCTAGGGCATCTCATCCAGGGTTCCCTTCATTCCAGAGCTTTCTACCTTGCTCCCTTTCTTTCTTTTTCTTCCTTCCTCTCTCCCTCCGTCCCTCTGCCTGCCTTCCTTCCTTCCTCCCTTCCTTCCTTCCATCCTTCCCTTTTTTTTCTTTCTTCCTTTCTTTTCTTTCTTTCTTTCTTTCTTTCTTTCTTTCTTTCTTTCTTTCTTTCTTTCTTTCTTTCTTTCTTTCTTTCTTTCTTTCTCTCTTTCACTTTATTGTGCTTCTCAGATATTGAGTTTTTGTCTTATTATTTGAGAAATACATTTTGTAAGACTATAGCTGCAATAGCTAATGATTCTTCTGGTGGATCTGGGCAAAGTAAATTGAAAACCTTCAGGAAAGGATTCACCATTGTGATACCATTTAGAATATTTTCAATTCATGGCAAGAGGTCAAAATATTGTACTAACACAAACAAGACCTCAGTGGAGGAAGTAACCACAGGTATGGCTGAAAGAGCAGGAGAACTAGAAAGTGAAACTTGAAGATATCACTGAATTTTTGCAATCTCATGGCAAAACTTGAATGGATGAGGAGTTGATTCTTAGGGGTGAGCAAAGAAAGGGCTTCTTTGAGATGGAATCTACACCTGGTGAAGATGCTGTGAAGACTGTTGAAACGACAACCAAGGACTATTGCATGAACTTAGTTCAAAAAGCAGGGGCAGGGTTTGAGAGGATTGACCTCAATTCTGAAAGGAACTCTGTGGTGGGCGAATGTTTTCATGCCATGACTTCAGACCTCTCCTTCACTTCGGGCAACTTGGAAGTGCCATGGTCCTCCCCGCTAGAAAAGAGGTGGGGTAGCTCAATTCTGTTCTCCCATCTAAAATGCTTCCCAGTGACAATCCTGGTCTTGGCTGGCATCTTCCTGTCTGCAGTCGAAGCAGCCTCATGTCTTCTGGCCATTGGAGTAGTTAAAAGACTTTGGCTTGGGTACTGAGGAAAAATTAATTTCTGTGTTCCAGATCAAAACATTATTTGAGGATTGAAAAAAAGTTTTTCTTTAGGGACTAGATTGCATAGAACAATGCCTAATGGTTTTTAATATTCCAAAGCTAAAAGTTCTTCTTGATTGAAATTTAATTGTTGCTTTAAGTACTTTTAATAGGAATTTAAACTTTTCCAATTACATAGTATATATTCTTCAAATGTTGACATTTTCTCCCTAAAGACAATTGCAGTTAAATTTAGGAAAGTATTTGCAATGCTTATTGGCAAAGTCATCCATCTCCTAATATTGTTTGGTAGCCTGAGTAACTAAATTCTAAAAAGTATGTTTTTTTTTAAATACTCCTGTTTCTTGTTTTATAGCATAAGGACTTGTATATGGATTGTCTTTTTATAATTCCTCAACAATCCCAGGATATTCCAGATGAATGTGGTGGCTGTGAACATTTGAACGTGATCAGATAGAATAATTCTATGGCAGCAGAAGTTTGAAAGGCGGAGGGATGACATTGATTCAGAGATTTGGGTCAGACTGTTTTATTCATGGCCAATAAGAACCTCTTCAGTAAAGTGATCAATATAAAATATCAAACCACACAGCATGGATAGATTTTGAAGTATTATGTGAAGTCAGTTGGTCAGAGAAAGACCATATGATTTCACTTATATGTGGAATATAATGAACAAAACAACTAACAAACAAAATAGATATAGAATCATAGAAACAGAGAACAGAATGACAACTGTCAGGGGGTGGCTCTGGGGGACTGGGTGAAGTGGAGATGAAGGGATTAAGCAAAAAAGAAAAAAAACTCATCGACACAGACAACAGTATGGTGATTGCCAGAGGGAAAGGGGGTGGGGGGTGGGAGGAGGTAGAAGGGGGTAAAAGGGGCACAAATAGTGATGGAAGGAGGCTTGACTCTGGGTGGTGAGCACAATATACAACACACAAATAATGTATTACAGAATTGTACACTTGAAACCTATACAATTTTGTTAACCAATGTAACCCAAATAAATTCAATAAAAACATACTAAAAAGAATATCAAATCAGAACTGTGCACTAAGCCATTCTCACTAGGTATCTACTAACTATTGGTTTTAGTACCTAATCTTCCCCTTGCTCTTGGGGAGTCAGGTAACTTAATACCCCATGGTACAGGGACACGTAAAATGGCTCCCCGAGAGGGTAAGAGGGAACTGTGGGGCTCAAGAAACTGGAGCAGGTCTTTTTCCGAGGGAGCCTCTGGCTCTCATTTCCAGGCAACTGTGTTCTATAGGAGTATGAGTCAGCACTGCCAGAATGTTTCACTTTCAACAAAAGCCTAACATCTAAATTTAATATAAAATATCCTAATCTTTAACTTATTTTAATTACCTTTTTTTTGTAAACACTGTGTGGATCAAGGAGAAGAGGCTTCACCCTGCGTGAGAATTGCAAAGCACTCTTAAGTTCATATTTGGCCCTAACAAAGGAGCTGTAGTGTAGGAAGGTATTTTCTTAACTTTACAAATAAGGAAGCTGAGGAACAGCATAGTTGAACGGCTCAAGGTGACACATCCATCATGAAAAGAAAGCGAGAGCAGAACCCAGGTGTTTACACACCTCAGCTTAAGTGAAACTCTCCTCCGTCGTGCACGCTTTACACAGATGCAGAAAATTGTCATTTTCCTGTTCTAAGACTTTCTGTTGGAATTTCATTCTTGCTCACCTGAGTCCTCTCTTTTTGTATTGTATGTAATCTGTGTTTTTTCTCAAACAAAGATACAGAGCGTAATCTCAACATTTCAGGTTTGGTCTATTTCATTTACCTGGTTTGAGGAGTAACCAGGAATTTCCCTAATGGAATTAATTGTTCTCTAGTTTTTTCTTTTTTTTTTTTAAATAATAATTTCAACACATTTGCTGCTGAGGGGCTCTTTGCTGAAGTCATTATGAACAAAATTGTTAACATAATTTCAAAAATAAACTATTTTATTTCAGTCAGATACATTTCATAACAACTGTGATAAGTCTATCAGGACAAAGATTTTCTTTGTTTTACCAGTGTATGTTATCTTCACTTTACTGTTCCTATTAGGGTAAATAACAAATATTTACACATTATTTTCTTAAGGTTGTTTCCAAACTGAACTCTACCCTTTGCCCTCTGTTCAAAACTTCTGAACATTCTGTAATACATTTGAATGAGAACGTTTTTTTAAAAAAGGATTGCACTGATGACATCACACAAACCAACAATGACCAGATCCAGTTATTCATTTAAGGTAGTTAACTCTAGATTCTGAGGGCTCAAAGAAGGTTGTAACATTTTCCTGGATTGTGAAGGAGAGGGTGTGTGATATGCTCTCATTATACAAGCAGGACGAGGGGCTAGAATCTGTGTTTCTTGACTCCTGAACCAGTGCTCTCTGCACATTGTTTCGCGATTTCTTACTTTCCAATCTCTTATCCTTGAGGTTTCCAGCTTGATTCTTACTACAGGATAATTTCTCAACTCAACACCCCGCTGAACGCTTGATGCTCTGTACCACGTGCTTCTGCTGAGAAAGCCTGGGGAGTACAGGAGTCAGATTAGGCTGTCCCACGATTCCATCACTGGGCTTTGAGTTTAGCTTTTCCACTTGACTCATTTGTCATTTTTCACAATGACTATTTTTATAAGTCATGATTCTTTATTTTGTCTTATTTTCCGTGCTTAAAATATGCCAGTCCTTGCTCAGATCCATAACTGGAGACAGCTTAAGAAAACGACATAATTTCCATGCCGCTTTCGAGAGTCATAAAGTGTTTTTGCAAAACACATGGAATCTTAATAACACAGGGGTGGGCAAAGCAGGCTTGCAGCTGTGAGCGCGTGCACAAAGCAGAGTTAATAGAGCTATCGTAACAGTCATAACCTGCACGCTTTCTCCGTACGAACAACGGTAAACCTACTTTTGCCCACCCTTGCGTATTCTTGTGTCTGCGTCAGATGACCACAGCAAGTTGTTAATGTTACTTTTATGCCATTTCCATATTTTCAGCTTTTGAAACTACATTTTTTTCATTAATTTTCAGTCCAGAGCCACTTATCTTTATCTACCTTTTCCTTGAGTACCTCCAGACTTAATAATGGATCTTCACCAGTTTTTCTTCAGGAGATAGAGGAATGATATTCCCAGCTTGGCTGACCTATATATAATTTTCCTGACACAGCTTAGGAAATTTCAATTTCTCAGATGACATTTTTGACATATATGGCTCCTTTTTCAGACGCAACAAGATGGTTAAATATAGAGTTAAATCACTTTCAGTTAGATTTTTGGTGAAATCTGGGAGGCATGGATGTGACAAAGACTAGCTACCAAATCTATGTCTTCTTTCTCCTTGGAGTACAGCCAGATTACATTTTCAACATCCCGTGCACTTCATGCGGCTCTGTGACTGAGCTCTGAACAATGGAGTGTGGCTTACACCACACCTGGGTATAAACCCGTCACATTCTATTAATTCAACAAACATTTCTTGAGTGCCTATGATGGTCCAGACCTCAGTAAATGAGGGTTAAAGAGTGTAAAGTTTCTTTAATGGCATCTGCAATACACCTCATTCCACCTGGGATGTTGATGAATTAACAGCATATCTTTTTTTTTTTGAGATGTAGTTGAGATATAACGTTATGTAAGTTTAAGGTGTTCAATGTATTGGTTTGATACATTTGTATACTGCAATTTGGTTGCCATCATAGAGTTAGTCAACACCTTTGTCACAATACATAATTATTATTTTTTTGTAGTGAGAACAGCTAGTCTTTTAGCAACTCGGAAGTACATATAACAGTATTCTTGACTACAATCACTAACTGCACTCCACGTTAGCTCTCCAGAACTCACTCATTTTCTTGTTGCAAGTTCATATTTGTTATTGATTCTTTGTCCAACATGAGATTGGTCTAGAAGAGCTCTGAAGGAAGGCTCTGGAAGTGCGGGGGTAAGAGAGGTGATCTCAAACAAGGTCTTAACAAGCACCCTGCTTTTTTCTTTTTCTCCCTTTGCTGTAGTGGCTCTAGTGTCAAAGTGGGGGGGACTCAAACCACAGCATCCGAGAAAGAAACCACTGGGAGGCCTCACTGCAGCGTGGGGTGGCAGGGATCCCCAACAACACTGTGGCAGGGCATCCGAGGCTCTGTGGGGAGGTTGGGTAGGGGGTTTGTGGTGATAAAGAACAAGATTTTTTTGGATTTGATAAATAAGAGCACAATGTACTGTGATACTTAGCAGTTGTTTTACGGAGATACTTATTTTTTGTTCAAACAGTATCATTGGCAGCTTTGCATCCTCATGAGCACAGCAAGGTCCAGGAAACTGGCTCCTCTCACCAGCTATTGGCTCTGTGCCTCTTCCTCTGTGGAGCCGTCATTGAGCCGTACATTTCTTTCATCACAGGAGTCTGGCCATGTCTGCTGGAATTTTCCCATCAAACATCATCACCCAGGTGACCGTTCTGCAACAATAGTGAATAAAACACACATAGGACCTATTTTTAATTCACTTGCAGGGGATTTAAATAGACATGCAAATAGATAAAAAAGCAACCCAATAAAATCATAAAAATAAAATATGGAAAATTGTAGGAGGAAAATTAATCAGAATTTAGTGATTCTGATTAGTGGACAGGGCTATTCTTGGCCCATTTGGGTGCCATTATGCAAATTACAACATGACATCTCTGAGCATGTGGCACAGAGCTTGGGGGGCAAACAGAGAGCTAGGATTCTACTTCCGCTGGCCCCCTGGTTAGTTAGATGACTTTATGAGGGATGCAACATGCACAGATGTACCTCGTAAATGGCACAGCCATCCATGGCACTGTGCTTGGGGTAGGGTCTATCATGAAGGCCAGTGGGAGAAACACACACCCTGAGGGGGAATCTGAGATGCAGTTTGTATCACATCAGGAGGAGGGTGGATGAGGAGGTGGAATTAAACTTGTGAGATGGTTCGAAGGACATCTCAGTGAGCAAAAGCCAGCTGAGATGCTGAGATGTGTTGCTGCAATTTGAACACAAGAAGGAGTGCTGAACTGTGTTTAGCACTTTGTCCCATATTCCTCACTAGATATAATATGAGAACACTGGGACCTGGGATGCAGGGGCATGTGCTATTTTCTCATTGGGAAGCAAAGGAGTAGTTAGCTGAAGGACCATCTCCAAGGAGAGCTAAATCAGAAGGAGGCAGACCTGCTGAAATTGAGTTACTGGTCAAGGAAACAAAGAGAAAGGCCCACACCATTCCCAGGACGCAGAGGGCAGGGCAATGATGTCAGATAGGCTAGGGCTCAGGAAGGAGCTGCACTTGGAGCATCCCTGTACTTGAGGTGGCTAGAGAGACCCATTATCCGAACTGTAAAGCAGAGCTTAGAGAAAGTCTGAGGATTCCTAAAAACCATCTTGTAAATGGGCAGCACTTTGATACTAGTTGGCAAGTGGGAATATGTTACTTTTATATCTGAGTTCTTCACAAGTTTGCCATTTTGATAGAGGAATCTCAGTTGAGTTAAAGCTCAATGAAGAATAACAAGTGGAAATCAGTGTATGATAGTGGTCCTTGCCTATCCTCCTCCTCCCATCTCTCCATCAATAAAACTGTGTCCTTCATGGTAAATTCTTGAGCAGTGGGCAACTTCAGATGGTCTATCTGCCATATGACTAGACTGGTAAGAAACAAAAACTCTGTTCCTGTGACCTGCGGGAAGATGATTTGCTTGAGGTATTTTCTGATGCTAGAATGGAATAGGGGTTTGAGGCCTGCTATGGAAAGGGTGAATGTGTGTTTGGGTCTATGTGTCTGTCAGTTTCTCAGAACAACCCTCGTCTTCAGTTGCAACCTTGTCTCTGGGAGTCATTCTGTTCTTTCTCCCCCATAACACATTTGTTCTCTGATATATTACCTTTTAATTTAATTATTGTCTGATACTGCCCTCCCTTACTGGAGTGTGAGCTTCATGAGACAAGAGACTTTGTCTCTTTTTGATGTTGGAATGCTCAGTGTCTGCAATAGTGCCTGACACATAGTGCGCATTCAGTAAGAGTTTGTTTAACCAATGTGTGGTGAAGTGGATGAATCAGAAGGAAGTGGTGGGGCCTATGGAGAACAGGAAAGATTTTACTAACCTAAAGCATTCAAATCCACGTGTTAAAGAGCATGTAAGACAAAAATAAAATGAGGAAGTAAGTGAAAAGCCAGCAGCCTAGATTCAGTAAGACGCCACCTAATTTGCTCCCTTGGACTAAGGCTTAGATAATCTTAATGATTTCTTATGTGTCACTCAGATTTTTTAACAACATAGGACTTGGATCCAGAACTTAATTGTCCCGATCCAGGGAAATGGCCCTGATATTGAGTTTGTATTCCCATCCCTCTTCTTTGTTGCCATGGTAAACAACATCTTGATGACACCCAATCCCAGTTCATTACAGACTTCAGGCTTTTGGTCCACCCTTGAATAGCAGCTCATAACCGTTTCAATATGGGGGCTCCATTTGGCTCATCACGAACCAAACACTGGAGGAAGCCACTGTAGGTAGCGAAATCAGAGACAGTTAAACATGGAGGCTAAAACTTCTTTTCCTGCCCCCTAGTTTTTAAAAAAACAACCCTGCATGTAGGTAGTTGAATGGCTGCTTTTTCAGGAAGGAGGTCTCTTCTCTAATCACTCCCAGCACCTGGTTAGATGTGACTGCCGTTCTGGGGCTCTGGTGAGTGAGCTTCCTGAGCCTGGGGGCATGCTGGAGCTAGAGCCCTGGAGGAGGAAAACTATCCAGGGCTGTCAGCACATCTTTCTCCAGGAACTACTCTCTCCAGCCTATCAGGCTTTCCCTTCTTCTTTTGGCATAATGGGCTTTCTGTAAGAATGGGGCCCATTCAGAGCAGGTCACCACAAACATAGATTTCCTTATTTATACACATTTGAGCCAAATTACACTTCCCAGTAAATAAGACAGAAGAAATGAAATGATTCAATCGGGCTGCTTTTGTTCTGTGGGCTTTTTGAATAGATTTATATTAACTCAGCCAAATAAAGTTGCTTTCTATCCTGGCACTGAACACAAGTGACTTGTTTGACAAAGGTTGACCAGACAGATGAGTTTATCCCGAAAATGGGATAACGGTGTGTGTTGAGTGGGGGAGTTGGAAAAGAGGAGATTGATGTTCAGCCCGAGCCCCCACACCACCACACACGCACTGAAGGGCCTCCCCAGAGCCCCTGAAAGAACAGGAACAGTACATGAGGTGCCGAGATCCAGCCAACTTCATCTTTTGACCTTGGCGGCCACTTCAAGTGTGGGTTTTGTAAAGAATCAGGCTGACTCCATCATTCATCTATCCCTGGCCCCAAAGGCGATGTCTACACTACAGCAAAAAACAACTGAGTGATTCAGGCTGCAGTTACACCAGGGATTTCCCAATTTGTTGTTGCTTCCAGTGGTTTCCAGGCGTGTTACAAAATTTCACCCACTGATTTTTTTTCTATGATTAAGGTGAATGTATTTTTTAAGAATAAGGTCCTGTTTGAAGCTGACACTTCAAAGGGAGTAAGGATCACTCATCTCTACAATGCCTAAATAAATAATGGGGATTGGAAGAGTTCATTCATCAGCTGGTTATTTGGCCTTCAACAGACCAAACAACACTTTTGATGAGATTCTTATTGTTGAACAATGTCCATTTTCATGTCTCTTTAAGAAAACACTGTGTTGTATGAAACTAAAAATGAAGTTGGGTTATTATTACAAGGAAGGAATATGTATAAATCTTTCAATCAAACACATACGAGTCTTTTTCTTTTTCTTCTCTTCCAGCCTTTTTTTCTTATTTCATCCATTGCTAAGAGTGATGTTATTTGCTTTTTAAAACACTGTGGTATGTAAGTATTTATCTTTATGAGGAAATCTTTATTTATACCACTAAGGTACTTGGGTAGGCCTTTGAATTTTCTATTAATACAAAGGTAGGGTGAAGCTGTAGTTATTTAATCATAATCCATTGCTTTTCTTGGACGTACCTCCAACCACACTTATTTTCTCATATCATCTAAGTCTTTGCCCAGTTGAGTGTGGATAAAGAGCATCACTGGGGATAATATTCTCCTCAGCACTCACATGGTACACTCAGCAAATTACATACCATTTGTGAGCTTTAAAGTTTTTAGGTCTACACTCAATATTTCCTTCTTCACCAGAAAGTTTTAAGGATTATATGAAACTACCTTGAAATTTACCTCAAATAGGAATCTGGATTTATAAATCATATATTGAATTCTAATTGCTCTCATATTAGCCAGACAATCATAAGTAATATTTCTTAATTTCCCTGTGCCAATTCCTGTATCAGTATACTCAGGATAATAGCAATTACATTATTAATAAAATTATTGTAAGAATGAAATAAACCAATCATGAAAAATAGCATAGTGTGTGGCACAAAAATAAGTCCTCAATAAATGCTATCATTTTTATATGCTAGAGATTATAAAAGAGGCTTAAAACACTTATATAAGATAAATATTTCTTGTTTGTATTATATAATACAAAAGTAATCTTTACCAGAAATATCCTAGTTGTCATGATTTCTGAATTAGTATAATTCAAATAAAAACATATTTGGTTTATTTGGTTTTAAAGTAAATTGCATATTCACAGGGTTAAACAAATAATTTATTAAAAAATCAGTGAAGTTAATATGTCTAAAAGAAGTTAAGAATTATTAATGTTGCTATTCTTAAGTCAAAATCAGGCCTCCTCTCCTCTCTGCACACTGTCATGAGGTGATCCCATCTCTTGTAAGACTTTGTGTATTAACATGGATTTCAAAGTCATTTTCCAATTTGGGTTTTTCCTCGCATTGTACACGCTTCATGTGTCCAGTTGCATATTTGTCATGTCTTCTTGGGCGAAGAGCAAGCACCATTAACTGAACACCTCTAAACGTGAACCTTTGATTTCTTTTGAAATCTTTTATCCCTCGATCTTCTCCAATGTAGTCAATGTCATTATAGACTCATCAGTTCAAGACAGAAATCAGGTGAAGTAACTGAGAAGTATAGATTGGCCATTACAAGATAGCCACAGCCATGTCAAGTAAGCACAGGGAATACAGTCACTAACATTGTAATAATGCTGTGTGGCACCAGGTGGGCACTAGACTTACTGGAAGGTCACTTCGTAAGTTATATACATGTCTAGTCATTATCTCATATACCTGCAACTAATACAATACTGAATATCAACTATGATTCAAAGAAGATAAAAATTGATAAGCCATTCCTGACTTATCCCTCTTTATTGCCATTACTTACTTCTTGTAGCACTGTTTTTTTAGTTCTACCTACATAATCCTTTTTGAGCCTGTTCAATTTCCTTCATCTCTATCATACCTACTCTAGTTCAGGCTACCATCTCCTCTCACCCAGACTTCAGCTATCGCCTCTTAATAAACTTTCCCTCTTCCACTATCTTGTGTGCAATGTCAGAATGTTCTTCTACAGAAGGAAATATGACCGTGACACTTCCAAACCTCAAATCGGTTGACACCCAAATCATAGAATAAAATCCAAATCCTTATCTTGGCCCAGGAGCCTCTGCATTGGTCGGCTCCAGCTGAATAGATTCTAGACATTTGTGCTTTTTTCTGGTCTTCCAACAAGTTGAGGACACATTCCATCTTGTCTTTGAAGCCTTTCCAAGTTTTCCCCATGGTATTCTCTCCCCACACCCTCCCATGCCTTCATTTTTTCAGGTCAGAGGTTAAATGATAGAGATTTCTACAGACTGTTCTATCTAAATAGGTCTCTGCCCAGTGTTCTGTTCCAGGACTGTTCTGTGCATAGCACACGGGTAGTTTGAATGATGTAGTATTTTTTTAATTGGTGTTGTTTGTCTTCTCACTGGACTGTAAACTCTGTGAAGGAAGAGTTTTGTCTTTTCTAGATGATAACTCAATACCTGGCACACACAGTGCAGGGCTTAACTTAGAAACTCAATCAATATGTGAAAAGAAAAATGACCATGTTAAAATTTAATCATTGGTTGTGTTAAAAAGGGACAAATTGTAATAGTTAGGAGACTTGGATTCTAAGTTTTAGGGTTTCATGTATAACTTTTATGACCTAGAGGTGGTAAAACTTTCTAGATTCCCAGGTTATTTTTCTCTATGAAATTAAGAATTAGATAATTTATGAGGTCAATTTATATCTCATTATTATGGCTTTAGTTCTTTATATCTCATTTTCTTTAAGGAAATGAACAAAAAGCTGACAAAACAGTGTATTATGTTGAATTTTAACTTTTTTATTATTGGAAAAATTATTTGGGTAGGGTAAGTTGGTGAAAAACAGTAATCACTGTTTCATTGAGTCTCACAGACTCATAATTGCATGATCCAATGGTCCAGTGGATTTTATAACCATTTTTACTCACACACTCTCTCTCACACACATTTGTCTCCTTTAATATAATTTCATCTTTAATAATTTACAGGTGTTTGACTACAGTTTTTGCTTTTCATCCAGATGTTTGGGACTCAGTCATGTGGCTGGTTCATTTTCTATCTCTCTGTCACCCTTTTGAAGTCTTCTTCATGGGCATATCTTTTCAGTTCTCTTTTTAAGTAGTTTGAAGCTTCTCTAGCTCCCATCATCTTTCTGATTCTCCCCAAAGTCCTGACTCGTGGACAGTTAGAAGGAAGCATTAGATTTAGTGAATCTTTTATTCAGCTCTGCCAACTCAGACGACTTGATTCTAACTAATCACACACATTTCTGGTTCTTCTGCTAATTTCAAGAGAGTGTTTATTAAGCAATATTGAGGGGACTAAGAAGTACAAATAGTAGTTACTAGATAGTCATGGGAATGTAAAGTACAGCATATTATTTAATAACTGTGTATGGTGCCAGGTGAGTGCTGAAAAAATCAGGGGGAACACTTTGTAAAGTATGTGATGGTCAAACCGCTATGCTGTACACTTAAAACTAAAACAAAATAATATCGAATGTAAACCATAATAGAAAAATACTTTTTAAAAAGGACTGTGTTATCTCTTTGACATCCTTGCTGTGGTGTACCAAGTGTGCCTCGTAGGCTCAACACAAACTGAACCAGCTCTGACAGCAGCCCTCCTCACGCAGTCAGCGCACGGGAGCAGGCCTCATCTCCCCCCTTGCAAAGCTCTGGCCGAGAAAAGCTTCCATTAACATCTACATACAATGGAAACCTTTGGAACTGACCAAACACAGGAACAATGATGCAAACTGCTCCTCTCCACACTATGTTGTAAACTAATACCTGTTGTGCCTTGTATCGTGTATATGGTTCTTAAATTTAAATTCACACATATGTATCATGCAGTATAGTGTTTCCATTAAACTCCTTAGAATGAAAACATTTGCTTTGCTATACATTTTTGTAACGCCCAGATTTTTAATGAGTTTGATATGTCTTAAAATATTTTTAGAAGATTTTATTCATTTATTTTAGAGAGAGGGGAAGGGAGGGAGAGAGAAGGAGGAAAACACTGATGTGAAAGAGAAACATTTATTGGTTGCATTGCACACATACCCCTACTGGGTACAGAACCCGCAACCCAGGCACGTGCCCTGACCAAGAATTGAACTGGCGGCCTTTCGCTTTGAGGAAGGATGCCCAAACAACTGAGCCACACCAGTCAGGGCTGTCTTGAAATATTTTTGAAATGCAACTTTTTATTGAGATAATTGACATATGACATTGTATAAGTTCAAGGCATACAGTGTGTTGGTTTGATACATTTGTATATTGCAATATGTTTACCACCATAGCATTAGCTCACATGTCTGTCACATATACAATTTGCACAGTAGGTTTAGAAATCTGTGTTAATAGAAGTTTGCATAATTAAATCAACAAATAGTTACTGGCTATTTTGTGCCAGGCATGGGACTACCAGGTCTATAAAGAGCTCAAGGTTTAGCGGAGGAAACAATGAATGTGAAGTAACATTCATTTTGGTCTGTGTGAAGGTTTACAAGAAGTTCAAAGATTCAAGTTCAGTGTACAGCACTCAAAATATTCATTTCAAATAAAAATCCATCAGCAAGGATTGGGAGGCTTGTATGAAGAAGGGAAGAATGTTGGCAGGGAACTCTAATTAGATTAATGATAAAAGCTTACATGTGTCAGGTTCAATTCCAAGAGCTTTATATGATATAGCTACTTATTTTTTTGCAGTAACCACACGATGTGGGAACTTTTATTTTCTGGGATTTTCAAATCAGGAAAGGAAGGAAAAGAGAAGTCAGTCACTGGTCAGGGTCACCTGGCTTGCAGACCTGGGTTTCAACGCGGGCCCCCTGGCTGTGTGCAGACCCTACGAGCTTAAGCAGAATACAAGATGGGCTCCCAAGCCAATCTAAGCATCGTCTTGCTTGCTCATGCTGGGTCTGTGCTCCCTACCTCTCCCACCCTACCTTGCTCTCCCATGCTCTCTCTCCTATCTTCCCATGGAAGAATGGAGGAGAAAATAACATAGATGAAGGGGTAGGGCATTTCATAGATCAGAAGGAGTTGAGAAGGCTAAGTCAGGTTTTTCCTTAATTAACTGTGACAAGCTGGACAGCAAGGCTATGCCTGCTCAGTGGAAGCTGGGGAAACCCCGAGGAGAGTTGGGAAGAATCCGCCATGCTAGCACCAGGTCTTGCACTGTGTACGTTTATGGTTGAGAGAGTTGGGGCTAGCCATTGGCAGGGGATTCTCCCTCTTCTTCTGATGTGAGAACACTGAGAGAGGAGGCGTACAAAAGGCAGTTTTTAAAAGGAGTGACTTCCCTGGGGATGTAAGTGCAGCATGGGGAATATAGTCAATAACACTGTAATAACGAAGTACAGTGACAGGTGGGTCCTAGACATGTCAGTGCCTCCCTTGTCAAGTTGTATAAATGTCAAACCATGATGGTGTACACCTGAGACAAATGCAATATTGAATGTCAACTGCAATTGAGAAAAAATGTAGCGACTTCTCCTAAGGCTCTACTGTTAATACTAGTGCTTTTCAAAATAGGAGCACTATCCAGCCATAAATAAGGCTTAAGCTTGGTTTTAATAGATTTCAAATAGTAGCTAGGATGTATGAAGCATTTAGTATGTGCCAGGCATCATTATGTTTTTTTCCATTTTAACTCATTTAGTTTTTATAACAACGGAGAAAATCATGTACACTGTTTAACAGAGGAGGAAACTAAGTCATGAGAGGCCTGGTCCCTTGCCCAAGGTCACACAGTCACACAGCTGTCTCAGAAGCCATGCTTTCAATCCTTTTTATAACAAGGACACCTGCATCTGTTGGCCTGGCATATAGTAGGTGCTCAATAAATGTTAGTTTAATTACTGGACTACCTGGGTTCTAGGCAGCACAGTCTACCATTATAGAGTCAGTATCTTTTTTTTTTTTTTTCAATTAGGGTAACTGTTAAATTAAAATGAAAACTTCAAGCCAGAATTGGGAAGTGGAACAGAATTAAGAGCCACAAAAAACTTCCACAATGGCAGCTTTGAGTTTTTCATAGCCTGTCAGTATTTCAGTTCATGTTCCAAACACAGTGTCAGGTATGTCTGTAAAGCTGCTGGGGAGGCCCTCTGCTTGGCACACCTGTACTAGCCTGTCCAGTTAGTGCAGGTTGCCATTCATCTTTGAAAAGTCCCTGGTTTACCGCCTGTCCTATGAAGTTTGCATTCTTCTCCTGCAGTCACCAATGACTTAGCTGTTCCTCCTCCAAGCTGGTAGCTGTCAAAGAAAAGTTATACTGGTCCAAAGTTAATAGGCAAGGAGGACTTTATTTGAGACTATTAGGACCGGGGCTTGAGACTGAACTCCACTCCACTGGATCAAAAACTGGGAATATTTTTAAGTAGTGGAGTGAGCTAGGATGTTAGCAAAGGAGGCTGGTCAATGTGATTAAGGCATCCACGTTAGAGGATAGAGGATTATTGCTGATTGAAGTTCAACTCCCATTGTCCCACAGAAACTAAGAGATAGGGACACCATCTTGATTGCGTTTCAAAGCAATGGCTCTGAAATTGTTGAGAAAGACTTTTCTGAGTGTAACACTGGCTAGAGCTGGGGATTGGGAGGAGATGTACATCTGAAAGGGGCCAAGAAAAATTTACAGTGAAAGCTAACCATGAATCTATTTTGTAATTCCTAAAAGTAAATGCTCTAAGAAGAAGGAGGCCAGGGGCCCACCCGTCTGAGGGGATCCTTAAGGCTGTCTTGGTCATAGCACAAACATATCTCATGGCAGTTTTCATTGTACTATAACCAGTTTGTTGTCTCATAAAGTGTGAGCCTCGTAAATGTAAGAAGTTGTGGCTTACCCCCATCCAGCCCGATGCCTGGCTCATGGCAATAGCTGACAACTGTGTATTGAATGGACAAATGAAGACTCTGAAATATCCCCAATATAAAGCCCCAGATACCTGGCTTTTCAGTTCCATTTCTGTCCCCAAATGCCTTTTGCTATAGACATTCAAATGACAAGAAACTGAAAGGAAAATTAGCCTTCCTTAGTGTAGTTTTTCTCCAGAGTAAATCAAGTTGAAGGAATCTTGATGAGAGAGAACGTTAGAAGTTAACTTTATTGCTGATGACAATCATGTCAAAAACGTCTTCTTCAATCAGGACTTCTTTTGTTCTTTCCCTGCCGTTCAGTGGAGCTGTTGTGTCAGGCCCCTCTACCATCTGGCCGCCCTGTTCTCACCCTACACGCACACACATGTGGTGTAGTCTTTGGCGCTGAGAGTGGTGTGGGTAGAGCACACCAGATAAAGAGACGAGGCGTGGGGGAAGTGGGGAACTCAGCTGGGAATGTGCGAGTTGGGACCCTCAAAACTTTTGCTGCCCTGAGCATGTCTGTGAATGGCCAGGAAAGCATGATAGTGATTGGGAAGCATACAATACATTGTAGTGATAGAGGATTTTGTAAATATGGAATTCACTGATAATGAGAATTGACTGTCCATGTCTTAACTGTCACCCCTGGACTGGGCTAGATGTTCCTGCTGGTTGCTCTTGAACTTCCTCTGGTATAGCCTTTATCACCCAGTGCTGGAGTTACCCAGCTATCTCCTTACTCTGTGCAAGGAGCTTTTCTATCTCTTCTACTATTGTATCTCCAGGTCCTATTGCAGCCCTTCACACATAACAGAAACTCAAAAGGTATTTGTTGACTAAAGGAATTAGTGAAAACATGACGAAGCATCCCATACTGCCTTGTTTATATAATAATTGCCTTAATAATGGGGTTTGGCAAGTCTCTAGTTAGGATCTTACCAGTAAAGGAAAATGGGCGCATGGCTTTATGAGCTTTCCTCCAGTTCTTGGGAAAAACAAGGTTGCAGAAGCTTGGAGATCCCGGGAGTTTTCTTCACTTGTTTGCACATACGAGGAAAGTCTCTAACTTATCAGAGGAGTCCTTTTAGCCAAGGGTGCTAGTATTGCCTTGAGTTAGAAGAGATTTCTCCTTTTACCCAGCATACCCATGAAATATTAGCTATGCCAGAAGCTTCAAAGGGAGGCTGCCAAATCCGATTTCCTGGTCTTGTCTTCAAAATAGAGAAATTATCCAATGGCACAAATGATGAAATGTTAAACACCAAAGACATCTGACAAGGTCAAAATCAAAACGAATCATCCTGTGATTGATTTTAACCAAGCCATTCTGCTCTCAAAGGGATGATAGTTATCTTACAGTAAGAACAAATACAGGACAATAGGAGAAATAAGCTTCAAGTAAGTCGGGAGAGGTTCCTTTTGATATAATAAAAATCATTAAAAAACTATTGTGTTACATTGGATAGAAATGAGCCAGCCTGTGATTGATACGATTATGACTAACGTTGACTAAGCCTATGGTAAGATATTTCTCTTGGCCCTGTTTTGTGTGGGTGGTGTCACAGCTTCCAGGAGGAAGTCTGTGTGGGCCACGCGTCAGTTCATAGCAGGAGGCAGTCAGGGACTGAGCTCGGGGCCTCTGGCTGTTGGGGACTTCCGTGTCAGGCTGCTCTTCATATTCCAATATTAAATTTCTTTCTGCGTTCCCACTTTTGTAATTATTCATCTGATGAATGTCTCAAAAAAGTTCCCTTTTGTTCATTTGGGTAACATAGTTACAGAAACCAAAATAGAACATTAGTTCTCATAATTGATTTAATATTTCAAAGCAAGAGAGCTGTTGTATAGATTCAAGGCTGGGAAGAAAGTATCTGCCAATAATAACTACCAGTGATAGACAGTAAGATTGGCTCTGGTGACAAGTTTTTCAAGGTGCATTTGAATTGGAAATAATTTGCATTGATATTATTCCCCTCTCCTATAATGGTCTATGGTGTAAGAATATTAATGTGAAATGTTCTTATGCTGGCTGATTATTGCTAATACATAATCAGTACGTTGGCTTTTCAATTTTTGTCTTCAAAGAAAGAAGGCCAAGTTAGAGTTACAGAAAGTCAATTCGTTTGAAACCTAATAACTTGGCAAATATGTTCTTTAGCATCAGTGATAATTTCATTGACTTCTTTCAATTCATTTTTCCTCTGAGTTTTCCTTTTTAAAATATTTACTCTTATAATAGTTGGTATTAAAGCTATTTATTTCTTAAATAAAATATTTATGGCTAGTCCCAAATAACCACATCTCCCCAATACTTTTAAAAAATTTCTTTCTGGTTTTCCCCTGAATTACCATATATCTTATTTTTTTTTCACTTTCTTGTTCTCTTTTCATCTTCCCTTCCTTTCCTTCCACCTGTCGTATATGATACAAGCAATTTAAAAGATTATAAATCAAAGCTTCTTCTTAAACATCTCTTAACAATTTGAGTTCTCAAGTTAATATTTGGAATCAATGTAAATACTTTAATGACTTCAGACACCCAGAGATCATATTGTTAATAGCCATCAATTAAGAAAAAATTTATGGAATGACTGTATTCAATGCAATTAACAGAGAGAAGGGGCCATTGTCCTTGAAGAGAAATATAATCTTAGTGTATTTGTCAACAAATAAAAATTTTACATAGAGAAAATTAAGAGGTAAGTCTGACAGAATTCTGATATTTTTGAACTTTTATTGTAGTATATATTTTTTTTTTTTGCTAGATGTCATGCTTTGCACAGAGGAATTGTTGAAAAGGGATTTTGAAGACCTATTTGAGCACTAATTAAATATTTGTGGTCTGTCCATAATTACTGAATGCAATTGATATGGACTTTTGTAGAAATAAAGCTCTATTTTATAATACTTCACCATAGTTCACCATTGGAATCAATTGTCAAAACATTTATAGGAATTTACAGGTTGCTTTTCTGTTTGCTATAGCTATATGTGTAAATATGGTTATGCTGGCCTTTGTCAACCTCAAATCTTCTAATAAAATACTGTTGAGATTATACCCTAAGGATCCTGAAACACCAATTCAAAAGAAACTGTGCACCCTGATGTTCATAGCAGCACCATTCACAATACTGAAGTGCTGGAAGCAACCTAAGTGCCCATCAGTAAATGAATGGATCAAAAAACTATGGTACATTTATATGATGGAATACTGTGCAACAGAAAGAAAGAAGGAGCTCCTACCCTTCGTGACAGCATGGATGGATCTGGAGAGCATCATGCTAAGTGAAACAAGCCAAGCAGTGAAAGACAAATACCATATGATCTCACCTATAAGCAGAACCTAATCAACAAAATGAACAAGCAAGGAAAATACAACCAGAGACATTGAAATAAAGAACGATCTGACAGTGATCAGAGAGGAGGAAAGAGGGATAATAAGGGATAATGGGGAGGCCATCAAGGAACATGTATGAAGGACACATGGAGAAAGCCAAAGGGTGTGGGTTCAAGGGTGGGAGGCAGGGATGGGTGCGGTGTGGGGACATGGTGGGGTGAAAATGGAGACAAATGTAGTTGAACAACATGAAAAAATATGAAAAATATGACTTGTTCACTACAGAGAGATATTTCAAAAGTTGTTGTGTTATTTGAACAGTTATTTAAGTCTAGAAGTAAGAATACATGTGCTGCCCTGGCTGGTATGGCTCAGTGGATTGAGTGCAAGCCTGAAAACTGAAAGGTCACTGGTTCAATTCCCAGTCAGGGCACATGCCTGGGTTGCAGGCAAGGTCCCTGGTTGGGGCCTTGTGATAGTCAACCGATGATCAATGTATCTCTCACACATTGATGTCTCTCTTCTTCTCTTTTTTCCTTCTTTCACCTCTCTCTAAAAATATGTAACTATTTTAGTTAAAAGTGAGATCATATGGTATTTGTCCCTCACCTCCTGGCTTATTTTACTTAACATAATGCTCTTCAGTTCCATCCATGCTGTTGCAAAGGATAGGAGGTCATTCAAAATAAAAAAGCAAGCAAAATATAACCAGAGACATTGAAATTAAGAACAATATGACAGTAACCAGAGAGGAGGTAGGAGGGAGTAATGGGGGGAGGGTTTTCAGGAACTACTATAAAGGGCACACGGACAAAACCAAGGGGGAAGGTGGAAGCAAGGGAGGGAGGGAGGTTTGGCTGGGGTGGTGGAGAGCGGTGGTGGGAAAATGCAGACAACTGTAATTGAACAACAATAAAATAATTTAAAAAATAAAAAAGTATAAATAAAATCTTTGGAAAAAGGAAGGCATGCGCTGAGTTTATTGTTCAAAATACAAGTGTCACTTAGGTAATAATCAGTATTATGTACATCTATCACAAGAAACCCCAATACAAAAGAATCCTTGAGGTTTTTTTTTAAGGACAAAGATGGGTGCAAACTCAAAGGTGAAGATTCTCAAGAATCTCATTAAATTATGACCCAGAAGAATACATCACAAACTTTCAAGAAGTGCTCAAGACTTACTGGGCAGAATATTGTAGCTTACGTTTGGTGTTGGATGGGGACCCCAGGCGCTACGTGGTTGGGTGCTTGTGTAACGGGTCCTGTAACTGTTCTCCTGACTCACAGGCTGTGCTGGAAACTGCAGGTTGCAGAGACTGGAAGTACCAGTCTGGGGGATATGTGCCTGAATCTCTGGGGATGATCCTGAGTAAGTCATTTAGTTGTTTCCAGTGTTACTACTCATTGTTCCCGGAACATACACATAATGTCTGTTGATAATGGCACATGTGACTGTTGCAAATTTCCATTTACTCTGACTCTGGGGTTCAAGGAAAGAATATGGCAACAGCTCACCTCACTCCCATTCTCAAGGGGTAGTTGAACATGGAGAGAAAATGACGCCTTTCTGCTCTATGGAACAAGAAGGAATTCTAATTTCTTTACTTTTTTCAACAGGTTTTGAATATACATTGATGTAGACATGAGCTGCCCTATGGGTTTATGTTTCTGTCAGTTCCTTTCCCACTTGGAATGCAAGCCTGACTTAAAAATTCTCTAGTAAATGATAGGAACACATTTAAACCCACTTCTCCTACTGACTTTCGGTCAGATTCGCTGTCTGGTAACGAAATTATTTTCTGATTCCAACAACTCATTTTCTACACAGCAACCAGAGTGACTTTCAAAAACATAAATCTGGTTACAAAGTGGTCTTGCTTAAAGTCCCTAAATGTTTCCAACTAGAATGAAAAAGAAGCCCTTACTCTGTTCTACAAAGCCCTTTACGATCTCTCCAACATCATTAGATAGTAATCCCTTCCTGGAGCAGTCCCTTCCCCTTGGTTCCTCAAATACCTGAGGCTTCTTCCTGATGCAGAAACTGTGCACAAGCTGGTTTTCTGCTTGAACACCCCCCACCCCATGTCTTCATCTCAGCCTTCGTCTCTGTGTGGTTTTCTTCGCATCCTGTAAGGTTTTAGCTTGTGTCATTCTGTCCTAGTGTGCTCTGTATTTCTTGTAGTAGGTATTGTAATCCTGTATTATATATTTTTGTCCATGTCCAAGACTCAATTTTAAAAATATTTCCTTCCCTCATGGATTTCATAACTACATTACATTGAGCAAGAAATGAAAGTAACTGAACAAATGAATGACCAAACAACTGCAGCCCCAGAGTGCAGTTAAATAGCATAGGCTTCTGCAGAGTGGCAAGAAGCTAGAAATTCTTCCCAAGAACTTTCTCACCCCAACCATGAGACATGTGAGAGGCAAAGTGTGAGTGAAGGGATGCACCATTGAGAGTAACACAGGGATCCGCTTGTTGAAGGAATGGCTGTCCCTGCATGGCTAGCAATAAGGACACTCTGTAAAGGTTCCAAGGGAGTGATAATTTCTCCTACAAGCTGCCCCCCAACTTTTATAAAGGTTGACCCCCCCCTTTTATGAGGGTTTAGTTGAGTCATTAAACATGTCACAGTAAAAATGACAGATATAATGAAAATAAAAATTGATGATATGGAATATTGAAGACGAGAGTGTACTTTAGTTGAGGGGTCAACATTCAGAGAGTATATCACACTCTGTCCCGGGGCATGTTCTACATTGTATCTCATTTGATCCTCTACGGATGGTGCTAACTGTAGTGTAGTGGCAAATTGAGACTTTGTGTTGTTTTAAAGTTTATTTACTAGAGTCACTTAATTTTACTTGTAAAAATAAATGTTTACAAAAAGGAATGTATTTAACTCTGTTCTTAATTTTAAGGACCTCTTCATACTGGTTGAAATAATTAGATCTCAGTCAGTAAGGCCATGGTTAATGGCTTAGTTATCGCCTATTTGATATGGTAAATCAACTTGCTATGACATTACTTTTTTAAGTGACAAATGTTTTAACAAGTATAGTTTTTTGTAATTTTTTTTAGTCTTAAGGTTACACATCTTTGGAACTGTTAAACAAACCTTAGTTCTAGGACATTGACTTACTCCCTGCTGACAAGATATAGAATAACTATGGGCATGACTTATTTACCTGGTGCGTAGTTTCTCACTCCTTCATTATCTACCTACCAGTAGTGACAGCTCAGGGCTCTGGCACCTCCAGTACCTGAGTCAACTGTACAACTTGTACATTGCTGAGGATGTTCCCCTTTTCAATCTCAGGGATAATTTTCTGACTTAATATGTCTCCAAGCATCCCTGCTCTTGTTTTCTCATCATTTATGGTCTCCAGCTCTCTGTCACAATTTTTTGAGCATAATGCCGAGAAAATTTGACCAGCAAAGGCTTCTCTGCCAATTTACAGTTATATGCAGTCCTTTCTGATAAGTGCCTGGTTGTTCATAATGTTGTATCTTTGATCATGGATATACCTCTGTTAAGGCTGGTAAATTCCAGGCTTTCTTTCTCTATGGTTAGATTTTAAAGCATCTGTAACCACAGTGGTTCAGGATCTCGAGTAACCTTGTGAGCCAGTGGCATGGCTAAGCAGATGGCTGCTTTGTTGACTACTGGGCAAACTTGAACTTTGTGCCTCCAATTTCTAGGTACCCCCTAAAGTTTGAAACTTTATCTTTACAAACAATAAGCTCGTATATTTTAGGAAGCTCCTGAAGACCCATAACTCTTTTACTCTTGTTTCATAGTTTAAACAGTTATGGTTGTGCTTTTTTAGATATACAGATTTAATTTTAAAGATTTTCCTTTATACTAATGATATTTGTGTTTGAGTATTCCTTCTTCCTCTTAGTTGCTCCTAAATAACCTTCAATTTAAACTCCATGAGATGATTTATAGAGAGTTCAAGCGTCTTTCTAACACAGGCAGCTGTGCTCCTTAAGCATCTCTTCTGCGCTGTTTCATGTTTACGGGGGTTATGTTTAGATGATCTCCGTTACAGCACATCACATTAAACCAGAGTCCAGGAACTACTGTCAACAAACTGAGCCTTTGTGTGAATTAAATGAATTGAAAAAAGCCCCACAAAAAACCCAACAGGCCGGATGCAGTCTTGTTCCTGGGCACCAGGCTCCAGAGCCAGGGCTGGGCTGCATTCCAGCATTCGGATAGTGCACAGACTACACAGCCCTCATGGCTATGCTGTCCTGGAGCTTCTGTGTGCAATCTGCGCACCTGCTGAGTGTTACTCACACGCTTCGCAGGCCAAGTATGGAAGTTCTGGGTTCAATGGGCCAGTGTTTACCTCAGTGGATCAACTGGCTGATGGCCCAATTCTTTCTAATACTTCATGGTAAGCACGTGGAAGTAAGGCAGGGAGACAGCATTGCCTAGAATGATTCATTTGGAGGTGTATTTGGTTTGTTTGGAAACTGTGGTGCAGGTCCCTAAGAATCTTCCATTTCACATGGAATGATTATGTACTAATGTTTTGCTAACAAGTGAAGATGGACCTAGCAAACTGAATTATTCAGAACATTGCACTCTGTGTCTTCCTATTCCCAGAGACTAGTCTGGAGCCTCGCAGTAGGTGCTTGATAAGTATTTACTAAGTAGACATAGAAATGTTCAAGCATTCCTAATATAGCCTCGGGGGGACAATTCTCCCATCCACATAGTTGCATCCCCCAAACTGATTTAACTCCATAACTCATTAAAAAGGGAACAAGATTTTACTGACGGATTTTCGGGGGTTGACAGAGAAGCAGAATCAGATTCCACGACCAATATTTCAATTTGATCCTCTCCATGAGCATTACCCATCTTGGCTTTTTCTCTAAACTCCTGTCTTCTTTCTGTTTGCTGCATCTCCTTTCTGGGAACTCCAATTTTGTGCAGTGGAGTCAACTTTGAATTAAACTGGTGCACCTCATACAGTGAAACATGAACATAGTCATTAGCAGAATGGCACTTCCTTGTTTTCCCTGGAGCATGGTCTTTGGTAGTGAGGATGGAGGTAGGAATCTCACCCTTTCACCTCCAGCGTATAATTTATACGTCTCATAAAATCTCTTCCAAAGGAGAACTTCTTTCTTTAACCTCTTATCTGCCTCTAAGACAAGCTGTAGTGTGGCAGGAGAGAGATTTTGATTCTTAGTTATGTATCTGACTCAGAGCAATTTGAGGTGTCAGTGCAACTCCATCACCGTAGGAGAGTAGGAATCATGTTCCGATTCTGACATGAAATCCTGGTGTGGCCCCCGTCACTCTAAAGCTCCGTGTTCTTCTGTGAAATTGAAGTCTTTAGTGTTAAACCAAAGTCAGGGTTTCCAGCCTCTGCTGCATGTTGTCCTCTTCAGGGAGTTTCACAAAATGCGATGCCTGATTTTATGTGTGGGGGTAATTCCCAGACATTTAGATTTTAACAAGCTCCACAAGTGATTCTGTTATGTAGTCAAGGTTGGGAATTACTAACCTAAGAGCTACGGTGCATGAAGACACTCAGATGAAAAAGGGTCACATGAATATCATTTTCTTCTAGCCTTTTTATAAAAGTGAAACAAAACATCATGGGGTCTTTGTTTGTTTTGTGCCTGTAGGTAGGGCGACCAACTTTCCTGGTTTGCCTAGTTCTTACCTGGTTTCAGCACTGAAAATTTGTGTCCTGGGAACCCCCCTATCCTGGTCCAAGCTGAATGACTAAGTTTCCTTACTGCAGGCCTTATTTTACAAGTGAGATGTCAGTTTTATTGAGTTCAAGTTGCATTTAAAAATCTCTTTTCTATTCTTACAATACTTGGATGTTCAATTTTGAGCCATAAGTCAAAAGAACAGAATGCCTAACTAAACTGAGTGTGTTTGGATGCACATCTATTCTGTCTCTGGAAAACCCTCCTATTTTTTTTGTTGTTCTTTTCCACACCTTTCTTCAATATAGTCACTCAAACTGAAATGTTCTTATTCTCCATCACCATCTCCCTGTCCTTGAAGCGTTTGGGAGTTTGGTGTTTTTGTAACCTTAGAAGAAAATAGCAAAGCAGAAATTAACACTTGTGTTTCAAATCCCCTTGATGATCAAAGATAACTTTGTATAAGAAAAACAAAACAAAAACAAACGCATAGATACAGAGAACAGATTGGTGGTTCCCAGAGGGGAAGGGAGTTGGGAGGGAAGGTGAAATGGGTGAAGGGAATCAATTATATGATGATGTTGGAACTGGACTTCTGACAGTGGGCACTGTGTACTATAAAAATGTTAAATTATGTCCTATACCTGAAACCTATATAATGTCTTATAATGATTTTACCTACATTTTAAAAAAGGATAACCTTGTGTAGGTTAATGTGTCTTAGCCAAAATTATGGTTAGACTTAGAAAATGAGCCCTAGTCAGGAAAATAAAGCAATTGCTTCAGTAATCATTAAGAATCCACTCTGCTACCTTGCCCTCGGGAAGAAACAAGCCAATGAAAACCTTGCTTCTGAGGAGTGCAGTGTGTGTGCTTGAGTGTGTGCCATGTGTAACTGCATGTGTGTGCATTGTGTGTGCATTGGAGATGTCAGGAGGTGAGAATGGCGTTCCCATCTCTTTCACCTTCTAAATCTCACACAAGGGCCTCTCATTGTCTAAATCAAACCGCCTGTCACCTGTCAAAGGGAACAGGGAGATGTGTTTCCTAGGTTCTCAGACCCCAGGTACGATAGGAGCATAGAAGGATGGAGATAACACTCATTATTAGCAGGCATCATCTGGCAAGTTACCACACTGACTTCAGCTATTTAAGCAGAGAACACAACTGAGTCCGTGTAAAGTGACTAGGAAAAAGGCTTTGTGGTAGAATTTGACTTAGTGCTCATAACTTGAGGCCATGTAATGGTGCACTCCTTGGCTCTGTTTACTGTCCAGGGAACAGACTGAGGAGGGTCACCACCCATCTCAGTCTGGCCCTTATTATGCATTGAAAACACAGTGGCTGTCATTACTATTAGAGCAGCATGAAGGGCAATTAGCTTTTGGCAGCCTATTGGGGCAAAGGCTTGAGTCACTCAGGAAACCTGAGTATTGGCCACAGAAATCACTGTCACTTCCACATGCAAAAGACAGAGGACAAAAGGGATAGCTGATTGGGAAAACCACATGTTGAGTTTTGGTCTTTTTAGGTCATACCCTACACCTCATTGCCCAGCATTGCCACATGCACTTATGAATTTCTGCTTGAAGATTTTCCTTCCTTCCTTCCTTCCTTCCTTCCTTCCTTCCTTCCTTCCTTCCTTCCTTCCTTCCTTCCTTCCTTCCTTCTCCCTCTCTCTCTGTGATGTTTCCAATTCTTTCAGCAGATGCCTATCGAGCACTTGCTATATGAAAAACACTGTGCTTGGAACCAGGGAAACAGAAATCACTAAATGTATGAAGTTTATAATGAAATGGAAGGAGAGGGAGGTGTGTGCGCACGCATACAGTTCCTGTTGGGCCCTAGTTACTGAGTATTCAATTGCAGCGATGATTTTCTTCTCTTTGGGATATTTATTTATTTACTTACTTATTTTACTTCCATTTTCTCATTTAAGTCTCCGAATTTTCTTTTTTTCTGATTTAAAATTGTTGTTCAGGTACAGTTGTCTCCATTTTCCCGCCACCACTTCCCCCATCCACCCCCACCCCCACCTCCCACCCTCACTTGCTCTAAACCAGAAAATGCTTAAGGGTCATTTACTGTTATATTAATACTAGGAATATCTTTTTCCTCAGAGTCTGAAACTTTACATTTTATCTATAAAATTAATGTTAATTCCTGCCTTAGAGGACTGTAGTGAGACAGAGTGAGATCCCGTAGCCCGCACCTGTGTCGCTATAGTCAGTGTCCACAGGGCAGCTCAAAGGAAAGTGGCATGTCCTTCGTGTTTTCAAGCAGCTCCCCTGCTTTTTAAGCAGTCTCCTGTGCAGCACAGAAACTTTAATTTATCTTGGTTATTGAGTTTCCCATTGTCTTAAATATTTTTTAATTGACAGGGCCTTAGAACCTGATTGCCTTGGCCATTGGCCATTTGGGATAGTAACTATGATAAGAAAATACCTAAATCTGGGAACGGGTGGGAAAAGATTCTTCTCCCAGGTCTGGGTCCTAATCTTCTTCCCCCGCAAACAAGCAAAACCCTCAGTCACAAAATCGGGGGAAACATCTGTCTATATGTGGACAATAATTCATTCCGGAAGTTAATTAATAAAGAGCTCAAATGATGAGGAATATAGAGCCTTTCACTTTATTTTCTGTTGGTTGTTTTTGGTCTCCATTAACTGTGTTGGCTATAAAGGAGTTTTATCTCTCTCGCCTCAAAGGCACCCACTGTTTCAGCCTTCTGCGGTGAAGAAAACGCCGTCTTTTAGAGGTGTGTTAGGAAACCAGCACTACCAATGCTGGAAGTGTCTTGCTGACACATTATGATATTTTTGTCTATTTCTTTTTATTTGCAACTCTAGGCAAGGGGTAGGTGCCTGCAAATTCATCCATGCAGCCTTACTCCTGGGAATACCTATCCCTGTCTTAAAGGGAATGGATTCAGAAACATGTACGCATTAACTCGGTAAGTCATCAGACAACCTGGCTGCCAGAATGTATTGCCAAGAGGCTGTAAGTCACCAGGCCTTTCTGACTCATTCTACAGCTTAGACTCCTGACGTGCAAATGCCAGTAAGTGACTAGAATACCTGCCCAGATGTGAGCAGCCATCTTTGCAGAAGGACTCAAGGGGCTGTTAGGAAAGAGAGAGCCGGAGAAGTCTGCCTTGTGGCCAAGAAGAGAGACAAAGAGTTCTCCTGAATAGTGCTGTCTGTGGGTTGCCCAAGTCCAGAGGCAAAGAGCTTGTGCCGCTGACAAAGCTGTGTGCCAGTGGCTGGAGGGAGAAATGAGGCTTCCTGAGTGGTGGTTTTCTTTATTGAGGCAGAGGTTTCTCTGTCACCAGAAAAAAAAAAGAGAAGCTTTGTGTATAGTAGATGACATGATCTCTATCCCTTGCTTGCCAAGAATCCAAAAATTATTTCTATCTGAAGTAATCTTTGATACTTAATTGCTTTTCATGTGTTCTGGTCGGTAAAGGAGCATGGCAGTAAGTACCCAGTGAGGCCTCTTCTAATAACAGGTCTTCTCAAGATAATAACAATACTGCCCATTGTGGGGCTTTAGCCATCCATTACTCATTAATTTATTAATTTATTCATTCGAAAAAGTGAGGAAGCTGTGTTCTTTTCCATTCCCTGGTAACAGGTACAGTGACACTTTCCACTTAAGATAGGAGCTCTGGACTCCTCGCTTGATGGATGGTTTTGGGCTTGAAACAGGGCAAACATTAGAAACGGTTAAGGATGCAGGCTCTGTATTCAGCAATATCTAGTTCTTAAACCCCAGATCCCGTACTGTAATAGCTGCGAGATCAGCTTCTGCATTTGTAACATGGGGATCATAATAGCATTTATTGAAGGATTATTTTTTTACTGCAACAACTAGTTTAAACTAGTTGCAACTAGTTTAAACTAGTTGTTGCAGTAAAAAAAATGGTACAGTAACTGCCACACAGACAAGTTCTCAAAACTGTTAGCTATTATGTATGATTTTCATAACTTTTATTATCTGTGTGTACTCCATCTAACTATCCTCCAATAAATATACTTTAAGTGATATTCTCATGTAACCTTTTTCACACATTGTGTTTCTGTTATATACTGTGCATCACTTTATAACATCATTTAAGTGTTATTTCTCCAGCTAGAGTTTGTTCTTGTTGCCTCATGTAGTAACACCTGGGCATGGTGCATGTCCATTATATACATGTTGAATGAATGAATGAAGTTTTATAAAACAACTAGATATTTCAGAGCCTGTAATTTGCTTATGTTCATTGTGAATTTAAGGAGGAGGAGGTGGAGGAAGTACAGTATTACAATGGTCCTGAAACTTATTTGATCATGCGATAGGAGTTGGAACTTTCTGTTATGTGAAAGGTAGACTAGGAAATAAGAAATGAGGAAGGGGAGGGAGAAAGGAAGGAGAAAAAACAGGGATGTTGTTTTAAATCATCTTATACCTTAAGTTGGGAAGAAAAGTTAACACTTTCCCCCCCCCAAAAAAGCTGAAATCTTCATGTTTTTTTCAAACAATGAAAACATTACTGTTTTATGACTATAGTTTACAGATCACTATGCGTTGTAAGTTTCAATACCATGCCTAATCATTTTCTGATACTTCTGCATAAAGAAGCACTTTTAAAAAAATGTGTCTTAAGCACATGAGACTTATATCTGGCCTGTCAATGGATTCTTTGGTAATGATGTTCAGTGTCATTCTCAGAATTACAGAACATGAAAATTTACAACTGCAAATGATCATAGTGTTATTAGTGAAAATCGTAGAATGTACAGATGAGGCAACTAAGGATAAAAGAGGGGAAATAAGGTGTTTAAGCTCACATGGTGAATTAGGACTAAAATCCAGGTCTCCTCACTTCTTAGATGAGGGGTTTTTCCCACCATCCCATCTTCTAACGATAAATAAATAAATAGTCTTCTCATGAAGCCATGCACCTTAAAAAAGAATAGAACTTTATATTTTGAGCTGATTTTTAGTTTCCCTGAATATAAATAACTCTACATCAGCCGTTTTTTAAGTTCTTTTAAGTTGTGATAAAATGCATATAATGTTTATCATTTTAACACCTTGTAAGTGTATCAATCAGTGGCATTAAATATGTTCACAAGGTCATTTACCTACCACCACTATTGGACCTCAAACCTTTCGTTCATCCCAATGATCAGGGATGGAGAGGAGAGGGATGGAGTTTGTGTTAGAAACATGGAAACCCGCTGTGTGTAGCCTAATCTCAGGAGTGACGTCCTGCCACCTTGGCTGTAGCCTATCTGTCAGAAACAAACCACTGGGTACCACTCCCTCAAGCAGCGGGGGTTATACAAGGGCAGCAGGCAGGGACCGTTGGGGGCCCTTTCAGAAACTGCCTATTACAGAGAACCTAAACTCTGGTACTGCAATTCAGAAGAGCCTCACTGCAAATGTCTTATTCTTCACTGTAAGTACTATTATGTGGCCTCAAAGGGAATTTCAGTTAAGGGTGACAGATGATCTGGATGCACATGAAAATATAGGCCCACCCCCACCATCACCTCAGAATTGATTTTGTTGAATTAATTCGAGCATGATTCAACAGGCTACACTGATGACCATATGAAGAAGCTTCCATTATGTGTCTCTTAATGATACCGATTGTTATTTCATGTAGCATCCTTTCAGGCAAGATTTTCATGTCTGATCCTACAAGCAAGCGTGGCATCTTTCCAGTAGGTCATTGTTTCATTCTCATTTCATGGACAGGTTTCCCATTTTGGAAGATGGTGGGCCACAAATTTGACTGTCAGAAAGCTCAGAACCAACACCTGGAGGACCGTGATAACAATAATTTTTAATTTCATTCCTGACTCTCCTTCAACAACCCTATTCCTGGCTTTCCTTCCACTCCCCTGCTATATTCATTTTAAGTTTATACTTTGATTACTATATATGGCTTTTTAAGCAGCCTTGAAATACTTATGAAACAAGATAGGATGTAATTAATAAATAAAATTTAACCATACTCCATTTGAAAGTATAAAAAAGAAATCTTAGGTGCTACACTGCACCATAATTGTAACTTCAGTCGGGCTTTAGGTGGGTGAGAAGGAGAACAATGTGGATTGGAGCTCAGGCTGGTTGCTTACAGTACAAAAATCAACCTTTCATCTCAGGGTGAGGGTCTTCTGAAGCCAAGAGCAGCTAGAAAAGTGTCACCTAAGAATGACAACAGAATAAGTGGCATGTAGATCCTAGTGTGCCCTCTTATTTGTCATGGATTCTGCACTTGCCACTTCCAGGAACACTTTCTGAAATCCTCCGCAGGAGGTACTGGCTGCACTCGTTCTGCTAGCAAGGCTCATCCAAGCTGTGGCTTGCCTGAGGCTGCACACTTAGGAGTGAAAGACGGGGACCCTGCCTCCAAATCCAATGGACTTTGTTGGGTCATTTTTCTACCTCAGGAAGAAAGGATTAATGCAAAATCTTCTCTGATCAGCAGGTGAAGCTTCATGACTTGCAGATAACCGTTTTCTTCTTTTTATCTATTTATTTCTGAACCTTCATTTTTGAAACTCCTCCTCCTTTTCCTCTTTCCCTTGTAACTTTTTCACCCTTCTTTCTTGCTTCATGTTGACTTTATTGTCATGTTGCTCATTTCCCACAACTGTAAAGGTTACACAAGATTTCAAAGACCCATGAGTTGTCTGTCGGGTTGCCTGGCATTTAGGAAGCTTCCTAAGACTCACTTCCCTAGACCAATACCTTTAGAGTGAAGGAGATATGCACCTGGCCCTTCTCTACTGATTTCTCAAGCTTGGGCCTTTTGTGCACACGGGAGATTGGCATTCCCAGCATGGAAATCACACAAGCTTTACTTTGATCCTTCTCCAAGACCCAGGCACCATTCCATGTGGGCATCAGGTTGAGAGATTAACTAAGCCTGTGTCCCGTATCAGCCTATCCACCTCTTGCCTAAGAGCACTTTGTGCTACTTGACACATTTATTTATTTATCTATCAACTGTCTTTCACTGATCTTAGGTAAACTTCATGAAAACACAGATCTTGCCTTGCCTTGTTTACCATTCTAGTATCAACTCCTAGGATAAAGTTTGGCATATAGTAGATTCTCAGTAATATGTTAAATGAATTAACTGGATGATTACTCTCCAGGTTCATTCAATATTTAGTCAGGAAATAGAAGTCACTTTGGGTACTCTAGTAGGAAAGAATTTAATACAGATAATCATATGCTTGTGAAATTGAAAGGGCCACAAAAACAGGTTGTAACCTTCCAGAACTACTCAGAACTGATCTTAGAGCTTTGATACTCAAGGTTGGTCCAACAGATATGACAGACAAACACACACACAAACAAACAAACAAAAACTCACAGGCACAGACAACAGTGTGGTGAGTCCCAGAGGGAAAGGGCATGGAGGTAACAGAGGGTAAAAAGGGTCAAATACATGGTGACGGAAAAAGACTTGACTTTGGGTGGTGAACACACAACACAATACAGATGATATATTTTAGAATTGTACTCTGGAGACCTATGTAGTCACCCCCCAAAATTTAATAAAATTTAAAAGTAAATAAAATTTTAAAAATAATAAAAATGAAGTTGGTCTGAGACCCAGCAGCACGGAATCACTTGGGAGCTTGTTTGCCTCAGGCCCCACCCCTGACTAACCGAACCAGAATCTGATTTTAATGAAATTTCCCAGTGACCTGTGTGCGTCACTTTACTGTGTGAGAACCACTGCTCCGGAGGAGCACTTCCGAGGCTGCAGCTAAAGCTATGCTGCCCCTGACGCCCCGTGGCCACCACTCCCCTTCACACCAGGACCTGGAGAGTGCACGCAGGAGTAGGAAGCCAGCACCAGTAGACTAACACTACTGATGTTTTTATTTTATTTTATGTATTTCTATTTTATTGTGGTAGGAAACACATAACACAAAATTGATGATCTTGACCATTTTTATGTATACAGTGCAGTAATGTTAGCTGTATGTACATTGTTGTTCAACAGATCTCGAGAACTTTTTCACCTTGCAAAACTGATATTTTTATATCCATTGAACAGCTCCCTTCCCCCCTGGAAACTACCCTTCTACATTATGGTTCTAAGAGGTTGACTACTTTAGGTACCTGATGTTAGTGAACCTGTGCTTTTTTGTGTGATTGGATTATTTCACTTAACATAATGTACTCAAGATTCATTCTTGTTGTAGCATATGACAGGATTTTCTTCTTCTTTTTTTAATGCTGAGTAATATTCCATGGTATGTCTGTACCTCATTTTCTTGACCTATTATCCAATCATAGACTCAGGTTGTTTCTATATTTGGCTATTGTGACTAACACTGCCATAAACGTGGGTGTGCAAATATCCCCTGAAGATCCCATTTTCAATTCTTTTAGATATATACCTAGAAGTAGGATTGTTAAATCGTCTGGTAAGTCTATTTCCAATTTTTTGAAGTGGAAAAGTTTCCATACTGTTTTCCATAGCAGCTACAACATTTTACATTTCTACCAACAGTGAACAAGGGTTCTAATTTCTTCACATTCTCTCCAACATTTGTTATTTTCTGTTCTTTTGAGAATAAACATTCTAACAATTATGAGATTGTATCTCATTGTGGCTTTCACGCACATTTCCCTGGTGATTAGTGATGTTGAGCATCTTTTCATATGCTTGTTTTTGTATATCTTTTTTGGTTTATTCAAGTCCTTGGCTGGTATTTTAAATCAGATTTTATTATTTTAGTTGTCATTGAGTTGGAAAGCTAAATTAAAGCATTGAGTGTTTTAATATTGTGGATATTAACCCTTTATCAGATATATGCTTTGCAAATATCTTCTCCCATTCCATAAGTTGCCTTTCTACTTTGTTGGTTGTTTCCTTTGTTCTGGAGATGTTAAGTTTGATGTTAGTCCCATTTATCTATTTTCACTTTCATTGCCTGTGCTATTGGTGTTATATCCAAAAAATTATTGCTTAACACTCAGTGTCATTAAGCTTTCCCCCTATGTTTTCTTCTAGCAGTTTTACAGTTTTAGGTTTTACAGTTAGGTATTTAATCCATCTTGAGTTGATTTTTGTATATGGCATGAGGTAAGGGTCCATATTCATTCTTTTGTGGGTGGATATCCAGTTTTCCCCATACCATTTGTTGAAGAGACCATCCTTTCAACATCGTGTATTCTTGGCATCCTTTGTGGAGATTATTTGACCATATAAGTGAAGACTTATTTCTGGGCTTTCCATTCTGCTCTATGGGTTTATATGTATTACAGTTTTTCTGCCAGTAGCATAGCATTTTGATTAATGTAGCTTTGCAATGTTTTGAAATCAGGAAATATGAAGCCTCCAACTTTGATTTTTCTCAAGATCATTTTGAATATTCAGGGTCCTTCAAGATTCCCCATGAATTTTAGTGTTATTTTTCAGTTTCTACAAAAAAATAACCCATTTGAATTTTGACAAAGATTGCAATGATTCTATAGATTGCTTTGGATAGTATGGACACTTCAACAACATTAAGTCTTCCAATCTAGGAAATAAAAATGTGTTTCTATTGCCCTAGCCAGGCAGCTCAGTTGATTGGAATATCGTCCTTTACAGCAAAAAGTTGTCAGTTTGACTCCCAATCAGAGCATTAGGTTATGAGTTCGATCCCCAGTCAGGATATATATGGGAGGCAACTGATTGATGTTTCTCTCTCCCTCTCTTTTCCTTCTCTAAAATCAATAAATGTACCCTGAGATAAGGATTTTAAAAATGTTTTTCTATTTATTTTTGTTTAATTTCTTTTATCAATGTTTTGTAGTTTTCAGTGTATAAGTCTTCACCTCCTTGATTAAGTTTATATCAAATTTTTAAAATTTCTGATGCTCTGCCACAATACTGCTCAGGGAATACCCATGGCTTTGTGACCCTGCTAGATAGCAATGACAGCCAAAAGGTTTATTCGGGGAGGAAATGGACCCAAAATATACAACACACATATATACACACTCAATATGTGTGTATGTGTTTTATGGTCAGGTTTTATTATCCTAATTTTATGAAAAGGAGATGCTCTGACATTAAGTTACCTGCCTAAGGTGACATGAGTAGTAAGAGGTGTGGATGAAAAGGGGGGTCCTATGGAAAGTAACCTCACAGGATTATCTGATTATAAATTTCTAACTGGGCATGTCATGGTGAGTGGTCATGCCCAGGCATGTACCTTTATAGTAAGAGGTTTATTTTTGCCTTAAGAAAGCCCTGTCCCTTGTTTCTCTGCATCCAGGTAACAGAATTTTTAAATAACCATCCTCAAGCAAGCACAATAACCTTGGTAACTAGCCTGTAATCCAATCCCTACTTTGCTTTCTCCCACTTCTAGGTAGTATTCCTTACTTCCCTCCTTAATTTCAAATGCACAAAAGAAGCTGAAAAACTGTTATTCTTGGGAGCACTGGAGATCTTGCTCTCTGGCATATGTCATCAGTTTGGCCCCAAAAACTCATAAAAATTCTCTAAAGGTTTGGACATTTCTTACATAGACAGAGGACTTTAGGAAAAACAGATGTGATCCCAGTGTTAATGAGGTATAGAATTAGAACCGAAAGTGACCTAAAAGTATAATGTGCACTCTTTTCCCATGGTCCTCAAACTGTTATGTGTTGGGCACAGGAGTTGTGCAGGTGTTCCAAAACAGGTGGGAAATCCCTCCTCATGTTCAAGTACAGCAGATGTGTGTTTATTTGTCTTACATTTTGGACTGCATAAGATTCTGTAAGAGAAAACATTCTCTATGTTAGAAAAAATTTCCAAACAATTGCTCTGACTCACTTTTTTTATTATAAAAAAGCTACTTTCCCAGTGTTAGAATCAGCCCAAAATGCCCAGCAATCAAGTTAGCTCATCTCGGCCAATGTAAACCCAGAGCACAAACTGAAATTTATTCCATAATCCTTGAGGTAAATACTTTGAATATCCTTGAGGTAAATACCTCTGAATAAAGAACAGATATGAAAGTGTGCCCATTTCTCAGTTGACTGGGGTACCTAACGATATTCACAGTCTTCTTCCATCAGCCTGAACAATATGACCCAGTTTATGGAGGTAAGTCCAACATAGGAGGGAGTCAATATGGCAAGGGTAGAGATGGGGAGAAGAATCTCTTAGGTTGTAAAGGTCTCTCCAGTTATTCTAAAATTCTAATGATATCTCTTCCCCCCCCCCACAATGGCTATGATTTAATGAGAAATCCTTAAGTTTTTGGCATCAGAGGTTGTAAACTCAAAACTCTTCAGGGGCATGGCATGTGATGGGCAAGTGCTCACTGGGCGGGGCGTCATGCTGACCTGCACCACGTCTGCTCTGTCTGCAGGGGGCAGTCTCAGTTCAGTTCTGCTGCCTGTTGCCACACAGCAACCACCATTTGAGAGACTTTTTTAAAAGTCAGGATTGAAGTTTTATGTAGATTTTTAAACATTAGAAACTCAGACGAGAAAAAACAACATGTTTTTTAAAAAGCATGCTCATAGTCCAAAAAGGTCATGGGTTACCCCTTTGTGACCTCTGTTTTACCTAATTAATGCACAGTGAATAATTGTACAATTATTAACCTTCTTGAGGAAGACTATTTCTTTATCCTTTAACATTTGGTCCAAACCCATAGAATGTACAAAAACAATCACATAGATTCTATAAAACAGATACTTCAAAGAAAAAAATATTCAGAGGACATAATAGCCTGAAATAGGGAGCAATATTTTAAATTCATTTTTTATTAAAAATCTTGATTGAATGTTGTGTTTGGCTGAAGCTATATATTCTTTGGTGCCTAATGTATCTTTACTTGGGTGTGTTGACTCCACCCTGTTTATCAAATCACTCTCTGTGGAAGAATGAACTTATTTCTGGAAAAAAATGCCTAAGAACGGAGGAGACATTTACTGCTTTTTACACACTCCACCCTGAACATAAAAAATAGTTCTTGCTTTCAGAATGTATCGCATGTTTGGCTAATCCATGCAAAGGATTTTGATCCCAGTCTTGGCTAGACCTTGTCTAAGTGCAAAATGAATCATTGTTCCTCTTTATTTTCTACTGCTATCCCTACAGGGCCCAAGAGAAAGACTTCAATTCTGTGGAGGAGAAAAAAGTAATTTTCCTTATACCCTTCTACATTATCTGGCTGGACTGATCATCAAATTAACATTGGACGCGTTAGCAGGAGAAAATGGCCCAGTTTATTATGCACATACAGGGGTTCCATAAAAATATGAGACCCAAGGACTCATTGGTCATGTAAGGCTTGTATGCCATCTTGAGCTAAGGAGAAGGGCCTGGGAGGTTGTGGCTTTGAACATCAGAGAGCAGGAAGGTAATTCCTATGTAGATGAAAAAGCAAGTGTTTGGTAAATAAATGTTTGCTGGGACATCTTTAACATGGACATCGAGAGGACTTGGATCAAGCAGGCCTTGCTTGCTTCCTCCCTGTCCACCCACCTACTTCAGATTAAACTGTAGTTATCTATGATGATCCCTCCCTTCCTGCAACAAATCCTCTATCTAAATTCTTTTAGGCAGTTAGAGGAAGGTCCAAGTTTTTTTTTCTTAAAAGTAACTAGAGTCCACATTCTAGAAGGAATTTTTAAAAAGATTTTATTTATTTTTTTTTCAAAAGGAGAAGTGAGGGAGAAAGAAATGGAGAGAAACATCAATGTGTGGTTGCCTCATGCATGTGGGACCTGGCCTGCAACCCAGGCATGTGTCCTAGACTGGGAATTGAACCCATGACCCTTAGGTTTGCAGGCCGGTACTCAGTCTACTGAGCCACACCAGCCAGGGCCCAGGAGGAATATTTTAAGGGACCAAATTGCTTCCACTATACTCCAAGAAGACCGGGAAAGGAATGTTTGGAAAAAGCTGTGAGGATAGGCCTGGATTGGAAATTGGCAGATGGAATCCACATATAGGTACCACCATGGAAAAAAACATTAAAAGTGAAGGGAGGCATTCTAGAGACTCATTTACCTGGAGACCAGCTCAATTACTTTTATTCTCCTGCCTTTGGATTTAAGTAGGTCTTTGAAAGTCATGTGTTTTCCACAGAAATGCCCTGAAGGGGAAAGGGGTGAACGTTATTGTGAAAGAATTAATGTGCAGGTACTCGTGATCATTTCCTTGTCAGCTCTCGGATGAAGACAATTAGCAAGCTTATGGACCAAGAGCAGTCCCTAGGGTTTTGACGCAAACAAAAATAAATTTGGAGTCTTAATTCGATCCCTTCAGTGTAATCTGGGCCAATCTACTTATCTGCCTTGCCTATCTTCTCAGTTTCAATCGCCTATCTGTAAAATAAGAACCATATTAGCACCTCTCTCACAGGGATAATGAGTTTCTGGCACAAAGGAGGTTGCTAGCAATTTATAAGAATAAGAATTCCTGTAAGAAGGGGAGCGTTGCCAGCATTAATAGTACCCTTTGCCAAATACCCAGCCTTGGCAACAAAATCCTTTTTGTTGGGAAGTCACAAAATCTACTCAATCAAATCATTCATTCAAACAATTAATGCTAAACACCCGCCAAATGCAAGAAAATGAGCTGTTTGTGTATCAGTAATAAAGTATATTGTCTGTTTATATGTTTGAACTAGCACAGTAGATGTTCAACAAGTGGTTATCGAATGCATAGCTGGGATGTTTAAGGCCAGCAATGGTCTGGTGCCTCCTTCCAGAGGCATCAGCAATAGGCAGCCCCCAGTTTAGGTCAGCGGGGTTGCCGCTGTTGGTGGCTGTTGAAAAAAAACTGGGGCGGGCTCAGGGCTCTGATTTCAGAGGAAGCGGCACATCTCAAGCTGTCCTTGGTAGGTGATTTTATTCAGCAGGTGGAAGCTTAAATAGGAGTTGGGGATTTATGTAATAATTACAGACCCAAACTTTTGTGATGGGAACAAACTGGTAAAACTAAAATTATAATGACTATTTTCCTGCTGTAAACCCCATGGGGCTTGAATCGTGTCTTAGGTTTTGTTTGAATTAGAGCTGAAAGACCAGAAAACCATGGAGGACTTGGACTCTGATGATGATGGGCCTCTCCCTAATCCCCAAGCCTTTCAAGAAAAACGGCCTATCTCCTTTTAAATTCCCAGATGATCAGGATATGCCTATACGTGTCCAACTTTCATTTTCATGAATTTCGTGTTGACTCGGGCACTATTTTACTCTGACAAGTGAGTTCTTATGTATATTTACTTAGACAGACATTTTGGTTTTTCAGAAGAATTTAGGATTAAAGACTAAGTTCATTCTTTCTAGCAGAGGCCATATCAGACTGTTAAATATTTGATGCCAAGAGAGTCTCACTGTGAAGCTAATGAACCAGTGCCTGGTGTGTTTACTCTCCAGCTGCTAAACTTAATTCAAGGAACATGGCTGACTGCAAACAGTCTTGCCAGACCCGAAGGGGACTATTCATGGAAATGGTTTGCTTTCCAACAAGCTCTGGTCCAGATTTCCCTCAGCTCTCTTACCAGGGATAACGGCTTTGATTCTCCACAAACTGGGCAACAGAAACAGCAGAGGCCAATGTTTTCCTGTAGACTTTGTTCCAGAGCGGGGTTGGTGAACTCTGGCCCATGAACCTAATGTGACCCATGGCCTTTTATTGCATAGCTAATGAGCTAAGAATGTATCGTGCATTTTTAGATAGTTGGGAAAAAATCAAAACAGGAATACTACTTCATGATGCCTGAGAAAGATATAAAATTGAAATTTCTGTGTCTATAAGTAATGTTTCCTTGGAGCACAGCAATGCCCATTCATGTACGCTTGTACGGCTCTTTACTTGAAAAAATGGCAGCATAGTTGTAACAGAGACCACATGACCTGCGAAGTGTAAAAGACTCTTTAATATATATATATATATATATATATATATATATTTTAAGATTTTATTTATTTATTTTTTTAGAGAGGGAAGGGAGGGAGATAGAGAGAGAGAGACATCAATGTGCGGTTGCTGGGGGTTCTGGCCCGCAACCTAGGAATGTACCCTGGCTGGGAATCGAACCTGGAACACTTTGGTTCCCAGCCCGTGCTCAATCCACTGAGCTACGCCAGCCAGGGCTTAAAAGACTCTTTACAGAACGTGTTTGCTGCTTCCTGTACTAGAAGAATCTTAAGTGTGAGTTTAGGAAAGCTTAGGCTGTCCACCACGCGACCTCTCCCTGGGAAGTGAGAAATCAGTAAAATGAGCCCTAACAGACCTTCAGGATTGGCTGGGGTCACGGGCAGAGCAATTGGCATCAGAGAGACAAGTTTGAATCTTGGATTCTCCATTGGTGACTAATATTGACTCAGGCAAAGTGTTAAGTGCTAAAATCTCTGGTTTTCAGTTTCCTTTATTGTAAGATGAAATTGATAATTCTTCATTCTCAAAGTGTTGTTTTAAGCCTGAAATTTGTATAGACATCTATATAGACAGCAGTAGATAAAGCTATACAGAGGTAGAAATAATTATATAGATATAGATGGATAGAAAGGTAAATAGGGAAATAGATACAAAGATAGGGACACATCTCTTTCTCTACCTTATATGGCAAAGTTTGCCACATAATAAACAGGTACTCAAGGAAAAGTGGCTATCTTTTTCTTAGAAGTCTTCAGAGGAAGGAGCTTTATGTTCTTTCTTTCTTTTGCTAATTTTTACATCGAGGAATTTATGCTTAGTGCCTTATAAAGGTCACTGCCATGTAAATTCTCAAATGAAAATGCAAAGCTGTTTAATATCAACCAAGAGTCTTCAGTGGGGTGGAGAATCTTTATTAAATTTCTCACATTCCATGCTGATTCCTTTTTTTCCCTAGGATAAGCAAACAAAGTTCTTTTGTCTTTCTCATGGCAGCTATTTTTCCCAATTGTAATAATTTTAATTTCTCTGGGCCTTATTCCAGTGGTCCATTCCAGCCCAGTCTGCTGTGTTGAGTGATTATTTAAAACTTACTCTGAACTGAGTCCCATTACCAGATCTAAAGTCATTTTGTATACCCTGAGGTGGGAATCTCTAGTCATCACCAAAAGAGAACCAAAATTTTATTTGCCCCAGATCTTAAATTTCCAGGAAAGGGCAGATGGACACTATGTATGCATTTTCCCACTGGATATGCACACAACCTAGTGAGGAGTACTTGTGGTGACTTTTAGAGTCAGAGCCTTGTGTGTTTTGAGAATTTAGTATTATAATCATGGCCAGCTGGTCCAACATCAATGAATGCATCATAAACACACTGTATAGGCAAACTCTACATGGGACGGAGATCCTACTTGTTACACAAGCGTTCACACATTTTGATTTTGTAGAACAAATATTGCCTTCACTTATTTTGAAGCTTGGTCTGGGTCCAATGTCTGTCTCAGACATATGGAAGTAGGGAGATCCTTGTTCTAGTGCATATGCACCATGAACTTCTGATTCAGATTCATTTATTAAACAGTTGATAAAGGCCTGGAAGGCAATTGTCACTTTTATCTGCATTATATTATTTAGTCTTCATGCAGTGTGAAATGGAGATTGTTAGTTTTATTTTATGGTTGATTTTTTTTTTTGGTTTATATTTATCCCCTCCCTTCTTGCTTTCTTTAGATTATTTCTAATTTCTCTCCATTTATTTTCTCTTCTCTATTTTTTTTTTGGAATGTACATGCTCTACACTTATTTTTTTAGTGCTCACTCAAGCTATTTTGACATACATGGAATATTTTAAAAAGCAATCAATATTTTTATTTTGTATAATACAGATATTAAAACAATTTACCTCTGATCACAACCCTTTTAAATTAAGATAATTTTTGTCAACTATTATAATTCTGTCTTGTTCTTCCACATTATACAGTTTAGTAAGGTCACTTGAAAAAGATATTCATATACATATTTACCAATATTTTTATCTTTTCATCTTTCATCTCAGACCTTCCATTTGGAATCATTTTCTTTCTGCCATAAGCACAATCCTTTAGAATTACTCTTCTAAAAGACCCTTGGTGGGTGGTAAATACTTTCCATTTTTGTTAGTCTGAAAATTGTTTCATTTATCACAAAAGTAATATTTATTGTTGAAGGTGCAGAAAATCCAACAGAACAATGCATATTATTACATGCAGGGAATCCTCACTTTCCATGTTTCTGATATCTGTAAATTTTAGTTATCACAGTTTGATAACACCAGTCTCCCATCAACACAGTTCAAATTTCAATTACTGTGTTAAATTAATGATGAATATTTGCATAAAATACAAATTTTGCTGCTAGTGCCTCATTCCACAAATGACTATATAAATAATACATGCTACTTGTGGTCAGTGGCCAATCATGTCACCTCTTTTAAAATTGCTCAGTGGTTGCTCACAACACCCTCTTCTTGTTCAGTTTATTTGCAGCAAGTGAAGCATATAGTTGTGCTCGTCCTTGTCTCTCAGTGATAATCTCATTCAGCACTTTACAAAAATAAATAACCCAGAGAGAACTTGCCCAAGTTCAACACATACACACAAAATGACAAAGCTGTGAGTGAAAGTTGGACCTACTGTAAATGGAATGATAGAAAACATAGCTGCCTGTGAGAATGTTGACAGTGCTGCTGTTGGAGACCATACATATGAACTAGATGAGTCCAAGTGAACTTGTCAACATAAATGAGAAATGTTGTTGTGACAAAAGGTATCCCAGAGGAAGTGATGCTGACAAAAAGAACTACAATGAAACAACTCTTGGGGATAATTCATAATGTTGAAAGGACAAAGAATACTTTGTGAAGCTGGTGTACACTTAGAAATGAGTATTACAATTCAGCAAGTCATATAAAGATGGTAGGCCAGTATTATGAAATGAGAAGGCAAGCAATGCTCAAACTAGTCCTGATAAGTTTTTATCAAAAATAAAACACTTTATTTCTCAATATTTGTAATGTGCTCAGTTACAGTGTACTGAATATTAGTCTTACTATTTTCTTCTCTACATATTTATGACTAACAGTAAGAAAGTATTTGGTGTTTTGACAAACATTAAAGGTTATGATACAGTTATAATTTTTCTAGTGATTATTAAGATTGCAGAAATTCAGCTAGAATATTTTTATGGTCCTCCACCATTGTGCAAAGCTAGGACTGCTTGCATTTTATCATAAATATTTATTTATAAGCATAATATGACAATCACAATACTCAAAAATAGCCATTGTTAACTTTTTATAATAATATTTTTACATTGTTCTTGATAGTTTTGCTGAGTACAGGCCTATTGGTGTAGAGTCACTTTCCTTCAACTTATTAAAAATAGTACTCCACTATCTTCTAGATTCCATTGTTGCCAATAAGAAGTCAGCTGTCACTATAATAACCAGTAGATTTTAGGTGATCTGTACTCTGACTATTTTTAAAATATCTTTTCTTTTTTAGGGTTCTTTATTTTTTCTATAATATGTGTAGGAATGTGTTGTCTGTGTTTTATTTAATGTTAATTATCTATTTAATCTTATCCATTAACATATATATATATATATATATATATATGCACACAGACATAGATACATACACACATTTTCTTCATCACTTTGTTTTTTTTCATGATGGGCATTCAAATATCCGAGAGTATCCACACTGCCAAAACCAGAAGTTAATCTTCAAATTCTTCACTTATAAGTATCTTTATTTTATAATTTACTGTGTTTTGATGTGGTCCTAAGAATCTTATATTTTCCATTCTTGGATCTGTTGTTCTTTGTGTTCCAAGGCTGGATATAATTTTATTTGTATTCCCGAACTTCTCAATACCCACATAATTAAGAAAAAAGAACACAGACTTAAGAGGACTGTAAACAGAGATATAAACTTCTTTTAGTCCACATATGACCACAAAGATATTTTCAGAGCTATGTATAGTTTGTGCTATTAGGACATGCCAAATAAAACAATAAATGCAAAACTGCAGCAAAATGTATGTACAAATCCACTGGAGTTAAAGGATATGGCTTTATGCCCTTATGGCTCTTGACTATAAACATTCTGACATAACTGTGAAATTCCAAGACACTTGAAATAACTGATGGAGGCTAAACACGAGAGAGAATTTCAAATGGTTTCAATATAACTCTGAAGTAGCTTTTATAGAAACAATCATACCTTTGAAGTTAGGGAGGCTTGAATGTTAGTTAAATAGACTATCTCCCCTGTGAACTGGTTTATATTTCCAAAGGAGAAATGAATAAGCAAATAAAAGAAACTGCAATGACATCTGCCTCATCTAAAATGACTCTCGTCTTCTCTGGGCTTCAAAGCTAAGCCGTATCTAGGCTGCATATGGTGGGAAAGCATGATTGTCAAGGAAATCTCAGAGTAAGACAAGTTATGTCATTGAGTAAAATAAGCGTGGATTTTTAGGGTCAAACAGACCTAGGTTTGAATATCCCAGGGTTTTCACTTGCTAGGTATACAACCTTGAATGGATTAAAGAACTTTATACGTGTTACCTTACATCTCTGAATTCTACTTTTCTGATCAATTATATGGAGATTTTAACATCTACCTCAAAAAGTTGTTGAAATTGGTTACATTTTTAGAATGCATGAAAAACCTGGGAAAATACACATAAAACCATGTGCATAAAGTAAATGGGAATTCTCTTTGTGAAATGATAGACAAGACTTCTCTCCCCCATTCCGATATTTTTCAGAAACAAAATAGTAGAGAAGAAAAACTGTTCTTCTTACATGGTTTTTATTTTAAGATTCTTTGGCTATATTTACTTGTTACATAACATTTTTTAAAACAAATATATTATCTTCCAATGTCAAGGTTAGATTTTATGATCCCTATGATCTTTGAGGTCTCTTCCAATTCTTATTACATGAGTCTATAAATCACATATGCTATTTTAATTTTAACTCTTGCTTATGTGTCATTTGAAGTAAGTACGCTACCGAAGCACAGCACATTTGAGCTGTCAAAGGCCTTCCAGACTTTCTTTAACTTCTCATTGTACCCATAAGTAACCCAGGGATTAAAGAGGTATCTTGACTTACATAAGGCAGATGTTGGGTAGTGTGGTAAAGCCTAGACCAGAACCCTACGACTTTCTTCATTGTTCCTGAGTTCTAGGTCCAAATAGCTGTTTAATAATCAGAATTATTTGATCTAAAACATTTCTAGACTCAAAAAATTGGTTATGAGAATATTTTTGAAAATAGAAAAATATCTAGAAAAAAATGTAAGATTGGTTTGGCTTCAGTCTCAGTGATGATCTGTATTTTCCACCTGATTGTGTATGTGTGTGTCTGTGTTTCCTGTCCCTGCATGTGCTTGCTTCAAGGAAAGTTGCCTAACAAACTAATTTATCATTAAGATTTAATTACTTAATGTGTGTTTCCTAGAGCACCCCTGATTAGGAAGCTGCTTACTCCGTGGGGTTTTTTTTGGCAGGTGCTCTGATAGTAGGGGTACATAGGTTACAGCCTCCTGTGCATAATTTAAATATAGGCTTAGAGAGATTGTTTTAGACATCAATATTGATAGAAACATTTCTGGGCTACAGCCAGTTAGTAGAAAGCTAGGGGGTATATCCAAATGTAGTACTATCTGTTGAAAGTGGAGTTCACTAGTATTGAGGCGGAGACGTCAGACCAGAAATGCACGTAATTTTAGAGGGCACCGGAAGAAAGAAGCCACAACTGGCCCTTTTTATGGTCATTTGAGGCATGAGGCCCAATGTTTAGAGCAAAATGTGAACCCTCTTCTCTGTTTAGGGGATGATCAGAGGAAGATGAACATTACTGTGCAGAGGATGAGAGAAGTAACAGAACTAAAATGGCAAAAAATATGACAGATAATAGGGAACTACCTACTAGGTGAGAAAAATAGGAATAAGAAAGCTAGAGGTTACTATACAAATTTTATTATCTTTCCATAATCTAAGCAGTGTGTTTTTAGTAGTGATTTTGTTTTGCATTACTTTTCTTCATTTTGAAAAATAAGAAATGTACTCTAGAAAACATTGAAATATAGGAAATAATACAAAGGAACTCCCTTCCCATAATTTCACCACCATTTTGAAATCACATAATTATCCACCTAAAATTCCTTTTAGCCTTAATCATTGGAGGTTTTCCATTTACTTTGTTAATTTAGATTTCATCTTGGTGTCTGGGGTAAGTGGCAAACCCTGGGTGATAAAGTACCGTTATAAGGTGTTCATAGGATGGAGGGCTGTGGGAGGCCAGCGGCAGCCCTGCCTGCTGGCTCCGGGAAGAGTCATATGGCACAGGACATTGTGCCAGGTACTGTTCTAAGTGCTTTTTAGTATGTCACTTAAATCTTGTGTCAGCCCTGCAAGGAAGGTATTATTCTTGTTTTAAAGATGAAGACACAGATGCTGAAAGATTTCAAGTGACTTATTTGGGCTCATGTAACTATGTGAGGAGCATACCAGGGGTTAAACGCAAGCCCGTCTGAGCCTGAGGTTTGAGGTCTCCACCACAACAAAGACTGACTGCTGATTCCATAAAGTGCCTGGTGCCTCGTGTGCAAGAGCTTGCTGTGGGTAGCTACCAAATTTGGAAATCTCCAAGGATGCTTTGATAGATGACTTCAGATTCTGGGATCTTGGAAAATGGTCATCACCCACAATCCCATTTGGAGTATCCTGCTCAGTTTTGGAGTTGCTTATTTTTGAGCAAATGTATCCATTGGTTTGGATGCTGAGACTTCAGGCCCACACACAGAAACTAGCTTTTTCAGATGACAGTAAAACCCATCAACCAAAAGCTGTGCTGGCAGAAGTTCCCCTGGAGAAGAGCATCCCATCAGTCACATAGAAAAGTCTTGGTTGTTAACATGTTCCTATTTTGCTAAAGAATGGAGCATCCTTATTCTCCTGTGATCTGTAAATTTGTTCAATGTTACCATTGCATCCTGGGATTATTTTTAATGGTGAACATCACTCGATTAACTGTTTCATCATATCAGATGTTGAGAGCTGAAGTCTGGTTCAGTGGGTGAGTGGATATTTTCAAAGGTAGAAATCTGATCATGTCTCTTGTAAATAGTTTTAGGTCAATTTTGTAGCAGTCTTAGAATTTGTCATTGTGGAGTGGCTATAAATTTGGCACATGGTAGATGACTACTTATTCATTAATTTTAGATTTCAGGTTAACGAATGTAACAGGAAAATTGTGTGGCCTCAAGTTGTTTATTTAAAACTTTAACAGTGAGCAGAAATAACCACCTTGGGAAAACATTGCATAGAATTTTCCTCCCGCCACCCCTCAGCTCACATTTTTACCGTATCTGCTAAGGATTGCTCAAAAGCAAGAAATAGTGATTGACTGGGTATTCGGATACAAACTACTTGATGTTGACACCAGGATTTCATTTTGAAAGGTTTTTAGACTTTATGGTTTCACTCTGTACTTACAAAGCTCCAGGAAAGCAGTGCTAGGCTGTGACTGAGTGGAACATCCTCACCACTGCATCCACAGCACCCTGGCATAGAGTACCTGCCACGTAGTAGGTGCTCAATAAATCTTTTAATGAATGAATGCATAAAAGTAGTAAGTACATATTTTTTAAAAATTTAAAATTTTTTTTATTGTTGTTCAGTTACAATTGTCTCCATTCCCCCTCATTACTCTCCCCTGCCCTACCCATCCCCCACCTCCCACATTCAATCCTCCCCCCATTGTTCTTGCCCATGGATCCTTTATACATGTTCCTTGACTTGACCCTTCCCTTTTTTTCCCTTGTTATCCCCCTTTTCCTCCCCCTCTGTTCACTGTCAGTTTCTTCTTTATTTCCATGTCTCTGGTTCTATTTTGCTTGCTTGCTTGTTTTGTTGATTAGTTTCCACTTTTAGGTGAGATCAATGGTATTTGTCTTTCACCATGTGGCTTATTTCACTTCGCATGATGCTCTCCCGTTCCATCCACGCTGTCACAAAGGAAGGGTAGGAGCTCTTTCTTTGTTTCTGCTGCATAGTATTCCATTGTGTAAATATACCAGAGTGTTTTGATCCACTTATTTACTGATGGACACTTAGGCTGTTTCCAGTGTTTGGCCACTGTAAATAATGATGCTATGAACATTGAGGTGCATAGGTTCTTTTGAATTGGTGTTTCAGGGTTCTTAGGATATAAAAAGCCTGCAGTAGAAATTCTACTGCTGGGATTTTGAAACCCCAGCAGTAGAATTTCCAGGTCAAAAGGCAGTTCCATTTTTAGTTTTCTGAGGAAATTCCATACTGTTTTGCACAGTGGCTGTACCAGTCTGCATTCCACCAACAATGTACGAGGGTTCCCTTTTCCCCACAGTGTTGCCAGCACTTGTTGTTTGTTAATACAGTACTTAAAACTTTCCATTCTATGGCTCCGGTGACATTTTTAGGCCCCTCTCTTCCCATTTTCCAATTTTCTACCAAGATTCAACCAAAGGTGTAAAACTCATTGAGTTTTTAAAAATATTATTCAAATAATGCTTCTTTTACTTTAGGCTCTATTTTTTTTTTAAAGAAATAGTCTTTTAGAAATAATTGTCTTCTTGGAGCGCTGGATGCTACAGAGCTCTCAGATTACTCATCGCATGTCTGTGATTATGTGAGGCCCTGCTTTCCCATGCTGAGCAATGTCCATCCTGTTGCAACATTAAGTGCAAAAATGTTCCTGTGGACTTCTGCATTTCTTTGAAGAGGGATAAATGCATTTGAAAGCCTTACTGATGACACATCTCTTTTCTTGCTTTAATTCTGGGCCACACTGGAAGAGGAAGAGCTGTCTTGGGCCACACATTAAATGCATTGTGACACAGAATCACACAAAAAAATCTCATAATGTTTTAAGTAAATTTACGATTTTGTGTTGGGCTACATTCACAGCCTTCCTGGGCTGCACGCAGCCCACGGGCCACAGGTTGGACACTTCTTCAGTTTAGACCATATTTAAAATAATTTTAAACCGAAGCTAAACCGAATAGAATAGAAAGTCCCCAATGTCTAATTTCATGTTAAGTGCCATTACTGAAGTTACAGTTATGAAGATGTTTATACCTAGTGTGGCTCAGATTTTGTGATTGGTAAGTAAGCACTACCTGTGAGACTCTGATAATCAGGGACGCACACAGTGCGGCTGTTGTGTGCCTTCACATCGTGAACATATGTCTATCAATAATAGAGGTATTTTTTGTTATGTGTCTCCATTCGGGGGCTATTCATCTCTTTGCTTTAGGTTTATTTCCATTTAAAGAGCGTCTGTATTACTTTGATCAATTACATTTTGCTGAAATAATGACATTTGTGTAACGGCTCCTTCAACAGGACATAATATTTAGGGTTGGCTTTGTCCGTGAAAACCGGCATATGTGATGACAATATCTACAATCACGTTAATGTGGAAGTCAGCTTTCAGTGCAGACATTGTCTAAACACTGACTTGATTTTCATCTGGAAAGATACGAATAAGGAAATAAATGTTGTCTCACATTTTACCTCCTCCCACCATATAGCTCAATGGTAACTGGTCCCCTTAGCACATCTGGATACTTCCATCACTCTATAGAATGGTCTTTGTTGGCATCCTAATGTGCCATGCTTGCGTTTTGCTGGAAGAGAGTATTTCTTCACTTCCTCAACAGAGTGGTTCCTCTTCTTGAAAGTGCCTGTCCCAGATTTAAGAAATTTTTTCTTGCAGACCTAACATCCATAATCTTAATAACTTTGTTGTTATCTTAGCAGATATTTGAAGAATGGCCACATTTCGAGAGTTGGTTTGTTTCTCTTCAAATCCATAAATTCTTCCATCTAATAATTTATTTTTCTGAAAGAAAAATACCCCAAATAACCATACAGCCATAGACATGCCCCATGGCCACACACACACACATACACACACACACAAACACAAGTTTGCAGTAGCGTTGACATGTCTTCTAATGTCTCAGCCATCTTCCATTTGTGTTCGAGGAAATGGCATTATTTAGTATCTAAACAATGCTAGCAATATCAGTATTTCAGCAAAATGTAATTGATCAAAGTAACACAGACAATGCTGAATACTAAACAGGTTAATTATTGTTTTTCTAATATCACTCCCTCTTTCGGCCTATGTTGTCTTGGAACAATAAGCACTTTTAAGAGACCTTTCCTCTCTTCTCCAGTCATACAGACACAAATCTTATTTCTGTAAGGCCCTTGCTTCTGTACCCTGGAGGGTCAGAGCCCCAAGGTAGATGGTAGCAGTGAACAACAGCTGATGGTACGAGTTCCCCAATCTTCCTAATTTCTTTGTGGCTTCATTTTCTGGAGGGATGGTCAATACCAGTGACTTTGCCATGATGATCCAAGCTTTTTCACATGTGAGTTGCTGAACTTATCTACCTTACAGGAAAGCAAATGCAAAGAGAAAAAGAGCAAAAGCAAAGGGCTGCAAAACTTTTTAAAAAATGACCTGGATAACATGGAAAGAAAGCATATTTATTTTTGTTATTCAATGGATGATAGCATTTTAGGCTTTGAATATGCCTTAAAGATCATTTATCTGGCCTTCCTTTCAGTGCTTGAATTCCCTTTACCAAATCTCTGCCCAGTGTCTCCTTAGCTGCTGATCACTTCAGACCAACAGCCAATTGTTTTAGGTGTCCAGCCAACTAGTGCCGTCAAAGGGACAGGAACACCATTGGCCTTGAAGTTAGAAGGCTTGAAATCCTATCCTTACAGAGCAAAGAACGTTTGGGTGGTCAGCAAGAGATCTGCATTCTAGTCCTGGAAATGCCAGTTACCCGGTGAATTAATCAGCCAAAGCAAATGGCTTCATTACTCCAAACCTTAGTTGATTTACCTATAGAATGAGATATAATAATAACTTGCCGCACAACTCCGTAGACTTGTATGATTGAAATAAGATTGAGGACAAAATTGTTTGCAAACTGGAAAGCATATGGCCATACTATGATAGATAAAACATTCATTATATGCTGATTCAGAAAACAAATATAATAGGCAGGTGCAAATTCTTGATAATAACATTAATTTACAAACTGTAAGCCCTATGTGGGTCAGATAAATAATTGAGAAGAAACCCCAAATGTTTCACCCAATTACATTGATTTTTAAATGGAATGAATGCAATTATATGAAAGTTGATAAAGTAGAAAATTTTTTGATTGAGCTTGTTCCTATATCAACTTAATCGGTATTATGGGATGAGAGAAAAAGCAGGAAGGCCTGAGCCTCCCTGGCAGGAGAGAGGTGCTAATCTGATTCATAGAATAGTGTAGGTGGAGTGGTGTTTAGATATCAATTATCATTTTATCCCTTTGTTATTCCTGAGAATACAATGAGACCCACAATGATGCTGTAATTCCCATGTCACAGAGCTAGTTAGTGTTAGGTGCAGGCCTAGCATTCAGGTGCTTTCATGGCCACGTCCAGTGCTCTCTTAATAGTACCAGAAATGACAGGTAGGTAGCATGGTGCACTGTCATTCTCTTCACCACTTTACCTTCAAGGGAATCACTGTGAATCAATCTCCTTTGCTGTAAGCCTGGACAGACTTTGCAAGTGTGGTGAATAAAGCAACCCAGGAAGCTACAGCCAGTTGGTCAGAGCAAGTTACCCCTATCCTGTAATATCGAATTTCTGTAGACATCACTTGCCACATGTCACCAGTAGACAAGACCAGCTACATTTACTTACAGTAGCTTAGTCTAGATGCATCCAATTCAGGGTCACTAAGGGAATACATTTTAATGGGAAATCATGCAGTTAGTTGGCTTAGTAGCCACAAAAGAATGTATTTCTGGCCACCCACATCATGTGGGAGCCCTAAAATTGACACAGGCATTTGGACAAAGATTTGCAGCAATCAGCTCTGCTAACGTGGGCTCCGGGCCATCCTGGATTCCCCCAGAGTTTTTGCAGAGCATGAGAATCTGGCCTGTTAGGCAATAACACAGTCATGGAGTTGAGGCATCATTATGAAGCATAGTATCGTGAATCATAATGTATAGGACTGACTGTGTAAGAGAAGCCTTTAAAGGGGAGTCTTGGCTGAAGAGATTGTGGGATATCCCAGGAATCCTGTATGTAGGGCCGAGAAGCCTCACGCTGGCTCTTCTGCCTCAGAGTGTTTGTAGGGCCCCCCTTCCATCTGTGTGTCAATCTGATGCCAAATCCTGCTATGCTTCTGGGGACACCAAGTGGGGAGCAGATGGGGATTCCAAAGCTACTACTTCATATCCCTCCATAGCCTGCTCCTCATCCGTCTGGAAAATATACAATTACTTCAAAGACAAACCCCACCCACCAATATATTTAGTTTAGTATTAGACCTATTTCCTCTATCAAATGGGGGAGCCTAAGAATTAAGCAGTGATGTATATGTTGCTCAGAAAGAATCAAAACATCCTCCTACCTCTTTGAAACCTATTTAACTTACATGACCACTTCATGTCCCTGTTACTCTCTCATTATAATTTTCGTGAGACATAATTTGCACACAGTGAGATGCACAGACCTTGAGAGCATAGTTCAACGAGCTTTGATAAATGTGTACGTATAACCAACACATCTGTCAAGATACAGAGCATTTAAAGCACCAGAAAAAGTTTCCCAGGCCCCGCCCTTATCAATCTCCTCTCCACCAGAAACAAGCACTTTGTTGATTTCTATCACCGTAAATTCATTTTTGTGGTTTAAGTGTTCCTATAAGCATACAGTATGTACACTGTTATGTCTGGGTATTTTGGTCAGTATTGTGTTTCTGAGACTCATTTTATATACATGTATATTGTAGTCTTCTTTCTGTCTGTAATTTATAGTGCATAGTTGCTTCATTGTCTTGTCTTGAAATACAAGAATCTGTTTTTCTGCACATCTAAACTGCTGTTAAAACTCATCAGTAAGTTTTCCACACCACACATTTTATTTTTAGGCTTTGAATGTCTATTTGATTTTTTTATACTTTTCATTTATTTGCTGAGATTCTTTATGTCTTCACTCATTGTGTCCACCTTTTTAAAAAATTATCTTTGAGTACATGTATAATGTACTCGAAGCATTTAAAATTTTTTGTCTGCTCATTACAACTTCTCGGTTAAGTCGGTATTAAATGACTTTTTTTCCCTCTCCAAATGATGACAATTGTTTTTCTATTTTTTGCAATGTCTAAATAATTCTTTAAATTATTATGTGGGAGACATTGTAATTATTTCATTATTGGTAGTCTGGACTTCCTTTTAGTGAACTTGAGCTTTATCTTGGCACGTAGTTAATTTGCTGACAAATTGGTTTTTTCCTGCCAAGCTGTTTTGGGGCTTTACTGGGAAAGAGCCACAGCAGCCCTTTCTGTAAGGCCAGAGTGAACCTCATTTCCAAGTGCAGCCTTTCTGGAATCCAACCGAACACCTGGGCTCTCAGCAAAGTTTCTCCAGCTCTGACGCTTGGACCCCAGCACTTTCTAGATTTGTTATTATTGTGTAGCTTTGTTACTGTTCGGCTCACTGCCTGAGTAAGTGTAGGCATTTTGTTCTTTTGGACTTACTTTGAACAGGGTATAGTAGTCATTTTTTGTTTGCTACAATTATTTGTATTAATGATAACATCTAATATTTGAATGATAATTGGCATGGCAACTCTTTTATATCTTTTGGCTCTTGACATCTGTGCGATAAGCAGAGCAGACGAGGGAAATGGCTTGGAGAGGTCAGACACCCTCGGGTTTGGTCCTGGTGGATCCGTTTGTTTATTCGGCTCTGGGTAGATTATTCGATTCTCTGTGCATTTCCTCACATGTCAAATGAGTTCGGTGATGCTACTTATCCCACATAAATACAGACTGACAGTGTTCAGAGGGGAGAGGAGAGGAAATTTCAGGGGAATTTCAGGGGAAAGGGGGAAGGGTTTTCAGGAACAAGTATAAAGGACACATGGATAAAAACTAGGGGCGGGTGGAAATGGGAGGGAGGAGGGGAGGGCTGGGTGGGTGGGCTGGGTAAAAGATAGAAAATTGTACTGCAACAACAATTAAAATTAAAAGTATATTAAAAATAAAATTTTAAAAAGTTTTAATTTTGTTATAATCCAATTTATCTATTTTTTATTGTATTTTTCATGTCATATCTAATAAATTATTGCCAAATGCAAAAAAAAAAAAAGATGACGTGCATATAGTTAGTGCCTTAGCACAGTGGTACATAGAAAGTGAGGAAAAATGTTAGCCATTACATTATCATAATTATTTCATCTGTTAATGTGTAAAAATACAGTACTGAAAAGTTGATCTCAAAGCCCCCAAATAATTAAAGAGTGGCATTAGAGTCATACCTAAGTTTTCTGATTCCATGTCAAAGGCTATGTTCATTGAATGAAATGCATTTTGTCTAAAATAAGATGCAAATCTACTTGGAAGAAAAAACATTATGTGAAATTCTTGTGGCTCTTCTGAAGAGATGACGGATCCCGACACCCAGAGCTAGACTTGACGGTTGGAAAAGCCCCTTACCAAACTTTCAGGTTCCTTTCTTCCTTCCGCAGAGGGTGTGTTGTCTCTGTGGCTACAGAGGTTCAGAGAAAGCATCCTCTGAGCCGATGCTCAGTGGACTGGAATGGACAAGTCAGCCCCACGGCATGGCATCACTCAACTAACACTGTGTCCACTGTCCCAAGGAGTGAGCCATTATGTGCGCGGGTTTTTCTTTCCATGGTGTCTCAAACTCCTACTTTGTTATTTAGTAGAAAATGTCAGTTTAGACACAAGAATCCCAGATCAGGACATGGGAAGGCCTCCTCCTCTGCTTCATTGCTCTCTGAAAAATCAGGATCCTCTTCCTCTAGGGCAGGGGTTCCCAAACCCTAGGCCCGGACTGATACTGGTCTGTATTAGGAACCCAGCCACGAGGGAAACCCCCTGCTGTGAGCAAGGGAAGCTCGCCTGAGCTCTGCCTCCTGTCCCTCTCACGGGGCTCCCACCCCATCCCCGGAAAAACCAGTCCCTGATGCCAGAAAGATTGGGGACCACTGCTCTACAGGGCTGAGATAGCACCAGGCTGTGTCTTTTTTAAGCTTACATTTTTTAAAAAATTGAATTTGTTGGGGTAATATGGCTTCAAAGTAACAAAAGGGAGGGGGTAGAGGGATCATGGGAGAAAATAGGAGAAGGTCCATCAAGGAACATGTATAAAGGACACATGGAGAAAGCCAAAGGGTGTAGGTCCCAGGGTGGAAGGTGGGGTTGGGTGGGGTGGGGGGCCATGGTGGGGTAAAAATGGAGACAACTGTATTTGAACAACAAGAAAAAAAAACTGTCTACAAAGTTAAAAAAAAACATACAGGTTTCAAGCGCACAACTCAACAGAGCATCATCTGCACATTGTGTCCTGTGCCTATTGCCCAAAGCAAAGTAACTTTCTGTCTCGATTTATGGCGCCCGCCATTGCCCACCTCCACCAGCCACCACCCCCCTTTCTCTCTGGCTACCGCCACACTGTTGTCTGTGTCTGTGTGTTACATACAGATGTCTTGTAAAAGCTGTGTGTTCTTAGTCTCTCATGGGAGTTATTACAAAGTCAGGTCTTTTCATCCTTTGGGCTGTTGCTCTTAGTGGCTGTTGCCCACTGTGCCTCGTGCCATTGCCTGGGTTTAATTTTTGAAGAAAAAGGGATCGTGTACTCTTTTTTTGTAATTGTAATGTTGAACGTTGGACTCTAATGGGGTCAAACTTCAGCTGGAGACGTCACAGCTGTTAAGCCTGTTTGGGTCTGATTTCCTCGAGTAATAAATAGCATTTTACAGATTCCTGCACACTTCCCTCGTCCTCCTTTTATTTTACTGGAGTCTTTTTTTAGAGCTCAGGACAAGAACCTCTTTTTTCCCCCACTGCCCCCACTCATGGAATCCATCTGTCCACTTGATCCCTAATTTTCCACTGCGTTGTAAGCATAGCTCTGGAGTCATGCTCTTCTGTGGGCATCAGGCAGAAAGGCAGAGGCTAACTGAGGGGACCGCTTTATGGTCTGATCTATCTCTTCCCCAGCACATACTGCTTTCTTCCTGGTCACTGTCAGCCCTGCCAGCAAAGCTCAGAACCTTGTGATGAATAAAGGACACATGGACATAAAGGACACAGAATAAAGGACATATTTTTAGATCTTTCAAGAAATCATCAGATAGTCTGATGAGGAGATTGAATAAATATCTTTTTGCTCTTTTTCAGAATGTTTGTATTTTTTCTCTCTATTTCTAGGTCCCATGCTAGATTAAGTAACTGCAAAAAACTTGGTTTTCTTTCTTTGGTGAATGATTGCATTTGTTAGGAATATAATTTAGTGGCATAGTGTGTCTGTGCATGTATGCATGTGTTGAAAATATCTGAGAGAGAGGGCTGTATTTGATGTTCGCCAGGCTCAGGAAATGACTATTGTGATGGTCTGCCAGTTTTTAATATGCCAACATCTGGATTTCTTTCCTCTCCAGGAGGAACTCATAGCGATCTTAGTGAAAACTAAAGCTTACCTCCAACTATAGAAGCTGGAAGTTCCAGATGCCATTTTTCTCAGGCTTCTTACAGCCAGGGCATGGGCTGGTCATCTAGACTTAGACAATGAAATGACCCGCCTCTGGATTTTACCTGGGAAGCTGGTACAGGTGGAGAATCTTTCCATCAATGATGGTGCTCATCTTCCAAGGGAAACAGCTACATCGGTGTCAACGATGGCACTTATTTCTTCTGTTTTTATTTAAGGCTCTTGTGTCTCCCAAGCAGCACATGACCTTTTCTAATAATAGTAAAAGCTCAATAAATAGTCATTAAATTGTATTAAGTTACTAGCTGTCTTGCCACAGCTAATAATCATGGTGTCGTAGACCTAGAAGAGATTTTGCAATTCATGTAACTCATAAAATTTAAGAGCAAGAAGAACTCACAAAAGGCAAGTTTTCCTTGATGATTGTCATAGTCGGTGGAAACTCCTAAAAAAGGCTATTTTTTGTGGTTGTTTTTACTTTTAAGACTATGAAAATAATTCATGCCTATTGATAGTTTTGAGACTATATCAAATTGTTTATTGTAAAAACCTGAAAGTTGACCATTTCCTTCAGTTCTATCCTCTATTGGTAAAATATTTTAGTTACTTCACTTCCATAAGATTCTGAGTGATGAGGAATTACTTGGTAAGTTCCTGTTGTTGAATGACATGCCATATTCTGTCATGTGTAATGCACTCCTGTATATAATGTGCACCACGTTTTTGGTCCAAACTTTCAGGAAAAAATTCCTTTGTTTTAATTTTTTTAATTCAATTTTTATTTATTTATTTATATTTAGACACACAACCAATTATCATATTCCAAGGTATTGTTTTGCATATGGATATTGTTATTGCTTTCTAGAGTTATACTTTTAAAGTATAAGCATAAATAAAAGAATTAAAAACACTTATATGGATATGGAATCAGCACTACCCATGTATAATGCACATCCTTATCTTTCTCTCAAAAATTCAGGCAAAAAAGTGCACAATATACATGGCAAAATACAGTATATATATTTTTTCTTAAGTAATGAGACATTCTGACCTTACACGCTGAGATACCTAGAAAATTTTGTGTATTGTATTTTGACAAGTGACCGTTGAATAGGTTAAATAAGGGATATGATATTTAGGGGAAAATGCTGACCATTATTCTGATTTTTTTCTTAAATGATGCCAAATATCTAGATATTTGAAAACCCATGGAAATGAGTCTTACCTTAATAACTTTACAAGGAATTGCTTCTCAATAGAATTCTTATATTAGAGATGCAATGAATCTAAATACTTTTGCCTTTTCAACCACTGAAAAGATTGAATAAAGGTGCTGCATAGTAAAAAAAAAAGAAATCTGTTTGAGATTGAAAAAAATGGGAGAGTGAATTTTTAAAACATGTAGATGGTTGATGTCAAGTAGACAAAGTTCCTGGTGGTTCACTGTACTTTCATTTCCCTCAACAGTTGAATGTCCTACAGATCTGGTTACATTCCTGCGTGGAGGTAGAGGGTTAGATTCTCTCGTCAGCTCTCAGGGGCTCCTCTCTGGTGGAAAGCCCAATAATTTTTTTTCCATTTTGTCAGACATGCATCTGGGGAGAATCCTTCTCAGCTTCCCCATATTAGGTGCCAAAATTATTTTTGGCCAAACAGTTCTTGGTATTGAATTTTTTTAAAAAAATCTTATCATAAAACTGTTTAACTGCTTGAGCCACAAAGTGATTAGGCAGTTAAATTTTAAGTTTTAATTCTTCTAACATAGGACATAAATGCTCAGGGATGTTTTTTAAGTCATGAACATACATTTGACAGGTGTTTATGACCTGACTTTTCAGGCCCCTTCATTTCATCTCTTTAGTTTCCTAAGATTTTAAAATATGAGTATGTTTTACCTTTATATAATGGCTAGTTAGTGTGTAAAGGTAGCAGGTGACTCTCACTTTTACAGTGCTGTGGTCAGGGCTGAAATTAGCCTCCATACTTGTGATGGGTGTGAAGGTTGGTTAGACCACTCATTGTGGTTGCTAGATGAGGGCCATTCACCAGAGCAAAATAGAAGTCTTCTCTGCAGGACAACAGGAATTCAGAGCTGGGATGGAAAAAAATTTCAATAATGCATAGCGCTCCCAGACAGGGACACTTGATATGGATCTTCCCCAGAAGATCAAGACTTATTTTGCCTTTTCCTGCACTCCCTAGAACAAAATGGTGAAAGCAGCAAACAAATAGCAGTATAAATTTTTTAGTATTGAACCAGTTGTGAGTGAAAATGTGCTAACTTGACAGAGGGAATGACCCAGAAATGTTTTGAGGTTTTGTTGTCCCTGGGGCTTAGGACAGAACTACAGGGGTTACCATGGTTTGAGACACTCCATGTTGGAAAATACTAAACACATACATTTTTAAATATCTTAGGACTAGTGTCCCCAAGATTACTGATAAAGGAGCTTTGTGATGTTTTGGAGTTGGGAGAACTCTAGGCAATCACTGATCTTGCCATTGAATCATAATACTTGATGACGAGACACTCTTCATGTATGTACTTAACATGCACACAGGTACAAGAGCAGCGTGCACAATGTCAGAATTTCATTTCACAGATATTCCTCTAATTCTGAAAATTAGTCTAATTCTTAAAGGTATTGTCTTTTGAGACAGGTAGAACAGTGATATATCTTGACTCTACTATATCCTAGTGGCAAGAACTTGGGGATATAGATTGTAAAATAGCTGAAAGATGAAGGAAGACCCAGTAACCCAGAAGGGTGCACTACACAGGACACCTGGTGATCACTTTGCTCATTTGAAAGTCTTCCACAAGTTTTTCTGACAGTGGGAGGCACTGAAGCAACAGCCTTGAAGGATGCATGCTGAGTTGGAGAGAAACCTGAGGAACTAAGCACCTGGGAATCAGTCAATGTTATGTGGAGGGCTTTGGGCTTTGATAGAGGGTGGAATTGGGGTTCAGGCCAAATTTAACTCCATTGACATTATGGTTTATGATCCTTAGAATAAATGATAAATAGGAAATTCAGATAGAAACCCCAATTTTTCTGCCTCTAAGTCCACTGCAATTTTCACTTCATTGTATTGTATCAAAACATTCTAAATAAGTGCTTCCCTTTCAGTGAGGCTAACTGATTGTTGAATGACAGCAGAATGAAAATGTGTTGCTTAGACAGGAAGCAATGAAAACTGAAAGGCTATGTTGGTTTTTATCCACTCATCTGAGTAGGTGAATATTGTGGGTTGAATTGTGTCCTCTCAAAAACATATGTTCAAGTTCTACTTTCCAGTACTTGTGAGTGTAAACTGATTCAGACATAGGGTCTTTGCAGATGTAATCAAGTTAACATCAAGTCATACTGGATTAGGATGGGCCCTAACATGAGAAGAAAGGAGAAAGAGGTTTGGACGTAGAGATGCAGAGTCAGAGATTCAGGCAAAGGGAAGGTGGCCATGTGAACATGGAGGCAGAAATGGAAGCGAATGTGTCTACAAGTCAAGAATTCCAGGAATCATCTGCAACCACCAGGACTGAGGTAGGCAGGGAAGAATTCTTCTCTAGAGGCTCCAGAGAGAGCATGGGCCTGTGCGCACTTGATTTTGGACTTCTAGACTCTAGAAGTGTGAGATGATACATTTTAAGCTACACTGGTTGTGGTATTTTGTTATATCAGATCTAGGCAACTAATGTAGTAGACAAGGTGATATCCTTCCAGCCTTTTCCCAAAAATGATTTAAAGAAGCTTATAGTGATACAATCAATACAGAAAGGGTAGACCAATTTAAAGTAGGTGATGAGAGTGACCACACCAAAACAAAACTGCCTCCCTCCAGAAATATGGCTTTAAATCTAAATAGGATATTATCATTTTGCTTTTTCTCCCCTCCCTCCCTCCCTTCCTTCCTTCCTCCCACCTTCCTTCCACCTTCCTTTTTTTTTCCTTCCACATGAAAAACCTGTAACAAAAGTCCAAGAGGAAAGAATCCCTGACTACTGGGAGAATGGAGTTGCATAACTTTTCTAAAGAATAATAAAGCTCTAGCTGGCGTAGCTCAGTGGATTGAGCGCGGGCTGCCAACCAAAGTGTCACAGGTTCAATTCCCAGTCAGGGTCCATGCCTGGGTTGCAGGCCATGACCCCCAGCAACCGCACATTGATGTTTCTCTCTGTCTCTTTCTCCCTCCCTTCCCTCTCTAAAAATAAATAAATAAATTCTTTAAAAAAAAAGAATAATAAAAAAAATTAGGAGAAGAAAAGATCATAAGACAGAATGAATAACGCACTTTCAAATTTTCTACTTTCCTTGTGGACTATATATTGATTTGAAAAGTATGATTAAGAATTAAACAGTCTAGTTTACATTTTCTTTCAGATTCTGTAGGTGCGCTAACTCTTTTGGAGCATGGGCTGTCCTGTTAATGTTAGGGCTAGTTTTTACAGAAATTGACTTGAGTGCTTATTAGTTCAGTGTCTTTGTCCTCCCTTGGGGCTCTAAGCTCCATGAAGGCAGAAACCTATGTCTATTTAGGTCAGTCATCTCTGAATCCCCCAGGGCCTAGAATGAATCTTGACAAATAGTAGGCATTCCACCCTTAGTGGTTGATTTAATAATAGAAAGTAGTAATTTTCCATTAGTAACTGGTGAAGCTGGAAATTTGTACAGTGGCCTGGTTGAATCTATGAGCCTAATGAATTTGTGGCTTCCACTATTTGGCCAGGAGTTAACAGCTCAAGTTATCTTTTTTTAAAAGATTTTATTTATTTATTTTTAGAGAGGGAAGGTAGGGAGAGAGAGAGAGAGAGAGAGAGAGAGAGGGAGAGAGGGAGGGAGGGAGAGAGAGAGAGAGAGAGAGAGAGAGAGAGAGAGAGAGAGAGATATCAATGTGTGGTTGCTGGGGGCTGTGGCCTGCAACCCAGGCATGTGCTCTGACTGGGAATAGAACCTGCGATGCTTTGGTTCGCAGCCTGCACTCAATCCACTGAGCTACGCCAGTCAGGGCTCAAGTTATCTTATTGGGGTAACCTCTTCTTGTGTTTATGTGTCAACCTAGGTTTTGTTTTCATTTACTTTTCCCTTAATCAATGCTGCATTCTTGTGGTATTTGCATATATTTACTATATGTAAATATAATTCTTATTTTTTATTATGGAATAATTTAAGATTTCAGAAAAGTTGTGAAGATATTTCAAAGATCCCATATGCCCCTCATTTGTCTACCTTAGTATCAGCACTTTAAATAATCACAATAACTTGTCCCAACTAAAAAATTAACAATGATACAAAACTATTAACTAAAATACAGATGTTATTTGGATTTTGAACAGTCTTTTGACAGTTCCAGGATACAATGCAAGCTACCACATTGCATTAAATAAGTATCTTGATATTTACTATAGTATTTATTAAAATATATAATATTATGTAGTATACAAACTATAGTTTATTTATTATATGGTTTTCGATGGAAACTTCTTTTAGTGGCCATTTTTCAGATGGAAAGATCTTTCCAAGGAATATACAAATACTGAATCCATCAAGTTCTGGTTTTATCACATTATGTCTGAGCAGAATAGAGGCCTTGATAGTGGTTCATGTTGCTTCAAGGGGAATATCGTGTGTATAAACCTAAGCATTTCATATGTTCAACAGTAAGTTTCCTTGGGGGCATATACACAGTGGTTGAGCAATTTACCTGTTAGGGATATCACATTGCAGCTGGGTGGAACTGTCAAACCAGGCCACCACTCAGGTTCCTTCAGACTTGGATACTCCTTGGTTCATTGCTCTTCTCAGAGCTCACTCAGTGATTTGGGCTCCTAAGTCCTAGGTTTCAGATAACCTGTTTGTGCATGGGCAGCTTAACTTAAAACTAAAGGGTAGTCAATCATGTTTTCTCTTATTCTAACCTAATTGAATCTGAAAAACAATATTTTTGGTTTCTCTTGAAAAGCCAGAAGTTCTGATACAACATGCATGGCATCGCTGGCTAGAGGTGAGCAGCATCAGTTGCTTTAGATGGAACATGAACTTTCCTGGTTACCACTGTCATCACATTTCCCTACTGTCTTATAATTCATGATATTACCTAACTGGCCTGTTTCAGATAGCTTATCATATAGTATGGGTTTGTGTCTCAGTCTTCTATGGTCCTCATAAAAACCCAGTAAGGAACCTCTTTAGTCAGACAGAAGAAAAGTCCATGGTTGACAATTTTAATACAGAATCCGGTTCTCAGAGTGGAGAGACAAGGAAATACAATTCCTTACAGAAGGTTATTTGAATGTGGTCTATTGCCATCTGGGAAGAATGAATTTGGACTGGTAGGTGCTCATCATACGTTTTCATTGATTTGAGCTCTGCATTTGTGGTGTCCACACAACCTCTCCCTAGTTTTTATAACTTTATCTCCCATTCTGTCATAGGAATTCTTTCCATTGCATATTCATGGTAGCTAACTAATTACTTAGCATGTTTGCTATGGATGAATAATAATAAAGACATGATTCTCTTAGGTCTTTTTTTTTAAAAAAAAGCTATAGCTTGGAAAATCTCAGAGAGGTTAAATTGATTTCTTGGGCAAATTACATAAAGAAGGGATTCCAAGAACACTTGCTCCTGGAGAAGTTTTATTTCTTCCAGATCATCTGGAACTCAAACAAAGTGAAACGAGCAATTTTATCCAGGTTTCAACAGAGCCTGATTGCTGTGTTTAGCCATAAACTAGAACAATGAAGTATACAAAACTCTTTTATGACCTATTTATTCACTGGTTCAGGCCATCTGTTTGATATTATAAGTCCGAATTTTGAGAAGGCAATAAAAGCCGAGCAAAATTGAGGAAATTAGTCCACCTTAAGAAAATGACCTTGCCAAATTATTTCAGAACAATATTTAGCTACAGGTAAATTACATTTCTTGTCTATAGTGAGCAAAGGTTCTCCACTATTCCCTGTCCTTTGTCAAAAATAGATAGCGTGCTATTGCCTAAAGTGGCCCTGAGCTCTGAGCATTTAAGCAGCTCCTCAGCCTTTCAGAATTGATCTTCAGATAGTTGACCTGTCTCAACATAACTAAGAAAATTATTCACTGGGGCCAAGATGTGGAAGTCAAACTATTATGTTTTGATTTAATGAAGGCACTTATCATTCTCCAAGGATTCTCTCTGCTCCTGTTGGAATCAGGACATTGCCTGCTATCATATCCATCACAAGCCGAGACCTCCACCCTGAGACCACCTGGCAACCCAGGAGTGAATCCTGTCTGGCTTTCTCCCTCACAGAAGAGTAAGCTCTAGCTCTTTGGGTTTCCAGATAAAATCAGCACCAACAGAAATTCACCTTGATCCTGGGCTCTCAGATGAAATGTTGCTGTGTTGCTGGTATGGAACCATTCATTATTATGGATTTCCTTTCCAGACTGCTTCCCCCGTGTTTTTTGGTGGTTGGAGTTTGGATACTAATTCCAGGTCCCTCACTGGATTTTGCATCCTGTCCTTTCATCATAACATAAAATGGCTTTCTTGAAATTAATCTTGGCTCTGCCTCTTGAATCACTTTCTTTTTTCTTCTTCCACCATCGTTTGATATTTCTTTGGTCCTGTGTATTCAGACAGAAATTCTTAAGCCCAGTTCCTGATCTTCTGTGTTGTTTTTTTGGAGCGTTCTTATTCTTGTATTCCATTTCTGATTATAGATTTCAACTCTCTCTGTTTAAAGGCCTTAGTTCAGGGATCCTGCCACTATTGCCATGCACTACTCAGCAGCTATTTACATGGAAAAACCTGGAGCTCTGTTGATGGAGCTGTTGGTGTAGGGTTGTAAGAAGATCCCACACCAGGAAGTGGTATTAAACATTTGCCACTGATTATAATTAGCTATGTAACATTAGAAAAGATACAACATTTCTTTACATTATGTCATTTATAAATTAAAGGAGAAGGACAATAATTGATTTTCAAACTTTGTTAAGGCTATGCTATGCTTTTTAAAAATATTTTATTGATTATGCTCTTAAAGTTGTCCCAATTTTCCCCTTGGTCCCCTTCTACCGGGTATACCCCATTCCTTCTGGCAATCCCCCATCTAGTTCCTGTTCATGGGTCATTCATATAAATTCTTTGGTTTCTCCATTTCCTATACTATTCTTAACATCCCCTATCTATTCTGTACCTACCAATTTGTACTTCTTAATCCCTGCACCTTTCCCCCCATTCTCTCTCTTCCCCCTCCCAACTAATAACCCTCCAAAAGATTTCTTTATCTATGATTCTGTTTCTGTTCTGCTTGTTTGCATAGTTTGTTTTTTAGATTCAATTGCTGATAGTTGTGAATTTATTGCCATTTTAATGTTCATAGTTTTGATTTTCTTCTTTTTCTTAAAGTTCCTTTAACATTTCACATAATAATGGCTTGGTGATGATGAACTCCTTTAGTTTTATCTTGTCTGGGAAGCACTTTATCTGCCCTTCAATTCTAAATGATAGCTTTGTTGGATAGAAACATCTAGGTTGTACGTCCTTGCTTTTCGTCACTTTGAGTACTTCTTGCCCGTCCCTTCTAGCTTGCAAAGTTTCTCATGTAAAATCAGTTGTCAGTCTTATAGGAACTCCATTGTAAGTAACTACCTGCTTTTCTCTCCCAGATTTTAAGATTGTTTCTTTATCTTTACATTTGAATTTTTTTTTTAAAGATTTATTTATTTATTTTTAGAGAGGGAAGCGGGGGGAGAGAGAGAGAGAGAGAGAAACATCAATGTGCGGTTGCTGGGGGTCATGGCCTGCAACCCAGGAATGTACCCTGGCTGGGAATCGAACCTGGGACACTTTGGTTCCCAGCCCGCGCTCAATCCACTGAGCTACGCCAGCCAGGAACATTTGAATTTTAATTATGGTGTGTCTTAGTGTGCTTCTCTTTGTGTGCATCTTGTTTGGGACTCTCTGTGCTTCTTGGACTTTTATGTCTATTTCCTTCTCCAAATTAGGGAAGTGTTCTTTCATTATTTTTTCAAATAAGTTTTCAATTTCTTGTTCTTCCTCTTCTCCTTCTGTCACCCTCATGATTTGAATGTTGGTATGTTTGAATTTGTCCCAGAGATTCCTTAGCTGAACCTTGTTTGTTTGGTTTTTAATTCTGTTCTCTTCTTGTTGTTCTGATTGTTTTTCTTCCTTATATTCCAAATCATTGATTTAATTATTGGCTTTATCCCCTGCACTGTTGGTTACTTATAAATTTTTCATTTCACTTAGTGTAAGCTTCATTTCTGCCTGGGTATTTTTATGCTGTTTAAGTACCCAGTGAGTTCCTTGAGCATCCTAATAACCAGTTTTTTGAACTCTGCACCTAATACATTGCTTATCTCCATTCTGTTTAGTTCTTTTTCTGGAGTTTTGTTATGTTCTTTCAACTGGGCCATACTTCTTTGCCTCCTCACTTTGGCAGCCTCCCTATGTTTGTTTTGATGTAGTGGGTAGAGACACTTTGACTCCCTGTCTTAGTAGTGTGGCCTATTGTAAAAAGTACGCCAGTAAGTTATACAAGGTTGAGCCTTAGGTAATCACCAGGGCAGAACAACCTGTGTGAACCAGGTTAATGGAGTCTCAGATATGGTGTTGCTGCTCTGTGGCTCTGTGTGGGGGAGGGTTCAGAAAGGGGACAATGCCACTGCCTGGCCTCTGGAGATTTTTCCAGGAGAAAACTGTTCCTTTGCACTCACACTGATGCCAGGCACTTATGTTTTCCCCAGTATGCTGCTGGTGCTCTTCCAGGTTTCTTAAAGTGAAATCTTAAGGGAAAAATTAATAAAAAAGATTAAAGTGGAGCTGCTTTGTTCAATATGGAGGTAGAGGTTCAAAATCTTGCCTGCCTGTCACTGTTGCCACCTCAGGAACATTCCCTGGAGTATCTCAGTGGATTGCCTCGGTTCCATGTAGAATAAATTTAAAATCTAGGCTCTCTGTAGACTGCATTTCAATTGTATAAAATCTTTGGTTCCAGGTACATTTTTTATCTTTTAGGAGCTTGGACATTAGTGAGAAAATCACTCAGCCAACTTCCACTAAATAATGGTTTGGATTTTTTAAAACTGAATTTACTTATTATTTGACTTTTCTGCCAACAAACTCTGCAGTTTTGCATGTATTCTCTGCCACAACACAAGAAAAGATCAATGGCACTAACAAGAACATGTAAATTGGTTGGATAAATAAGTGAAGAGGTAAATGTTAATAACTAAGTACCAGTTGGACTTTTCTTGAGAGATGGAGATTTTCTGCCATGTGGCATATAGCAATGGGACATGGGGGAAAGATATTTTTTCTTTATAATAATAACAGCAACCATTTCATGCATGCATACTTTTAACTTATTAAATCCTAACTACTGCCCTCTAGAGTCCTTCCTGCCTCTTGTGGCCATAAGTAAAATCATGTGACAGATTGCTCATCCACTCAGTAAAAGAATGCATTTAGAATTTCATTAAATACCAATCTTCTTTAAAAGCACCTCAGCAATTAAGACATTTTTGCAACAATGTTAGATCACAAACTTGTCTACTTCAAACAAGTAAATGATGTTAAAAGTAGAGACATAGGTGAAGCAGAGATTAAAGGGGTGAGGGGTGGTGTTTGCAATCAGTCAAGAAAATCTTTCTAAAGCAAAATAAAGGATGGCAAGACAAAAGCCCACCTCCACCCAGCCTCAGCACCCCTCTTTCCTCTGGCCATCACCACACATTATTTGCACATAAATGGTGCTCATTTAGGGCTTTTAGATACAGTTTTTGATTTGCTGACAGGGAAGTGCAGCCAAGATATGAAATTTTATCTGTATGACAAAACACTAGATGGTTCTATTAAAAAATCTCTCAAACAAAATGACAAAAACAATTTGAGATGATTGAAACATTTCATTCCCTTTTTTAAAATATTTTATTTATTTATTTTTAGAAAGAGAGGGAGGGAAGGAGAAAGAGAGGGAGAAAAATATTAGTGTGTGGTTACCTCTTGCACACCCACTACTGGGGACCAGGCCCACAACCCAGGCATGTGAACCCTGATTGGGAATCACACTGGTGACCCTTTGATTCACAGCCCGCACTCAATCCACTGAGCTACACCAACCAGGGCTATTTTATTCTTTATAATAACATGTTTTTTTAAAATTTTTTATTTCAAAATTATTTTTATCTTCTTTATTCACATTGTCCTCATAATAACCCTATAAGATAACAAAGGCAGACCCCAATATCTCACTTCAAGAGAAGCAACAAACCTTGAGGAGTCACACGACTGGTTCAGTTTAATGATTAGTAAGGTACTGACCATGAGTTGGAACCAGTGTTTCCTGGATTTAAGTCCAGAGCTTTTCTTCACATGCACCTGAGGAAATCCCAAATGCTCTTCCAAGCCATAAAGAGCGGGTCATGAATTGACACAAGAAGGAGACGTCTCAGTATTTGCCCTGAAGATGAATGTGAGCAAGCCCTTGATCTCATGGGAACAGTCCAAGGACAATGTTAATGAACACCCTGCAATATCTTGGAGGTTATCGATCTCTTCTTCTTTGGCACTTGTTCTCTTGCAGATTTTGCATCAGAAATGAAAGAAACAGGGATAGCAGAATTCATTGTAAGTGTTGACAGTGGCGGAGAATACATAACAATACAATTTATTTGTACTTCATTAGACAGTTATAAATTGCCATTGCCATCTGTTGAAGTGGCTTGCAAAGTATTCTCATCAATGATAAGGGCCTACAAGCTTAAAAAATTTAAATAAATTGTACAGAAGTATGAAGCTCTTAATTTACACCCAAGAATAGTGTGTCATGATTTCTTCCCACAGGGTCCTATTTTTGGAGCAAAAAAAAAAAAAAAAAAAGGTGCAATTACCAGAAGAGATTCTGGAGCCAAAATCTCTGTGTTAAAATTCCCAGAATTCTTGAGTAAAAGTTCAGTTCTCAGCTTTCTCAGGTTTAGACCTAGGGCTAATACATCATTACTGCTAGCATGTTGAAATGGTTAAGATGAGTCACATGGCCAAGCTAGTTCAATGTCGGAGGAGATTATCAAAGATATAAATACCAGAAGGGATGTTTCATTAGGAACCATTTCTGGAAACTAGATGCTGCACAACCAAATAGGGAGAAAAGATTTGAGTAGACCTTTTTTGAAAGAATAAATAATAGGATGACCAATTTGGCCAGCAATAAAATGTCATTGAACATCATTAGTTATCAGGGCATTACAAACTAAAACCAAACAAAATATCATGTATACCTACTAGAATGCCTAAAACAATACTAAGTATTGGCCCAGATGTGGAGTACCTGTACCATTCATTTAGCTGCTGAGAATTTAAGATAGCACAAACATGTTGGGAAATAATTTGGAACTTAATAAATTTTTATAAATACACTCACCTTATGGCCTAGCAATTCCAATCCCAGACTTTTTGTCCATGAGAGGTAAACAATTTAGGTTAAATATTTCAATTGAAAGTCTTAAAAAAATATTTATAGCACTTTTATTCATAATGGTTAAAACTTGGAAAAATTCAAAGTTCGTCAGAAGGTGAATGGATAGACAAACTGTGGTGTACAGGACATGGAGTGTTACCAAGCAATTAAAAGAGCAAACTATACATAATACACACACACACACACACACAAATGTGGATGACTCTTAAAGCCTTTTGTTGAGCAGAAGATGCCAAACACAACAGAATACAATAGAATACTTACTGTATGTACACTTAGATTCTAGAAGAGAAAAATTAAGCAAAGGCCATCAAATTATCAGTGGTTTTCTGGGGGGCAAAGAGATGGACAGTGCAGGGGCATGTGAGAACTTTCTGGAGTGATTGGGAACATTAGTTATCTTTTCCTATACATTTCAAGTCTTGACTAGAGTGAATTGAGTTAATCAAAGTGTTAAAATCAGTCCATATTTAGTATAGTTTGTACTATTGTAAATAAAATTGGTTAAAGTCCTAAGAAAGGTAATTTGCCAAGTTATTGAATCTCCCTGTACCCTAGCTTCTTCTTCTAAAAAGTATGTATAATAATCATACATCTCAAAAGAGCTATTATGTAAATAAAATATGTAGTATAATTAGAATAACACTTAGTACCTGGTTGAATCTATAAAATCTCATTATTGTTATTTTTATCTTTAACTCTTCTTTAATTTGCTAGAGTAATAGAAGATTAACAGGAACCCTGAAACAAATAGAAGTCAAAATGTTGCAGATTTAAAGGAATAGGAAAGAGAAATAAAGCTGCTCAAACTGGGTCTGTTAAAGGAAAGATACAGTTTCAGAGCAAACAAAAAAAACTACATTTGATAGTGATGATAAATGTGATAAGAATGGTGCATCTGGACAGGTAAGAAGAGCGAGAAGAAACAGACAAAAAAGAGCCTTCCTCAAAACAACAGCAAACAGAAAAGGGTGCTGGAGACTGGTAGTTTAGTAAACAATTTTTTAACTCATTTGAATTAAGTTTTGAGCTGCTTCTGTCTGGAGGCTTTTAAAAAGAAAACCAAATTGAAGGTCCACTTCAATGTCCACCCGTAAGAAAGAAAAATTTTTGTTTAGCATTTATTTTCATTATCCAAATGAGGGATTTTTTAAATGTACAGTTCTGTGTTGTTCCAGATGATTCAAATATCAAAAGAAAGGTTCTTGTACTAAATTGCTTTTTTAATATGAGAATGCATTAGTACAAACTAATAAAAATATACTATATAAAAAGGAAAATAAGATTAACAATTGATTTCTATTCAGAAACCATGAAAGTTGGAAGCCTGTGGGATTGAAAATAAAAGACTGTCAGCAAATAATTCCATCCATATCTGGCAAAACTACTCTTCAAAAATTCAGGAGACATTAAGACCTTTGTGGATAAACAGAAACTGAGAAATTATCATTAGCAGACTTTCCCTACAAGAAATACCTCAAAAAATCCTTCAGGCTGAAATTAAAAAGCACTACAAGTAACTCAAATTTGCATAAAGAAATAAAGAGCAATAATAATGATTACTACATAGGTGGAAAATTGTTTGCTTATTCTACCTGATTTATAAGACTATATACATATCTATGATTTTGTGTTGATGTATAGATAATGAATAAAGATATAGTTTATTTGCCAATAACACATAGAAGAGACAATGAATAAAGATGTGTAGTAACAACTTTGTATGTATTATTAATACTATGGTATTATTAAAGCTTGACTTTTATAAAACAAATTAGTTTATGAAATTAACTTTTAAAAAATATTTTATTTATTTATTTTTAGAGAGGGAAGGGAGAGAGATAGAGAGAGAGAGAGAGAAACATCAATGTGCGGTTGCTGGGGGTTATGGCCTGCAACCCAGGCATGTACCCTGGCTGGGAATCAAACCTGGGACACTTTGGTTCCCAGCCCACGCTCAATCCACTGAGCTACGCCAGCCAGGGCTCTGAAATTAACTTTTTATAAATTAGGACAACTGTTAAAATCTTAAGACAAAAACATAAATAAATAACAAGTGAATTAAAATGGTTCAGTACAATGTATCTATTTCACAAAAGAGAAGGCAGTAATGGAGCAATAGTGGAAAAAGTACAGAGGACATAACAGAAATCAAATAGAAATTTGGTAAACACAAGTCCTAACTTGCAAGTAACTATAGTAAATATAAATGTGTTAAACATTCCAAACAAAATGTGCACACAGGAAAAGCGGATTAAATGGCTTGAAGTACGGTCACACATCTGTAGAACACTTCACCCACGGTGGCAAATACCCATTCTGCTGAAGTGTACATTGAACAGTCTCCAATTTAAACTGTATTTTGGCTGTGAAAAAACTTCAGTAAACTTAAAAGAAATAAAATGTTCAAAGTATGTTTTCCAAACACAATAAAGTGAAATTAGAAATCAATAACAAGGAAATTTGCAAGATTCATAAATACCTGGAAATTCAACAACATACTACCTAACAACCAGTGGCCCATATGAACAACAGTGGGAACATCACTATGTATTTTCTAGTCACTAAACACACAATAAGGTAATGTTATAAGCAACTTTGTGTTAGTAACTCCAACAATGTAAATGAAATAGACTCATTTCTTGAAAGATAAAGCCTACAACAATTGACAGAGATACATACTAATTAAGAATATCCTATATCAGAAAAATAATTAAGTTTATAATGAAAATCCTTTGTATTAAAAAATTCTTGACCCAAACGACTTCTGTGATACATTCTATTAAACATTTAAGAATTATTGTCAATCTTATTTTTTAAATTGTTGAGAAATGGAGGAGAAAATACTTCAGAACTCAACAAAATCAGCCTATTCCTGATAGCAAAACTTGATGGAAATATTTCAAGAAAGAATAAACAAAGATATTAAAAATTTTAAAAAAACCCTTGTATCAATTTTGACATTGTATAAAGTAATACTTTATCACAAAAGGATGGTGTTAATCTCTGAAATTCAGTTGGTTTCATGTTCCAAATGCAAATTTATTACATTAACAGAGTAAAAGAGAAATCCATGTAAACTTTTTCCCCAAGTGTCAACTTTAGTATCTACTTAAATAAGATCTAAGCATCTTACTTAGCAAACAGGGAAATAAGGAGTATTCTTCAACCCGGTGAATGCCATCTTTGAAATCCTTACCCCTAACTTTATATCTGATGATGAGGGAGTGCATGCTTCATTCCCTCTAAGATAAGGAATAAACAAGGATGCTCCTTCTCACTAATATTCAACATTGTGCAGAAATCAACAATACACTCTGATTTTAAAGAGATTTAAGGTGATGTATCCTGAATCCCATTCTTGTACCACATACCCTGAGAATGTTCAAAGCACAATTCCTTTATCAATCATTAATAATTGCATAGGGGAGTAAAATGCAAGTAATTTTGAAAATTACTGAAATAGCCTCTTCAGGTCGGTAATTAAAGTATAACAATGTTATTGAATTGGGCTCTTAAATCTCAATAGGGATGACTGAAATCTGTCATGGAAGGTGCTAAATGGTCAAAAGAGCAAGAGCTGGCATTATCGCAGAAGAGCTCTTCTTGCAGGATCTTTGAAGGTTGCTATTTATCCAGTGGATGCACTTACTGGTGTCAGTGGTTGGGTAGCAGTTTTGGAGACCTTCATGTTTGCTGAATTCAGGTTAGATTTGGCTTACTGCAATGGAGAATTCATTGTCTTAACTACTTTCAAAGATGGAGTGTATTCATAGACACAGAGCAATTTGATTAAAGGGCAAATTCTGTCAATCCTGAAGATTGCTTTTGTGACACTACCACCATCACATACATTATAAAAATAAATTGACCAAGGAAAATAATTACAAACTATTCTAGCTATTAGAGCTGTTACACTTAGTCAAGTACTATGGTAACTCTTCTTATCTCAGGATTTTCATGTCCATATACAGTTATTTTCCATCTACATTAATCAACAACAATCTTCATTCTCACAAATAATATCTGCTTTCTTGTCAAGATTTGACTAAACTTTTTTTGTCCTCGAACTTCAGAACTAGTGCCATGAAAAGAAACACTGTTGCTGTTATTCTGCCAGTGAAGATGGAAAAGTCTGAGGGTTCCTTTCTTCTTGTGCGTGGAGACAACCACTTAAGTTCCAGATAAGCGAATCTGATTGCAGGAGCCTGAGGGCATCTGCAAGGGTGACCTGGAAAGTAGGTAGCCTCCCATGTCAATATTCCTAATGTGTGCTATCCTCTGTTCCATTTTACGATTCATAATGTTTATGGGGGAGGGCGGGGGGAGGCTCTTCCTTTCACATAGAAACGGTTTAGATTCTGGTTGAGAAAAATGAATAACAAATGACCATATGGTTTCCTCTGGTTTGTGATGGGGGAGAACTTTATTTGAGGAGGCAAGAACACCTCTGATTGATAGAGCTGGATGCTACTGACAGAAGGCACCCCTTTGATCATTAGTCTAGTAGGCAGAAGAGGAGCTCCTTGAACAGAGCCACTGATGTGAATGCATTCAAATTCCAAATAGCAAGACATTTGATGCTAAATTGTTTGAAGTCTTATTACCATGCCAGGTTCCAGCAGATGTTCAAAGGGTATAATTGAAGCTGAATCAGAATTGTGATTTCTTCAGACACTCATGGTTGTATGTCCCCTGTCTCTATTTTATTTTTATTTCTACCAATACTCACTTGTTTAGGAAATAGTAATATCCTTTTTTTAAAAAGATTTTATTTATTTATTTTTAGAGAGGGAAGGGAGGGAGGGAGCTAGAGAGAGAGAAACATCAATATGCGGTTGCTGGGGGTCATGGCCTGCAACCCAGGCATGTTACCCTGGCTGGGAATCGCACCTGCGACACTGAAATAGTAATATTCTTTACTGGTTATTCTGTACAGAAGTGTTTCATTATTTCAATACAGTTCCTCCTCTTAATAGAGCGAAGTGCTGTGTACTCAGCTCTAGCTTGCCAACATGATGAATTAAATATTTCTCACACCACACCTGCCCATAGCTCAGTTCTGTACCGCGAAGACTGATTTTTGGTGTGTTTCTTTACTGATCTACCAAAGTTCTCTCCAATTTTTCTAAATTATTGATTTGCCAGCACAAGACTCTACTGTACTCAACTTCATACTTTATGCAGAGTTTACTGAAAAGGGAATACAGACCTTAATGTAAATCCTCAAACTATAATGATTTTAGAAGAAAACAGTATATAAAATGTTTTTGATCTAGGGATAGGCAAACGTGTTCTAAGCAAGATAACAATGCATAGACAATGAAGAAAGACACAATAAACAGAATGTTATTAAAATACAAATAAACTCTTGCCCTGTAAATATCCCTACGAAGAGCATTAAAATTCAAGCCACAAACTAGAACAAAATACTTTTCACTTACATGTCTCTCAGAAGATTTCCATTCAGAGTATGGGATGAAAATTCTAAACCCAAGAGTGAAAGAGCAAATAATTTAAACAGAAAATGAGCAAAAGTCTTTGACACTTTATTAAAGAAGATATATGAGTGCCACGAGCCCATATAATGATGATTAACATCATTAGTCATTATGAAAATGTAGATAAAGCCATTAGGAGATACCTTTCCAAACCTAATGGAAAACGTAAAAAATATATAGACAATACTAAGATTCTGGAAAGGACAGAAGGCAATTGAATCTCTCATACGTTATTGGTAGTAATGTTGAACAATCACAACCAATGTGGAAACAGCTTAGCACTTTTTATAAAGTTAAACACATACTAACAATTGGCTCAGAAGTTCTCCTGGATATTTATCTTAAAGAGGTACAAACACCCCACCCATACGGGAGTCTTTATAACATTTTTGTTTTCAATAGTTAAAACCTGGAAACAACATAAATGTCCTTCAAATGGTGAATGGATTTTAGAAAACCTCTACACGCAAATCACCAGGGAAATGCAAATCAAAACCACAGTGGAATACCACCTCACACTTGTTACTTTATCATCACAAAGACAAAAGATAAATTTGGTGAAGATGTGGAAAAAGGAGACCCTTGTTCTCTGTGGGTGGGAATGCATTAATAAGTTGGTGCAGCCCCTGTGGAAGACAGCATGGAGGGTCCTAGAAAAATTAAAAAGAACTTTTATGTGATCCAGCAGTCCTGTCCTTGGACCTACATCCAAAGGAAATGAAGTCAGTATTTCCCAGAGATATTTGTGCTCCCATATTCATTGCAGCATTATTCACAATAGTTGAAATATCAAGGTAATCTAAGTGTCTGTTGACAGCTGAATGGATAAAGAAGATATTATATATTACATATATAGTCATAAATAATAGGTACACACACAAAGTGGAATGTTATTCCGTCTTTAAAAGAAAGGAAATCTTGTCATTTGCAACAGCATGGATAAACCTGGAGGACATTAGGCTAAGTGAAATAAACCAGACACATACTGCATGATCTCATTTATATGTGGAATCTAAAAATGTCATACTCATAGAGCCAGAGAGTATGCTGGTGGTTACTAGGGGCTTAAGGTTGAAGGAAGTGGGAAAATGTTGGTCTAAAGGTTCAAGTATTCAGTTACGCAAGATGAGTACGTCTGGAAATCTAATGAAGAGGATGGTAACTATAGCTAATCATACTGTATTTTTTTTACTTGAAACTTGCTAAGAGAGTTTATCTCAATTGTTTGCAAACAGAAACTGTCTGAGGCAATGGATACATTAACTAGTTTGATTATACTGATTGTTTCACAACATATATAAAAATCATGTTGTGTGCCCTAAATGTGCACAATATTCAATTTGTCAAGTATACCTCAATAAAGCTAGAAAAAAAAACTGTGTACATACATACAATGGAATACAACCCTGCCTTAAAAGGAGCAAATTATGGATGCATATGACAACTGGATCTCATGAGCACTACGCCGAATAGAGAAAAGGCAACTTCAGAAGGTTACATGTGGCATGATTTCATTTATGTAATATTCAATATGAGCTATTACTCTGTGACAGATATTTCCTGAGTGATTTTTCTCATAATCAAATATTTACTCCATCCCCGGAACAAGCCTTGGAGAGAGGTATAATTATTGTCTATATTTCTTAGACAGGAAATGACGTCACAAAGAAGTTACAATAGAGTCTCTCTCAGTGTGCCATTAAGTGGCAGAACAGATGTTCACCCGCAGGGAATTTCTTCCCAGGGCGTGAAACTCAAGGCCCTGTCAGTGCCACTTATATTGCAATGCCCTGGCCTCAAGTTTTCTGTCTTTACAGAGAGGCACTTCCTGACCATCATGTCTAATGTTACGCCAGATTTTCCCCACCCCAGTCATTGGGATTACATTGGTTAATACAATTACATAGGTTTTGGGGGTACACTCCTATAATACACCACCTGAATATTGTATTGTGTGTTCTCCACCCCACTTCATGTCCCATTTCATCACTATTTCTCCCCCTTTACCCTCTCCCACCTCCTCCACCCCATTTCCTTCCGGTGATGACCATGCTGTGGTCTGTCTATGAGGCTTTTGTTTTGTTTTGGTTTTCCCTTCTTTTTCTCTTTTTTCTCTTTTGCTTAATGCTCTTTATTCCCGTAATGTCTGTATTTTTATTATGACATTTGCCCCTGACATATTATTATCCGCCTTCCTTTTCTAGAAGGCATGCTCATGCCTTCTAGAAGGCATGAGGGACTTGTTCTGTGTTGTTCGCTTCTGGATTTATACAGTCCAGAAGAGTAGTGAACAGAAGTGTTACATATTTATTGGAGGTTGGAAGTAACTCTTTTGAAGTACATATTATTTTCATTTTTTTTTATAATTGAAGAGGCTAAGCAGTTTACCCAATGTCATAGCATTAGTGAACAATTTAGCTAAAATGGTAATGTAGTCTTGTGGTTTGAAACGTGGTACTCTTAGCCACAATAAAATATTACTTCTTAATGTAATTAGGGTTGAACTTCCTGTCCGAAATGTGCTACCATCAGCTCTCATTTTATTAAAACATCGCCCAAAAGTCTTCCTTGAAACTCCTTAGTCTCTGCTAATAATTTCGGAGCTTCAGCTTCCTCAAATGTCTACAAAACATATTTCCTCTCAAATACAAATTCTTGATTTTATTATTATTTTTAATTGCACATCTGCTTCATCTTAGAATAAAAGTCTAAGCTCACAGTGTCGGTAGAGTGCTCTGAAAGTTAAAGAATTAAGATAGATAACAAACCTCAGAATACAAAGACAGCGGATTACCTTGCACATGTTACGATTGGCAATGGTCTCCGTTTTCTTGGAACTGTGTTTGAGATACGTAAGTTCTTCCTTCAATGTGGATTGCATAATCTTCAAAAGGAAAAGAAATAGAAGCACCCTCATGATACTACATTTAAGCATGTGCCAAAAATGGGGGAAAAAAGGGAAAAGAAAACCTGTGCTGAGTTTATTGACTACAATCACATTTTTCTCTCTCCACATCATTTCATATCCCTACTTAAGGACCGACTCTGCTATGACTTTGTCTCTGGATTCGTATTGGTATCACTCTTGAACCCTTTTGTGACTCTGCATGTGAGAGACACAGTAGCCCTTCCAGTGGCCAGTGATGGCATGTGCCCATGGAGTGCTGGCAGTACGGCTTCTTTGAATTGAGATGTCTTGGAAATTTAAAATATAATATGTACTAAATTTCAAAGACTTTGTGTGAAAAACAGAATGTAAAATATTTAATTTACATTTTGCATTAATTATATGTTCATCGATCATATTTGATATATATTAGGTTAAAGAAAATAGAATATTTACATTTACAGCACCTGTGTCTTTTTATATGTGTTTAATAGGACCACTAGAAAATTGGAAAGAACATATATGGTTTTCACATAATATTTCTATTGGACAACAAAGGCTTGGAAAGTATTTGCACACTTTTCTTCTCATTTTAGTTGGGTATAGATTCTGTGATGTATTCAGTGAAGTTATTAATATCATTCCCACTTTACAGTGTGGAATATAACCCTCAGAAAGCTTGAGTATCCACACAAAAATTAAGTTATTGTCAATTACACAAAGAATCTTTTCACTGATCCCTGAAAGGAATTGGTTTTTATTTACTCACATAGCTGCCTTCATTCTAGGCATCCTGTACTAATTTTCTTATGTGTCTGTGAGTATTTGACCAGGGTTGGTCATGTCTTGCTTTCTCATCACACCTACACTTGGTACCTGGCACAAGGTTTACACTGAAGGCCTGTTTCTTTATGGTTCCAAATATTAGGTCACTGATTTCTTTGAATTGATTCATTTTCCCATAGTGTCTAGAAATTGCCCCACCGCAGGAACACTGGTAGGGAGATAGCAGAATCCTGCTCTTCTCCAGATTTTTGCCATCGTCGTTATCTGGGAGATATTATGTGATAGAACCAAGCCCAACTGCCCCATGATGACAACAAAGAAACTTTGCTGGGATTGCCTCTGGCTTATGTGTGTAGTGCACTCACTATGGCTTAGCCTGAAACATGGGCCCTTAGCTCGTGGGGTCACAGTTATTCCATCAGATGAATCCCTTCTTAAAAACCATCAGCAGGTCTCTGTCTATTACAGATTTCTAAGTAACGTCGCAGGGCAGCCACAGAGGCCAGATTTCCTATTTTGTCCTTTTAAATCACAAAGCGGTTTAAGCCCTGGTTAGATTTAACTAGAAAATGCTAAAGATTTTAGGGCGGATAATACCAGTCCCATAATCTAACTACAGAGGGAAATTTCTTAAACTGATGCATATCATCTGTAATTTTATTATTCTTAAATTGAGTTACTGTGATTCCTTCTTATCTCACTAAATTATGTCAAGTGTGTCTTAACCTTTTCATTCTTTACTGATAGGATTAATTACATGGCCAAAACCTCAGTGTTATTGACCATATTTTGGTTTGACATTTTTGGTTATTGTGATTTTTATATACTTATTTTATGGTGGTAAGGTTTATTTGTTTCAGATTATATTTGTAGAGAATAAACATTAAGATAACTATTTATTTATTTTTTCTCATTTAATGTCCAATCTCTCTGTAACATCTTTTCTCCCATTGAAATTGACTGCATTCTTGGGTGTTTCAAATGCTTTTTGCAATTTTTCTGGATGCAATCAGCCAGTGGGAAGACTCTGAAGGCCTCCTGTGTGAAGAGAGGCGGGAATATTAACATGAGGTAGGAAGGTGCTTCCACAGCTGGGTTGGAATTTATGGGGTTCCAATTGCTCTCAGCAGGGTTAGGTCTGCATTTTTCTCCCTTTGTCCTTCTCTGCACAGCCCACACCCTGCTCCCACCATCAGTCCCCACACTGTTGTCCATGTCTGTGGGTCACTCATTCATGCTCTTTGACCAATCCTAGTTCTTTCTTAACAGTGACAAAAATAAGATATAAAACCATAATTGGCATTTGTATTAACTCCTCTTCTTGCATCGAACTCTCTAATTCTGCCCTCTGTAATAGAATGTTTGTTTCTTAATATTTGATGATTTTATAGATTTTATTCTTTAGCAAATTCTCCACCCTTTCATTTATTTGTCCCCACTAGTTTTCTGTTTATTATGTATCACATCATCATAGTGATTTTTTCGGTCCTGATGATCTAACTCCAATATCTGAATCAAACCTGATTTAGTGTTTAATGTTTAGATTTCTCCTTATTTTCAGTCATGGTTACCTATTTTTTTCAACATGCTTAGTGCATTTTAAAATTTGAAATATGGACATGGTGCATAAAAATTGAACAGGCTCTGTATAACTTCATCTGCTTCTTGAGAGGGCTTATTCTCCCCGCTGCCAGGCAGGTGCGGTGGCCACTGTTCAGTCAAACCCAAGAAGGGCGTGGGGCACGTGCTGAGTTCAGTCTGCACTGCGACCAGGCGCCTCGGTCCTCCTCAGATGTTTACCTGTGGGATATGCCATTGTTTTTAACTAGGACCTCCTGTAATCTGCCTCACATCTCTCCCTGCTGTGTCCTAGCCTGTAATTTGGTTTCTGGAGATAACAATGCTTTTTTTCCCAAACGCTAGCTACTTTCTTCTTAACTTCCCATACCACATGCCAAATATCCTGAGGACAAAAACTATTGTGTGCTTAAAGCCCCCTTAAGCTTGGTATTGCTGTGGTATTTTCATGCTGCTTTTCTATTTCTTTGGACGGGTTTATTCATCTGTTGTCAGCTACCCCACATCTCCAAAGAGAAGCGTCCGATTTGCTTTAAAGATAAATGCACGATTTAACATTTTGAACCAGACTAGTTAACACACTTATCCAAGGAATAAATAAGAACTGCAATATGTGAAGTGTAACTTATCCTGGTCATACTCAGTAGGGGAATGCATTTGAAATAAGGAGATCATTCCCTCAACTCATTGTTCTGTGAGAAGAAGCAGGTGCCAGTCCTTTTCTAGGTCACAGATGTATCCCAGAGCCTCACGAGGCTTTTAGAAGGGCACTAATTCCCATCCATTAGGGCTTCATCCTCCTGACCCAGTCACCTCTATCTCCTAATACCATCACCTTGGGGGTTAGGTGTCAACCTATGAAATTTGGAGGCCACACATATTCAGAGCATAGCACCTGTCACATAGTCATAATGAAATATATCACTTAATATAAAAATAAAATATTCTAATACATATCCATTAGCTTCACTAAAGTGATCTATTTATAGTCAGGAAATTTTATATTTCATCTTCGTATGTTTAGTATTTAGCCTAGTGTTGTGTATATCAAGGATATTGAAAAATACTTGTTTTACTTTTTTGTTGAAGAAAAACTCCCTAACCTTATTTCATTGGGCATATTGTGTTTTGTGTATTAACTCATCTTCTATGCAACTGTACAATGCATTCTTACTTATTATTACTTTTTAGTTCTCACCCAAGGATATGCCCCTTGACCCTAGAGAGGGGGGAGAAGGCAAGGGCTGGGGAAGAGAGGGAGGGAGACAGAAGCATCTCTCAGTTGCCTCCTGTATGTGCCTGGCCCAGGGATCTAGCCCACAACCCGGGCCAGTGCCCTGGCCTGTGATGAGCCCACCGCCTTTTTGTGTGCGGGATGATGCTCCAACCGACTGAGCCACCCAGGCAGGGCTTCCTTGTTGCTTTTAGAATGTTACCAATGTCCCCCTGCACTGCACCCAGATTTCACTTATACTCTATTCTGTCTCTAGACTCAAAATAAACTTCTCCCGCCTCAGTCCAATTTTCTTTTCTCTACCCTCACTGTAGTCACCCTGAAGCTCAGGGCAGTGCATAGAGCTTTGGAACTGTCCTCTTTGTACGAGGTGCACGCTCTGTTTGAGCGCTGTTATTTCAGACGCCTCCCGTCTCCTTGCTGGCCTCAACCGGCACTGTTATTCAAACTCGGCTTCCTTTATGCCACTCAGAAATGAGTCAGTTTCTACTGCACATTTTTGCCACAGAATTAAAATCAGCCTCCTCAGTTTCACATTCAACATTTAATACCTGGACTTTTAAAATCCAGCTCCTGTCATAAACTCATAAATAGTTCCAATTCTTCTTTATATCACCCTTTCATTTTCTACTTTGAGCATACCTGTTTGCACACTTTTATAAAAACTTGTCCTGCTGCCTGAAATTAAGTGGATTTAGATTTCTCTTTCTCTCGTGTTCTTTTGAAGACCTTCCCACAGGAGTCTATATACTTCTTCCTAGGAGAGAAATAGTTTCTTTTTCTGTACCTGCACTGATGCATTCTTACCTGTTGACAATTATAAAAACATTCTATTTTCTCAACAATCTTTTGTGCTTCCTTATGTTTCAACATAGTCATTTTTAAAAGATTTTATTTATTTATTTTTAGAGAGGGAAGGGAGAGAGAAAGGGAGGGAGAGAGAGAGAGAGGCATCAATGTGCGGTTGCTGGGGGCCATGGCCTGCAACCCAGGCATGTGCCCTGACTGGGAATCGAACCTGCGACACTTTGGTTCGCAGCCCGTGCTCAATCCACTGAGCTATGCCAGCCAGGGCTCAACATAGTCATTTTTATTTAGAAATATTTCTATATCTTTTTAATTGCCATATGTGAGGCTCAACTATCAGAAAAATATCCCATTATCAGTGACCAAACATAGTCGTCGACATGAAAATGAACTGAGACTGTAATTTGAGCAACTGAGAATCACGTGCTAAGTCACACTATAAAGAAATAATAGGGGTCAACGAGGGTTACAAAAGATCTAAAATACTAAACATAGATTTTAAAAACCCAGCCAATTAGAAGAGGAAGGGCAAAAATGTGTTTGGATGACAGTTGGTTTTATTGTTTTAAACATTATGTTTTCAAACTTTGACCACCCTCCACACGCCAGATCTGAGCAACTTAAGATCGAAGACAGACAACTAGACGCTGTCTCTGCCCTCAGTTTCCCTGGAGTCTAGTGAGGATGACAGTGCCGCACGGATTCTTACAAGCATGAGGAACTCTGGGAGGGTGGTGCCAGGGAAATAAGCAGGAGTTTGTCGTTTAGTCTGAGAAGAAAAAGATGACTCGAGGAAAACTGGGAAAATATTGATTATTGGCTGAGGAGAAAGCATTATCGCCAGAAAGGGCAGGTTTCGCATGGATCCTCAGGCAAGGAGGATGACAGCGCTTGAACAAATGGAAAGAAGTGTCAGCGCCCGAACAGGGTCGGGATAACAGCGGAATGTCGAAAGCAGATCCTTGGGGAACGTCAGAACGACTTCCAGACTTTGGACTTCATTTTAATTATTATGCAACACTTTGAAGGGGTTCAAGTTTGCATTTTCTTTATAGAACTATCAGCGAGAACACAATGGAATAAACTGGTCAGATAACAATGGATAGGGACCAGTTAAAAGACATTATCTAAGGTAGGGGATTTTGGAAGATCTGACTAATTTAACACAATGGAGAAAAAAACAGTTATGGTCATCCATTTATTACAGTGCTAAATTATAGAATAATTTGAACCATATTGGATTACAAAAAAAAAAAAAAGGAAAAGCAAGGTTTATTACATTTTTAAAGTACAAACTGCTTGCCAAGTTTTTGATGAATAAAGCATATAAAGAACCTAGCACTGAGCAGAAGATAACTTGAGAATCAAGATAAAAGAGAAAGAGCATATGAAAAAATATATTTTAGGAGTATTCAGACTTTTAAGTAGGGATATGGAATAGGTACTTTTATGTGCTTTTCTTGCCTTTTTATTTTTATTTCTCCAATATTTAATATTGTTACTATCATGTAGTATAAGGCATGTGAGTACATAAATACATGAATACATAAATTAAAAATTAATAATAAATAAGTGAACTGAAAATTAAATAGTGTTATGATACAATCTCCAATTCAAACAAGATGTTCTAAAGGGAAATTTAAATGAGTATCATGAGTCTAGTTTAGTCAAACCTGTTGGTGTTGAACATAAACCTATTGTATTAAACTTAAAAGAGTACATTTGAACAGGGATATTAAGTGACTAGTATGTGCCCAGATAAAGGAAATCATGGTGATCCCCCAAAATTCCAGTTTTGAGGAGCAAGAAATAGTTTAGTTTGAGGATGATTTTTTAAAGTGTTATTTGTGTTTACTCTTCCAGTTGTCTTCAAACATACAGGGTGTGGCAAAAGTAGGTTTACAGTTGTTCATGTGGAACAATAATTAATAAATAATAATCCAAGAATAAACTCTGTTTTGTGTCCTCACAGCTGTAAATCTGCTTTTGCCCACTCTGCACATTCATGGGAAGGTTTTTCTACTTCCCCTTATATTGTAAAAAACAAGAAAGTGCACAGCTTCCAACTTAATACATACTAAAAAATTCATAACACCACACTTCTTTTGAATTTGTCCAAGAGCTGAGGTCACAGTGAGACCGTATAATCCCAGATCAAAGGACAGCAAGGCAGCCGTGGCAGGATTGGACAAGAGGGCTTGTGTACCTGGAGTGATCGCTGCCTTCCGGATGACGTTCCAGGCAGTGGGAAAAATTGAGCTAAAATTGTCAGCAGAATGGCTGTTTGGGGACTGGTGTGCAAGTATGGGAACCCAGAGCTGCAAGGCACAAAGGGTACCCACCCCCTCGCCCCTCCATTCGCAGCATCTTTAGCACAGATCTCGCTGAATGTCCACAAGAGAAACGGGGGGGGGGGGGGGGCAAGGCTAAGAGCCTAGAAAGGCTGCTGTTGGGACAGGCCTGGTGGGTGGGATTGAGAGCCGAGGTAGAAGTGCAAAGCTGGGCCCATCATCCTGAAGCACGTGGAGGACAAGCATCTAACCTCCTGTAACCCTCAGGACAAGGGGAAGACCCGCTGTAGCAAACAGAAGGGGACAGAAAACCTAGGCCTAGAGCAGGGTCAGGATCCATCCATCCAGGACCCAGATCACCAATGGAGAGAAGCACTGTGAGGACCTCACGTGGACCTCCAGTCTTCCAACCGTTGATTCGTGGGTTCTCAGCTCCAAATCTGCCCTTCCCCATCCTCAGTAATATGGAAACATGTTTTTTTTCTTTTTTTTTTTCCTTAAAAGAACCCTGGAGGAGGAAGGGCCCTTCCTTTCTCCTTGTTTTGGATGCACTGCGCCTTCTCGCTTCAGTGAAGGGGCTGCTGAGGGAACCCTGCCTGGTGCTCGCCCTGGCGAGTGTCGGTGGCATTCTGCAGATGTCTCCGTCGGGAGCTTCCTGTGTAAAACGCCCCCACAGGCCCATTTCTCGATCCTCCTGTGGGACCCCCGGGCAGCTTACCAGTGTCATAGCACCCACCCCTCTGCTAGTATCTTGCCAGTGACTTTTTGGTGAATCTAGCTGTTGTCCAGCCAGGTTCCCTGGAAGTTCAACAACATGCCCAGCTGACAGCTTGACAGCTGACAGCTTCCTGGTGAATATCCCGCCCACCCACCTCAGCCTGATGAAATGCTTTGGGGGAAAAAATCCCTGGCTGCCACTCCTGATCCACGGTTCTCTGTCCAGCATCCTTCGATCACTAGTGCTCTAGGAGGAGGTTCCTAGTTTGCCAGTCCCAGCTTATGATTCCAACCCACTGACTGCAGCCCACTGACTGCAGCCCACCAACTGTGGATCAGCTGTGCCCAAACACAACTTTGCAAACATGTGCTAGTACCCCACACCCTCCAAACAAATCAGAATTCCAGGCTTGGAAAGGGTTATTCACATTTGAAGTCTGTCTTCCTGAGGTTCTCTCTCAGCAATAAATTGTTCTCTAGGGTTTTCTTTTCTTTCTTTCTTAGTAGTGCCATTCTTCAGACATAGTTCATAATTCTTTCATATTCATATGTGGTTTCCATCTCCTGACTGAACCTTAAATGACACCAAATTAATACTCTCTGTGTCCTAGGAGATAGATTTGCAAATGAGATTTGCAACTGGGTGGGTATCCTGCTCTTAGGGCTGAGCCCAATGGATACACTGAAGCATTTATTCATTTCCAACCTCTCAGCTCCAAATTCACCCAATTGCCCTGTGATACTGAACTTAAAAGAAAAGTTTTAACAGCAGAGGGCACTGGAGGGACACTCTAAGAGAATGGTCCTTATAGGCCTGGTTCTGAAGTGCTTTGTATCCTCCTGCTGGGAGGGGGGCAAGTGTGCTCACACTAGGGAGCACGAGCTCAGTGAATTTCAGCAGCACTCTCACACTCAGATGTATAGCCCATCTGGCCTTCTGGACCATGCAGGAGCACCACTCAGAGCTTCCCAGTAAGATCACCTCAGCTGGCTTCCTGGTCCTTCAGCATTTCCTCCCCCACACAGTGGAGAGTTCCACAGGTGCCTCACCTGGCTCCCTGAGGCAAGTCCAATGGCTGCCCCCAAGAGCAATGCCTGGGCAAGTTCCGTTGGTTCTTCACCCAGTTTCCTGTTGAGCAACCACCCATGTGGACAGGTTCCCATGGAGTTCCATGGGTGGCCCACCTGCCTTCACCACGTGCAGTAGTATCTCCTGCGGTCAGTTTCCTGGATCTACAGGCACCCAGCCAGCTCTGCAGATAAATTAATATATCCTTCTCCTCCTCAGCTCACTGCTTCCCAGTGACTCTCTGCTCACTGCTTCCCAGTGACTCTATTGAACCCAACCTGTGCTCTATCTAGCTTTCCAGCAAATTCAAAACTACCCCCAAAGGCAAATTCATAGCAAATTTCTTCAGCACCCTAGAAAGTGGGTCTGGCTCACCAGATGTGGTCTTCCGGCATTCTAGTGAGAATGTCCCGCATGCCATTCCCAGTTCATACTTCGTTGCCCACCAGTCTCATTCTAAAAGCACTGTGGAAAACCTCTTGTCTGGGAGCAACCCAGGAGATTTCCCCACTGTCCAGTGAGGTGCAGTCACACTGACTTCAACGATGACTCAATTTTGTCTTGGGAAGAGCTCATGCTTCAATATGTATTTTACTCTTTTGTACTCACCTCAACCCAAGGTTATTCTTTAGAGTTCTCTTTTATCTCCTAGTAATATTTAATTCCTTGTCCATATGTAATCATTCTTTATGTTAAAGATTCCCATTTCATGCTACTCTGAGGTCTCTATTGACTGGACCTGACCAATACATTCAAAAGAAGAGTACCCAACTAAGATTTGTGTTGAACTAAAGAAACATAGAATGCCTCCTCACTACCCAGCTACCTCAGCTAGCATGTATCAAGTAACAAAAACAACAGTCTATGGATGGAGAAGCGTGTAAAATGTGAATGGAGACCTTGCATAAGGCAGTCTCAAAGACAAGAACTGAAGCTGAAGTTAGAGCCATCATTGAGAGAAACCATGCCCTGTTCAAAACATGAAATTATGTTAGATGACTCTGAGAATGTTACATTGAGAACAACCAAAGTAACAACAGAACTCAAACTGAGAATATTCACTGTCTGGACTTACAGTCCATGCTTAAGTTTGTACAACAGATGAGATGGACCCAGGCCCAGGTGTGTATATACCTTTATAAAAATGGGCAATCAGTGGACTTGAGTGAGACTACTGAAGAAAGTATCAGAGAATTTAAAGATTGGTGAATGGAAATTACCAAACTGAAATATAAAGAGAAAAATGGGATACTGAATGTAAACACGTTGGAAATTGTCCAATTGTTTAACCTACATTTAATGGATATCCATAAGGAGAAATGAGAGAATATGATCAAAGGAAATATAATTGAAAAGATAACTGCAGAGAATTTTCCAAAAAGTAATGAAAGACCAAAAACACAGACCTCAGAAGATCGGAGAACATCAAACAGGATACATGCCACAATTCAAACAAAAACCATCCAGATATATTATATTTAACTGCTAAAAAGCAAAAGACAAAGAGAAAAACCTAGAAGACAGCCAGGAAAAGAGTGGATACTTTATAGAGTCATGAACTGAGATAAGAAAAGGTTGACTTCCCATTACTCGACCATAGAAAGAATGAAATTTTACCATCTGCAACAACGTGGGTGGACCTGGAGGGTATGCTGCTAAGTGAAATAGGTCAAAAGACAAATGCCATATGATTTCACTTACATGTGGGATCTAAAGAACAAAATAAACGATGAAGGAAAATTCAAACAGACTCATAGACACAGAGAACAGACTGATGGTTGTCAAAGGGGAGGAAGGTTGGGGGTCTGGGTAAAAAAGGTGAAGGGATTAAGAAGTACAAATAGGTAGTTACAAAAGAGTCACAGGAATGTAAAGTACAGCATGGGGAATCTAGTCACTGATATTGTAATAACTAGGTATGGTGCCAGGTGGACACTGTAAATACTGGGGTCAAGGGGGAGCACTTTTTAAGGTATACAATACCACTATGCTGTACACCTGAAACCAACACATAATAATATCAAATGCAAACTGCAATAGAAAAGTAAAATCTAGAAAAAGAATAGGCAGACTTTTCATCAGAAGCTGTGCCTGCTGGAAGAAAGTGGACTGAATTCTTAATATTCTGGAGACACACACGTCTGCTGAACCAGACTTTTATAAAAAGCAAAAATATTTTTCAAATATGAAATGGCAATAAGTAATGTTCAAGATTAAAAAGAAGTTCATAGATATCATTGCCAGTGGATCCATCCTATAGTGAATATTAAAACAAATTATTCTTACAAATAATGATACCTGACACATATGAATCTGCACAAAGAAATTAATTATGTTTAAAATGACACAAAGAGGCAATAAAATAATTTTCCTCTGTTTAACTGCTCTCAGAAAATAGCAATGTTTGTCTGTATATAGTGTATGAAAAGTAAAACGTAATACAAAATTCGTACAATGGATAGAAAGGATGCCTTGAGAGTATATGGTATATTATTTGACACAGTTAATTAAGTACACTTATTGTAAATAAACCCCCAAACCTCTACTGGGGAGCCTACTAATTATAAAAGTTCTGATGTATAAGCTAACTGTAAATATGAAATGAAACAATGAAAGAATGCTCATTCCAAAAGAAGCAGGAAAAAATGAAAGAAACCTAGAACAGATGAAAGGAATAGGGAAGAGCTGGGGAGATTTTCATCCAGCCATATCAGTAACCACACTGAATGTCAATGGTCCTCACCAGGGGCCAGCACACGGCATTCCAGGGCCTACACCCAGCCTGGCCCGTGGGTTTGTGCGGGGAGTATGGCTGCTGGCACACCGCGCTGACAGAATGGGTTTGCCGTGACGGAGACCTACAGGCCTGACAACGTGAAATATGTATGATCTGGCCTTTGGCAGAAAAGTTCGGCCACCTCTGTTCTGAGCACATCAATGAAAAAAACAGAGATTGGTAATTTGGATAAAAAAGTCAACCAACTATGTGTTATTTATAGGAAAGATGCTTTAAATATAACATTATGAGGAAGTTAAAAGGACAATAAAAGAATTGAAAAAAAGTACACTAAAAACAATACAAATTTCAAAAAAAATTATAGTGGCATTGTTTCAGAAAGTAGGCTTCAGAATAGGAAATATTATCAGGGATAAAGAAGGATCCATAAGGATATAATGCAATGACAAAAGAATCAGTTCAGAGCTATGTACCTAAAAAAATGACTCAAAATATACTAGGTAAAGACTCCTGGAGCTTTTTCAAAATATTAAATAAATCCAAAATTATGTGTGAAGATTACAACACTGATTTTGGAAAATGGTATAAATAATATAAAACTAGTTAAGTGTATAAAAAGTGTGAATATCACTGTCAGTTAATTTGAATATATATGTATATAAAACTGTATATATATTATTTTTCACTGCTCACATTGGAAAATATTATTTTTGATTATAAAAATAATAGCAATGAAGGAAAATTGAAACAGACTCATTATTCTGTTTCAATTACAGAATAATTTTTGACTGTTCCTGGTAAAATCAACAGTGTATATCATTTTCTAGGCCATTATAATTTTCAGTAAAGAGGATTAAAATAATGTCAGGTGTGTTCTCTGACCAGAGTGAAAATGAACTAGAGATCATAAACACAAAAGTATGTTGAAATGGCCAAATACCCGGGATTTATACTTGACCCGGGGATTTGCAATAAACCAGGGAGCAAATAGCTAATCACAAAAGGATATAGAAATATTTTGAATTGAAGGAAAATTGAAATGTAACAAACAATTTATGGAATAACACTAAACTGGTGTTTTGGGAAAGTTTATAGCTTTAAAGTTATCAAATTAGTGATTTAAATTTTCACCTTCAGAAACTAGAAGAACAAAATATATCAAAAAAGAAAGAGAAAAATGAAATTAAGATCAGTGCCCAAATGGAGCTGTGTCCAAAATAAGTTGGATTTTAAGATACTATCAGTGAATAATTGGAAACTGCCAATTAAAAATAGCATCAACATTATGAATATTACATTTAAATTGATTAGCAGAACTATGACAATAAAATGTTGGTGAGACAAATTAAAGAAGGCTTCAGTAAATGGGGTAATATACTGTGTCCATGGATCAGAGGACTCAATTTGGGGGACTCTGTTGTTTTCCCAAAACTCTTGCAGGCACTGGAGAGTTTATAGATCTGACAATGCAAATGGAGGGAGATAGGCCACTAGATAAATGAAAGCTGGAGGACTGTTAGATAGACAGATAATGTGTGTGTGTGTACGATTTCAGATAGCAGTATGTCATGTGGAGAAAAATAATCACGTATTTACCTTGTATCTAATATAGCTAATTCTATGATAAATAATATTTCTTTGGGAAAGCACCTACTATTTGTTGCTGATATAAGAATGATGTCAGGCTCTAGATACAAGTAGTGTGACAGGGTGCAGCCAAGAGGGGAGCCCCAAATAGGGATTTGTCATAGGGTCCAGAAGAGCTTGGAGATAATTGGCTCCACACCACAGGGCCACACCTGCCCAGAATGTGGGCAGCTGTGGCCAATTGCAAGAGGAGCCGGAAATGGGGCTGCAGAGGAAGATTAGCGCTGGGATTTAAACGGAGGCACAGCAGCCATTGAGCATCTTTCCTTTTGCCACCACACGTCTGTTTAGGACCACGCGGTTTTGGTGTCTTGGTTGGGACCATGAGGCTTGGGTGAGAGTCAGGACCACGAGGTTTCGGAAGTGCTCCCTTTTGCCACGTGGAGGGTGCTGGGAGGACTGTGTATTTGTGGGGAACTTTAGTTTGTGTTATTTCAAATGAATAATAAGTTCCTTTCCTTTTCACTGATCTCTGGCATTGAGAGATGTCTTTCCTCTGGCGGTGGACATAACAAACCTGGGGGTTCCTTTCAGGTAATAGTATATTGCCTCGGCTGCCCTTGGCCCCCCTTTTGTACTGCAACAGTAGGATGTTCTGTTTTCCTTTGTAAAACCCCTTATTTATTGGTATATTCAAGTCTTATCACTGAACTACTTATAAAATCAATGTTACCTAGGATAGAATTAGTAAATGTACTCTTAAATTTGAGGGGTATTTCCACAGATTTCTAAAAAAGTAAATATAAACTCTTGATAGTCAAAAGGAAGTGTCAACTTCATTATAGTATTTTACTTTTTTAGCAATAACTTTAAATATATTAAATGTCTATGTGTATGAATATCCCTTAGAGGTTCTTTTACTACAAGGAATAGCATAAAACACACAAAATATACAAAATCCTTTATATAAGCTCAAATACATGAAAGATATTTTTTATCTATACATCAACATAGAAAGTGTGTGTGCGTGTCTCCGTGGGGTCTGTGGTACGAAATTCAGAGAGTTGAAGAATAGAGGCATGATGTGCCGTATGCCCTGTTCTTGTCTTCTGGTCGGGTTTTGTTTCTAATGAAAGAGGAGGGTTTAGGAGATTCAAGGCAGCAGCCAAAGGGAGTCGCAGAGCCATTGAGAAGGCCCTTCCCCATTTCACTACAACCGCTCACGTACGGTTGGAGCATGGGGAATGGGGTGGGGGAGGGCGGTGGCGGTAGCTGAGAGCTCCTGGTTCCAGTGCAGCAGCAGGAACACCTGTGACTCCCAGGTGAACGGTGGGGGAATGAAGTGTGACCATAGCAGGCACCCAGTGAAGTGAATTTCAATCAGTAAACACGTGAAAACAGTAAATAAATGAACAGCTCATGTATTTACTTTTTTATCATTTTATTTTTTTTTGCTGTGTAATATTATCCACACTGTTCCATACGCTCTCATTTAACAATGTATCCTGGAGATCTTTCCACACCAGCACTTTAAAATTTCCCTCATACGCTCACAGCACTAAGTGGATATTCCAGATGATCCCTTCAAAAAGGCAAATATCGTGGCAGGCCCTGTCTTTAATTACGAAATGGCTTTCCCCTGATTATCAAATAAAAGGCAGTAGTGAGCACAGTGACATGCACTCATAATATCTCCACATTAAGTAATGATTATTAAATAATCGTGTGAACAGTCGATTCCTATTAATCTCCTTCCCTAGAAGGCAGTGGCTCCTGCGGACAGACACCAGGACTGTCTTTGTCGCTGTGTCACCCCTAGAAACCATCCCTAGCCTTGCTCACTGGTTGAAGGAATGAATAAGTGAATGAACGAGCTTCCTGAATTTAAATTTGGCATTGCCAATGTTGCGCGTGGGTCACCGGCCAGCAGTGACCACGGAACGCTGTGGATGGCTCGCCGAAAAACACGCAAGAAACAAACATGCACAGAGACAGACTAGTTTCTGTGGGGAAGTAGGGACAGAATGACCACCCCCCCTAGTGGGGGGCGCCTCGATTTACCGATTTACCGTCCATACATGCTTTTATTGGGCTCATTTTGCATAATAATTCAGGTAAAGTACAGTACTTATCAGGGGGAAGTAAGGAACTATAGAAAACAAGGAACTCTGCTGGTCTATTGAGTCAGGGTCAAAGAGCTGTAAGACTCTGAGGAACCAGCTTCCTCTTTGGACCCCTCTCATTCAACTGAGAGCGTTCTAAACAAAGAAGGTTTCACAGTAATTTACATATCCTTTCTTAGGCCTGATCACCCCGGGAATCCGCCCTTTTTCAGCACAGAGCTGCACCACCCTGTCATTGTTCAGGCTTAGGTGGGGACTAAGGCAATAAGATTTTCTCCCAGACGATGAGAACTCAGGCTATGTCAAAGCCGAGGAGCAAGGGTCCATCACCCCTCTCCGCCGCAGCCTCCCAAATCCTTCTTTTGGGGGGCCTCCCAAAGTGATCATGCCTGCCTTAGGTCATTCCCCCTGTGGGGAATCCCACCTGTCTTCGGCTAACCGACCAAGCCCTTTGGGGTTCAGTTATGAATAAAGCAGCAGAAGCAGCATTCCTGCCAGGGAGACAAGCCCCTGTCTCCTTGCTGGCTTACGGTTCCAAGGGCGTTCCCTTAGCCTTAGCCTAGGCGGGGGTCCCAGCTTCCAATACCAGTCAGGGCGGTTCCCAACATGCCAAGGAAGTAGTAGATGAGTATTTTCTACATAAAGATTTTGACCTTGTGGTGGTAGAGAAGGCTGACTTTGTATAGAAACATACCAGCGGTATGGAAAGGGAGAAAGCCTAAATATAAACATAGATGAGTTTCCAGCTTCTCACGCCACCCCTAGAGGTTTGGGGGCGACTGTTGTTCGGCCCCTGGTCTGCCTCACATTTAGTTCATCTGCCCGAGGGGATTCCTAAGGTGGATTTCTCTAACGTCTGTGACTATACAGGATTTCCCAGACTTCCTCGTGTACCCCCTTTGACTACTGCAGTTCCGGACCCTTCTTTAGGGGAACACTGCGGCTGTCTTTCTTTCATCGGCTCTCGTGATAAGATAGCATTGGATTTTACCTTTCATTTCTAAGTTTATTGACGCTTATCTTCCTTCTGTTGGTGCTTTCAACCCCTGCTGTCTTTCTCAGAGGCCTGCTAATCTCTTCTGATAGCTACCTTCCAGACAGACCACAGCTCTGCACACAGGCCCTTATCTGCTCCAGCTCCGCCCACCTGATCTTCTGCTACTGAATGTTTCCAAAAACCATCTGCTCCAGAGTGCCAGGAAGTCCTGTCACATTTTATGAAATATTATGAATAACATAATTGAATCCTCCTTGCTCACATCCATTTCCTCTTCAGATTCCCATATATCTCTATCCCAGGTGTTCCTGTGGTTCATGGCCTCTTGGAAGAATAATTTAGAGACGATAAAGACTAGTTTCTACAAATAAATAATCATTGATTAGACTCGCTATAAAATCAGCACTATTCTGTGTACTTTGAAGGTAGTTTTACAATGTTAATAACAGTCTTCAAAGTAGGAATTATCGTCCCATTTTCCAGAAAAGGAACAGCCCAGACACTATGAATGTCTACTGATAGAGTCCATATCCTATACATCTTAAGGCAGATGTATAGGGTCTATACATCTTTGAAAGTTATAGAAATAAATAATGTTTCCTCATTACCTGTGCCTCTCAGAAATATGGGACTAACTGAACTTTCCACCCTTGCCACACGTGGAGTGAATAAATAATTCCATAATATTATTTTTAGGTATTCTAGAAAGTACAAAAAAGGAACTTTCAGGGTTTTCTTTATTTAAAAAAAAAACCTGATAGAAAAGTCCCAGCCTTTCCCTAGCTTACCCACATGAAAGAGTTTGGCCATGACTGAGAACACAGCTGAGTGCGGGACTCTTACCGCCGGGAAGCGAAGGCAGCGTTAAATCCACAGTGGAGACGTGCCTTTGAAGTTACAGTGCAGCGTTATCCATGTCCCGGCTACATGTGCCCTTCTTAGCATATTCTCTACACTATCGCCAGATAGAAGTTCCTCAGTAAACATATCACATTATCTTCATGTAAAATCCTCCTGTGGTTCCCCTTTACCTTGGTTAAGCACAGACTTTTTACTGTGACATACAAGATGCTTCAGAATTTGTATCCTACTGGGTCTCCAAACAATGAACACCCCCCTTCTCCATGTCCTACTTTCTGGGTTCCAGCCGCATGAGTGAGAGTTAGTTGTTACTGTGTATTTTGCTGTGACTTCTACAAAATAATGCTGTAGATCACATACCATAGCAATCATATATTTACCTGAGCACCTGTCTTTGCTACAGTAAATCTTCAGTAAACATGTCTGTATCTCAGTGCGTGGCACATAGTTGATTATAAGTTGTAAGTATGTTAGAATTTTTTCCAGATGGATGGCTTGCACAATATCCTTCTTTCTTTTTAAAATATTTATCTTCCATATGAATGAAGGCCCCTGTATTTGAATTTTTGCTTCTTAAAAGAGGAGACACTAGAAAATACAAAATAATTTTTATCAATACCATGCTGCCAGCTCTATCTTGTTACTATTTACTCTAAAATATTTTTAAATATCCCACTACCAACACAAATACCAAAAAACAGAAGAAGAACCAACCTGGTGTGAGTGATCAGAAATGGCAAACCCAGGACATTCTGAGAGATGAGCAGATGTGAGGGCATCAAGAATTCCATTTGTATACAGTTAGGGGAAAGAAATTCTTAGGATCACCCCAAGTATTATTCAGAGTTCTGTTTTCAGCAAGTCAAAAATTCAGCCCAAAAGAGAATCTCAAAGGGCACCTTCCCAACCTGGATTTGCAAATTGCACAGCCTTCTTTGAAAGCTCCCTGTTGCTGGAGTAGGGAGCACTTGACCACAGTGCTTCCCAGTTTCCAGAAATGCTCTCCCTGACTCCACGGTTTCATCTTTGCGTTAATGCCGAGTCCTCCTGATGGTGACTGACACACCATCTCTTTAAATAGCAGGGGGTCACAGAGAGGGCCAGTTCTTGAAACAACAGTCATTCTAAAGGCACAGAGGAGTCTGTGGCATCCACAATCCTACCCTGTCTCACAGACAATACTTGGCATTTGCATCAGCAGCCTGCCTGTATTGAGGATTGTGTAGTGTCGGGGAATCTTGGGGAGTCTCTTGGGTACCAATGAAGATAGCCAACATTGTCATCTGGTCGTTCCTGTGAGGGGGAGGGAAAAACCAAAAGTTCTGATTTAATATTTGAATGAATTAAGGAGTGAATAGAAAGTGTTAAAGTGAGACCAACTCACCCCCAATTTGCCCATAAGAGCCTCTCTTTTCCTAGTAGCAAAGTGTGTCATTTCCTTGAATGTTTGCCTTAACTGAAATAATCTTTAAATGGAGTAGACCTTGGATTCTTTTTTTAAAGGCAGTAGGTGAATTATTTATTCATAAAAATTTGGAAGATACTACCTTTTAGGAATTGAATAATGCAGCCAATATTTACAAGAAGACTACTACATATCCAGTGAAGTAACAAAACCAGGAACTATAAATGTGGATTTCTTTTTCACTGCCACAAAGCAATTCAAAATTAAGTAGAGACATGGAGAGGCACATTTATAAACCAACTATTATAATTTGAAAAGTATATACTGTGTTGTACCCTTTATATACAAGTCTAGGAAATGCAAACATATATATATATATATATATATATATATATATATATATATGACTTGTATAAAAAGGATATCACATAGTATATGTACTATGCTTTATAATGCCAGACATGGTACCTTAAATGAAAGTTGGTTCTTTTCTATCAGGATTCCACTGAAGACTATAAGAAACAACTAACATATTTCAACAACTTGAGATTTCTCTACCATGTTCTCTAGCCTCCTAGGTTTGGTATGCACATGGACTGAAGTCCAGATAAGAGTTTAACCATCTCTTTTCCTAAATCGTGACCAGTGGAGCTCTCTCTTACTTCTCCCCTCAAAGGATCTCCAATTTATCTGATCTCAACCAGTTCCTTGTTTTGGAGTATGTTACTTTCAACACTGACATCCCAGCCTCAATTTCTATATATTTTGTTAATTATTTTACTTGAAAGCCAACAGGAGTATTTACTAGCTCTTTTGTCTTGGAAGTTCAGGAGTGGATAAACTTTTAAAGTCAGTTGGGTGCAGAGAGACACAAATGATGCTATGGACTTCCTCTTGTTCTGCTAGCTTCTAAGTACCGGCTTCATTCCAGTAGGTGACTCTGATGCACATAGTCTATGGTACGAATCTGAAGGAAAAGTGGTCTGGATCATGATGTGCTTTAGAAGGCACCTTGTGAGCCAAGTCACCAAGTCACCATAGAGGCAGTACATTCCTTTGTCGAAGTAGTGGGGTGGGGGTGGGTAGGCTAGAAGAGTGTAAGGGAGCATGGCATAAGGAAAGGGTAAGAAAGACAGAAATTAACTTTCCCTTCCACTCAAAGCTTGCACTGAAGTTATTGCTTCTTTGTAGGTACAAAATCTTACCCCTTTTGATCTCTCTGTGGTGTCTTACAAGGACAATGAAAGGGAATGAACCTTTCTCTGATTAATATGGGAAATGCTTCATCAATGAACAAGAATGGGAGTTTGGGGATGGGCTTCTTCCTTTATCCAATGAAAGCTTCTCATTCTGGGTAAGTGTTGGAAGTTAAATTGTCACCACAACTTGGAGAAAGGAACTTAGTCACGGCCTCTGTAAATTTGGTCCTATAGAACAGTGACTACAAGTGAGGAAAGGGCTGAAGAAGTAAAAATCATTGTATGAATTTTTAAAAATTATTCTGTAATTTTTCTTTATTTGACTGCTTGCATTTTTATCACTATAATGCTTTCATGAATATGCTTGAATTTTTATTTCAGGAGGTACAATAAGTACTTTGTCAGAACAAATTCCAAAGCATGGTTTTACTAGATCAAAGTATATAAACATTTTTATGCCCAAAAAGTAAAATTTGCTTTGTAAAGAGCACAAATAGCATACACACAGAATTATATGTGTACACACACACACACACACACACACACACACACAATTAGGTCTGTCTAGAAAATATCCAGCCATGTAATATGAAAAACAGAGACATTTACTGAAGAAGATACAAGATACAGGAAACATTGTACATAGGACGATGACCCCTCAGTCCCCTCCAAAGTAGGCACCTTGGGCCCTCACACAGTTCTCCTAATCATCATCAGCTGCCCCTTTGTATTTTCCTGAATTTCATCAATGGTCTGAAATCTCTTCCTTTTCAAGGTGATTTTAGCTTTGGGAAAACCAGAAGTCGCAGGGCACCAAATCTGGGCTGTAGGGGGAATGAGTCTCCTGGGTGATTTGATGTTTCACAAAAAACTGCACAAGACGTGATGCATGAGCAGGTGCATTATTGTGATGAAGCTGCCAGTCACCAGTTTCTCATAGCTGTGGCCTTCTGAATCATCTAAATAGTTCCTGCAGAGGGATGCTCAAGCTGAATGCAAAATCTGATGTGGATTCATTGCTCTGCTTGCTCAGAATGCAATGGCTACACAGTACACATGCTCACTCAACAGCATCTACCACCTTCACTGACTAGTACAGTGAAGTTGTCATTGTTCATTTATGCGCATTCCAGTCCACTCTCCTTGGCTGCCAGGTTACATCAATGTCGCATGCAAACTGTTCTTGTTATATTAGCAATGGTTGGATTTTTTCTGGACAGATCACATGTATATAATATATACAATTACATGTAGCACATATATATTTATTGCACATTATATGTATGTATGGTATAATATGGGGTTTTATTTGTATTTCATTGATGATGAGTAGATATCTGAATAAAGTGCTTCTTTGTAAATTTTATTTGTGTGTCTATGTATATTGTCTATTTATGTACCTTACCAATTTTACTTTTGTCACATTAAAATCTCCTCAATATTATTACAAACACTTTAACAATATGGTTCAAGAGTTTTAAAATATTACTTTTAATTCTTATGTTTATTAATAAGTAAAACATAATTTTTTCATAAAGTTTTTTGTTATTTTGGGGGAGAAATTTAAATATACATTTCCTGCCCATATCTCCAAATTCCTGTCACACCACTATGAACTACATGTCCTTCTTGTAGAGTACCATTTCTCTCTCATTTCAAGTAAAAGGGAAAGAAAAAGAGAGAAGGAAAACACAGACTTTTTTTTAATGGTTATTTCTGGGTATTTGGATTTTGGGTAACTTTAAGTTCCTTCTTTATCTTTTTTGGGACATTTACACAATGGAATACTGCTCAGCCATAAAAAAGAAGAAAGGTTTACCCTTTGTGGCAGTATCGATGGACCTGCAGAGCATTATACTAAGTGAAATAAGCTAGTTAGAGAAAGAGAAATACCATATGATCTCTCACTCATATGTGGAATCTAATGAACAAACTGAACTAACAAGCAAAACAGAGTCAGACTCATAGATAGAGAGCAGGATGACAGCTAAGGGGCAGGGAGGGTAGCGGGTGGAGGGATTGAGCAAAAACTAAAAAGGACTCATGGACATGGACACTAGTGTGGCAATCACAGGGCAGAGTATAAGGGGACTAAATTGTCATGGAAAAAATTTTAAAAATCATTACAAAATAAGAAAACTTCAACTAAATTTTATAATCAATAAAAGTCAATAAGCTAAAAAAGAAAAAAATCCAAATACTCCAAGAGCTGAAATCAGTGGCCTGGCCTAGTTTTGCTGGTGCCCTTCCCTGGAAGAAGAGACAACAGGTGCTCCGTATTGATGTGCCCCCAGGGGTGCTGAGAAATGGTAGAACAGGGCATATTTCTCTGGGCCATTGGTCAAAGTTCTTACAGGAGCCTCTTTCAGGTACAAATTAAACACTATACAACTCATGCCTGGAGTCCCCAGGAATAACAGTCCAGCTAACTGCGCATGAAACCAACCCCACCCACGGCTGATAGATGGAAGTCAAGCATTATAAAAATGTTAGATGCTAATTGAAAACAGTTATAGATTTTTCTCCGGGTGACACATTAGTGGCTTTGGATGGTGTAACTATCCAAATACAGGAGCATATTTTGTGGTCCATATCCTTCTCTTTTATGATGGTTTTATCTTTACCCATTAAGAAAAATATAACAGACCTCCACTGCCTTCATGACACTCAAGGTTTTACAAGTGGTGTTCTGGAAAACCAGAGTCTAGGTTGGGTCCCAATAGCTCCCATCTGCTGCCCCCTGATATTTCCCAAGAATTCCCTCCGGGGTAGAGTAAATGGTGTTTCAGATGTTGGGGAATGGGGAGAAACAGAGCCCTGATGAGCAAGCCTATAAAAAAAAAACTGAGTCACTGGGATGAAGTTCAATAAAATGGGCTAGAATTTCTTTTTTTGGAAAAAAGGAGAAAATAACCTTTCCCTGTACTTAAAAGTAAAGATTTGGTTTGACCATACAGAGAACACTATTTCTTTTTGTCACCATTTTGATTAGAAAGATACTACACATGTGTCTAGCTTGCACGCTACAGTAGGCATAGTCCCCCAGCTCCATTGCGTTTCATTCAATTTGTTCCATTAGAGAAACTCGTGATGCCCGGGATGCAGATATTTAAGTAGGGCAAGGAGAACCTGGAAAGAACTCGACCAAAAGTGAAAAAATTGTTAAAAACATATAAATCACTAAGAGAACCTTAAAAAATCTATCTCAGATATTGGCTGGTTGCTGCACCCACCTACTTGAGTATCAGCTTCCTCACCTGTGACAGAAGGGGTTGAGGCGAATGGTGGGATTTTCTTGAGTGGAAAATTCATATCATTCTAGAGAAAGAACTACCTCTTCCCTTTTTAAAAACCATGAAACCTTTCTACTTAACTAGACTTTTCAGCTCAGCACTCCAAGAATCTCCTTCAGGACGTTGATTCTTTCTCTGTTTTCTCTCCCTTTTCTTCTTTTTTCTCTCTTTCTTATTGGGTTGGCCAAAAAGTCCGTATGTTTTTTTTCTGTAAACTAAAAGACACATTTTTTTATTTTCACCAATAACTTTACTGATTTGGATATTTTGAACATGCTATCCCCCACGTGGTATAACTTTGGTTGCTCTCAGTTAATGTCTCAATTTACTTGCTACCAACTTAAACTGCTCTACCCAAAAATAGAACATCATTGTCCTGTGAGAAATCTCTATCATGAAACTTTGCAAACCACTTTTGACACGTTCGATTAGTCACAGCACCTTCTCCACATGCTGCAAAATTTTCTTGTGTGTTTCAGGTGCGTTTTTACTTTTCTTGAAATAATAAAACATAATATGTTGAAAATGTTGCATATTTTCTTCCATCTTCAATATTAAAATGGCTACACAAAAATTCACCAATTTTGATACATTTTTGAAATGAACACTGATATGACAGCTGCCATAATACTATCTAACAAAATTGTTTCAAATGAAGTTAAAGACAACTAAATGCTACTAGAGCCTTGTAAGGAAAAAAACAAGTGAACTTTTTGGCTAGCCCAATGTATTTTTAATTTCTCCTCTACTGACTGTTTTCTCAGGGAATAAACATACTGCCATTCTAAAGTAATAATAATTAAAATCAACCTCTCTTCAAATTTTATGTCTTTTGTTCCAGTATGTTATCTCTTTCTTGACTTTCTTTCTTTTTTTGCAATCCCTATTAAAATACCAATGACATATTTCACAGATATAGAACAAATATTTCAAAAATTTATATGGAGCCATAAATGACACTGAATAGCTTCAGCAATTTTACGAAAGAAGAACCAAGTAGGAGGGGTCACAATACCTGATATCAAACTATATTACAAAGTGATTATAATCTTTGACTTTCAAGGAACTTTACCCTCAATTAACTGTGTTAACTGAATCTTCACAGGATAACCATTATACAGGAAGGCAGAATGAATGGGCTGTTTTTTAAAAAATGTATTGAGGTGACATTGGTTAATAACATTATATAAGTTTCAAGTGTACAATTCTATATGTCATCTCTGTATTGCAAAACCATTTCTAACTCAATTAGGTATGAGGAAAGGCCCAAGGAAAACTAACTTCTCCAAATCCTTTCTCTAATATAAAATTAAACTGCATTAGAATAAGTTGATGCCAGAAAATAGTAAAACCTAACAAGATAAATCTGTTATGACTTATACACTACAAATCAAATATACAGCCACAACATCTCAGTACATTTAATTCAGCTCTTTCTCTTTGACTTTATTCAATCCCCAGCTCTCCTTACTCAGGCTTGGTCCAATGTAATCATCGTATATTCACTCTTCAAGTTTTTACATTATGGTTCCACATCCCACTGACTCTACTTTCACCAGGAAACTAATAATTACCTAACCGGTCAGCCTGGTAGATCCCTTTCAGTTCTCCCTTTATTTGGCCTTATGATGGTATCCAGAATTTCTTATAACTTCTGTTCTTTTGATTTCTGTGAACTACAATTATTCTGCTTTGTTTTTTCTTACTTTTTTCTAGATTGGCCCTTCTGAAAGCTAAACTTTTTAAAATCTATATTTGATATTCTTCTCTTTTCACTCTGTACAATCTCCATAGTTGGGTTTATTGATTAGTTCCTACAGTTTCAGTTACGGTTTATATATATATGTAATATATTACATATGTAAATATGTCTATATGTATAATATATATAGTTATGTGTGTGGTTATATGCACACATATATGTGCACATATATACATGCATAAATCTACATGCTTATGCTCATATATAAAACCTTTTATACATATTACATATTTCTGGACCATATTTCTTTTCTGATACTGCATGTAGCCTGTACAATATTATAATTTCTTAATTATGTTTAGATCTATGCAAAATAGAAATATATCACAATCTCACAGCAGGATAGTCATTTGAAAACAAGGCAAGTGTTTTACTTCCTTTTTTTTTTGCTCTTTTTGGTTACAGTAATTAATTTGAAATGCAACATTACATGAAGAGTTTTAATATGGATTTTTTAATGTTGTGAAATGCTGACTACTTACTATTTCTAACTATACAGTCTCATAAATATCACACGTGCTCATTTTCTCCCATGTCTCTCTTCCTCTCTTGGATTTAATAATGTACGTCTCTGATCTTAGCTGAGTATGTAACTGGTCAGATGAAAACATTTCCCAGAATCCTTTGCAGTTGGGTGGGGCATATGACTAAGTTTGAATCATGGGATGTGAACAAAAGTGATGTGTACAACTTCTTGATCACCTCCTTAAATGCCTGGCCATGGGCTTTCTTAATGTTCCATAGCACTGGACCTTTAACATGGTACTGGCAAGCTGGCTGCTTTAATTATGCAGCCAAGGCTAAAACCCTAAAAAGTGATGGAGCAACATAGAATGAACTCAGAACCCTGGATAACCTTGTAGGGCGGAGTTGCTTCCCCAGCATGGATCCCTGACAATTTTGGACTGTTTCATGAGTGATCAATAAAACCTCCATTGTGTTTGTGCAATTATTTTAGCATCTTTGTAATTTATAGTATCATATCCTGTACCCTAACTGATCTATTTTCTTCTCCTCAACTTAGTAAGTCTCCACGAAAGGTCACCAGACTACTGACTAAGTTAGTAGAACTCCACAATAGTGAAATGATTGGTGTTGATGACACAGAAATGTGTGTGGCATCAGTGATTGGAAAGGGAGGGAGAGAGACCCAGCCAGAAACACCTTGTGGTAACTGACAAAAACCAGGACTGCACACAGTTGGCTCGAGAAAAAGGTCAGCTCTGCTCAAATCATTGGTTTTATCTGTTGGGATCTTTTGGGCTATCTTGGGATCTGCTATGGACGTGAAGATTCTCTTTTGACCAGAAGTAATACAACCTATTAACCTGAGGTTTCACAAACCACTGAGTTTAGCTCCCAATCTTTCCTCTGTTACCACATTATGAGAAACCGCCTTCATATTTCTAATATGCAAAAGATTTATCTTCCAAGGAGGCTCTTCCTTTTCTCCCTTGTTATCAAGAGCAGAGGAGAGGCAGGAGTAAAAATAAGCAACACAAGTCAGTAAGTCTCTCTTTTAAAAAAGGTGTGATTATGTTCAGTAATCAGAGCTGAAATGTTACCAGCATCTGAGACAGTCCTTTGGCCAGGCCACTAACCCGTGGGTAAGGCATGGATTTTGTGAGCATATCCCAGAGCTTTGCTATCAGCATATCCAAAGTCGAAATAGTTCCTCAGCCAGGAAACTCACTCCTGTTGTTATATTCTTTTTCTTCGTGGTGTTACAAACCGTTTTATGAACCATCTTTGAACACTTCCTAAATATATCTTGCTCATCCTGTGGCAATATGAAAACTCTTTTCATGTCCACATAAAAAAAAATCACATTAATTCATCCCTGATGAACTATTGCAGTAATGTTTTTACTGGTCTCTAGCTAAAATTTTACTCCAGCCCAATCCAATCCTCTACCACAGGTCTAAAAATATTGCATTGCTACCATCTGAGTTGCTTATGAGTTTTCTCCCACCTAAACTCTTGCATTCTTGCCCATGATCCTTCCTAATGAGGCTACTGCCTTCCTCTCTAGTCCATTTTCCCAGCACATTGTCCCCGTACTCTGTCCTTTAATCACACCGACTACATGTTGGATACTTCCTTTGTCCTCGGTGCTCTTTGCTTGTGAACCCACTTTTCCAGCTTCAACTGGCAATAAGCATGTCAAAAGGTGCCTCTTAATCTTTTCCTGAGCACCATTCCACCTCCTTCAACTTCCATTCCTACCGGCACAGCTGAATCAACTCATACCACTTTCTTCCTCTTTCTGCACTTTCTGCAGATTTGACATATTACCTGTAATATTGAAATGCTTTCGTGAATCTCTTAACAAACTTTGTTTCATCATCCAGAATTAATACTTAAATACTTAGCACAGGATGGGTACTCAGGAAGTATTTGCTGACTGCATAAGTGAATGTATTAGGAAAGGCGATGAAATTACTACTTTAACAAATATGAAATAGGTTCTTAGAAAGATGCTGGTTTGAATCTTAAAATTAAAAATACTAGAGAGTTATTTTATGACTAACATCAGCACTGACACTGATTTGCTGGGAGGCCCAAAGGGTCATTTAGCCAAGCAACCAGTTCTCTTAATCCACCAAGTTTACCCCAATTCATACTCCAATCTATTTCTAGCCTACAGCGCTGCAGGTGGGATGGATTGGCAAAGCCAATGTGAGGGTCATGGAACTCTGATCTGAGGATATTAGTACCTTCAAATCCTCCCCTTGTCCTTTGCCTCCTCTCCCTCTGCCCAGCCAGCTCTGCACTGACAAGTCTCCGGAACTGGCAGCAGAGGCAGGCGATGTTTTGTATCGAATCTCCTGTTTGTCTTTCTGTGGGCAGAGGGGCCCCTCGCTCTGCCCCGGTTTTCAAGTTCCAGTGTCGGGGAGCTGGCACAGAGACGAGTGAATGTTTCTTAATTAGCTATTATAATAGCAAAATGAAAGCTGACCTATTGACCCTTTGCAGAAAGCTTCAGACACGGACAAACCTATGTAGATTAACATTTAGCATTGTAAAGGCCTAAACTGTTAAAATGAACAAGTTTGTTTTTGTAAAGTAAATATAAAAAATATGGGTATTTTTTCAATCAGCAGCCTTTAGGAAGAATTTTGGAAAATGCTAAAATGTTGGGGAAATGAGGGGGAAACTTCAAAAAGATGAAAAAGAAATCCATATAAAATGATAGGACATATGAAATGAAATTTTAGTTATAGCCATAAGGACAAAATTCAAGAGAAGAACCGAGTAATCTCCAGGTTAAACAAATTGAACATCCTTTTTAAAGTGGATTTCACAAGGTGATATTTATTAAACCTGTTCAATAACATCCCTTTAAGAATGATGTTTTATATCTATGAGAGTATTCACCATCATCAATAAGATCTTGGTGGACTGATACATTCCTTAAGTTGGATTTTCAACAAAATGATGCTTTGATCATTTGTGTTTGGAGGGTTGAAAACTAGAGCCCACGAGAGTACAGGATGCGTGTGCTGGTGGCCAACCTGGGGAAGAGACACGAGTATGTCTCTATTACAATCTACCTCTCTTTTAGCTCTCGGCATTCATCGGCCATGTTGCTCCTCATAGCCACAAAATACAGGGTTGGGCCAAAGTAGGCTTACAGTTGTTCATATGGAAAATAGTACAATAAGAAATAAATAATGAGACAAGAATAAACTCTGTGTCTCGTGCACTCACAACTGTGAACATTTTCAGATAAAAGAAAGGAAGAATTTACATCAACATAATAGAGCTTTTAAATAAGGTAAAGTTGAGCAGAAAAAGAAAACAGAAACAATCCTCATGGGATATCTGTGAAATTTACTCTATAGATTAATTAATATTAATCTGAACTGCAAGAAGGCTACCTTCCCAAGGCTACACAAAGGGTAAGTTTCTACTGTTAATGTCTCCTTCATCTCTCTCTCTCTCTCATCCTCTGCCTCTTACTCATTTAGGAAGTCAAGCTTTCCTTAGGCCTGCTTTGGGTGGTTACATGCCTTCTCGTCTTCCATGCTTGGTCTAAAATCCAGAGCCATTCTGCTAATGACGCATTGGTTCTGGGTTTCACGAGTGCTCTATTCCAGGGAAGTTTTGGATGCTCCCATGCAAAACCACTCTTCTCCCATCCTATGCTGTATTCCCATGGCATCTTCCTCATTTTGAAATCAGGCAGTAATGGCATTTGAATTTATTTTACCATTATGTACCAACTATGTGGTAAGTGCTTGAAATGTCCTATCAGGGCGGTGAGTCATTTAGAGTTCCCAAAAGAATCGGCAGGGAAATGGCACCCACATGAAAGCCGGTCTCCAGCCCACAGAGCTTTCACCACAGGAATGTCCACCCTGCCTTAGGCAGAGATGAATGATGTCCTCTCCGGTTTCCAGTATTGGGCAACTATTCTTTCTAGACTCTCTGAAGGGCAGGCTGATATCTGGATCATGGCTGACAAAGGTTAAAGAGCCAAACTAATCTTCAGCATGTAAAAACTTAGTCCAGGAGCATATTCTAACCAAAGGGAACTGAGCCCTGGTGGCCAGGAATGCTGTGTGTTACTGGAGTGTTGCTGAAACAGTGGCAGAGAGATGGAAAGTGTTTAACCCTGATTCTGCAACAACCTCTTCCTTTACGAGACAGTTAAAGAAACCAAAGCTTTGTCCAGTTTTTAGTATCAGTTTCTGCAGTTCTTCCTGCCACCTACAGACTCTGATAAAATGCATGGGAACTTGATTGGCTCTCTGTCCCTAGGGACACCGCCATGCTAGAGGAAGCAGTACATACGTGAGCGATGCCAGCCAGGTACAGGAGCCCAAAATAGCTGTGGAGTCAGCTATCTGTAGACTTCTGAGTCTGTTTAGATGACTGAGTCTAGTGCAACACGTTAGTTTCACGTTCTGTGAAATGTAAACCTGGAGAATACAAGTGGCTATTTCAGAAAGAAAGGGAAGTATTATTTTTTGCCCATGTGTTCAATGTTGAATTGAAAACTTTTAACATTTGTTTAATGTGAACATCATCCTAGAAAGGTAATAGTGTTTTCTTAGTTTGAAAGGCACAACATGAAGCATTAGGAAGTTGAAATACCTCGTCTGAGTCATATGGCTCACAAATGGCTGAGCCTCATTAGGGATTCAGATCCATTTGATTTTGCCGTCACCGTTTTTACTGTAATGTAAAAGATTTGACAAATTGGACACTTCTTTTCATCAGCCCACCAAGTGCTTCAGAGAATCTGCTAACCTTCTCTTCTAAGGGCATTGCTTCTAAGGGTGCCCCAAACTGCAACACCTTCCATAATTCTATAGTTCCATTATTTATATTCAAAGAATAATGTTATAATATAATGATAGATTCAATACATACAGAATAAAGTTATACTAATAAAATGTCACTGTTATCCCTTATCTTGGGCTTCTGTGTAATATATTTGAGGCTACTCTAGCTGGCTGACCAAAAAAAGAAAGAACAAATTAAAAAAGAAGATACAAAAGCCAGAAAAAAAAGAAAGGAAGGAAAGAAGGAAGGGAGGAAGGAAGGGAGGGAGGGAGGAAGGAAGGAAGGAAGGAAGGAAAGAAGGAAGGAAGGAAAGAAGGAAGGAAGGAAGGAAGGAAAGAAGGAAGGAAGAAAGAAAGGAAGAAAGAAAAAAGTATTTCCAGTTCTTAGTGTTTCCAGACAGACTTGGCTAGTGTGTGGCAATATAATCAAGAGTAATGTTTTGATCTCTTGATTCTCTGTCCTCTGATCACTTTTTTGGCAATATATTATTTCATTCAATTATTAAACCCCAGAAGTTATGAATTGATTCTTATTTTCAAATTTGTTCTCTCCCTAATTTAATATGGTTGACAGATTATTCTCTAAAATTAGTGTAATCAAAAATGGTCAATTATAGAAGTTATTACTATGCCATAGTTGCCAAATCATAAAGAAAACATAAAAATAAAAAATTATAGCAACAGCATCAACAAGAAAAACTAGCTTTTTAAAAGCCAGTGGGAAAGCCCTGGCTCAGTGGATTGACTGCGGGCTGGGAACCAAAGTGTCCCAGGTTCGATTCTCAGCCAGGGTACATTCCTGGGTTGCAGGCCATAACCCCCAGCAACCGCACATTAATGTCTCTCTCTCTCCCTCTCTCTCTCTCTCTCTCTCTCTCTCTCTCTCTCTCCCCCTCCCTCCCCTCCCTCCCTAAAAATAAATAAAATCTTAAAAAAAAAAGCCAGTGGGAAAATCAAATTTAATTTTTAAGGGACAATTTTAAATTTCAATAATGTCAGGTTCAAATTGCAATAGAAATAAAGGAAAACATCTTGTATGAGACTATACAGGCATATGATAACAGTGGAAGACTTTCAAAGGATGGAAAATCCCCAAATTTAGAGTTGTCCTTTCAGAACTGGTGATCCATGGGGTTTGGAGGAGGTTTTCGGAGAATCTGTGAACAAAGTACGCACAGATACGTGCGTGTGTCAGAACAAGACAGTCCACGGTTTTCTCTAGACTTCCTACGGAATTCATGTTCATCTTTTTACAGACTTCATATTCAGAAAAAAAATGTGCTTGATTCCCACTCTGTGATTCTCAGATTACCATTTGCCGCCAGAGAAAAATTTGAACATTGATATTATTTAGGGTAAAATGTGTATTAGTGAAGAGCACTAATGATTGGATATACCCATTGGGACTTCTGAAAGATCATGAAAGAGATTGATTAGACTGAAAAAATGCCCTCCAACCATCTATCCTGAGTTCAACGAGTCTAAAATCTTTGAGGACAGGAGAGGCTGGCTTGATTCAATCTTGTATTCGCCTCAAAGGGGCCCACTTAGCTCAGAAAGATGTATCATCTTTTACTCATCACTCAATCTTATAAGTGTAAGTTTTATCCCCATTCCAATGGATATTATTAAGTTCATACATATATTCTTTAGTTCCTAAAATGAGAGCACAATACACCTTTGTTAATTCTTTCTTTAAATATAATGTGATAAAAAGAAATCCTACCTCTACAATAGAAAGGACTTTCATCTTACCACTCTGCTCATCCTCCTGTTCTAAAAGATTATGCTGAGAGTAGATTCCTCAGTAGGCACTCTTTTCCTGGGTTCTGGATTCTTGGGCTAAAATATTATTTATTATTCACTTTGAGACCCCATTGTTTTCTCAGCACTGCTGTTAATACCTCAAAGCATATGCACAAGTAGATTTTATTTTTGGAAAGGATTATTATTTCATTCTAATTTTAGTGTTTTTCCTTAGTACATGACTGAGCCAATATCTTATATTTCCAATTCAGAAAGAGGGTTATGGAATGTTTTTATCTTATTTTCTTAATTTGTTCAGTGGGATTAGAAATGCTCAGAATATCTCTAATTTTCTTCCATTCTACTGTAAGATTTATTTTTTTCCATTGTATTACTAAGAGATTTTATGTCATTGCTGGTAAAAGTGAAAAATAATAAACCCATATTTATTTGAATTTGGACAATGAGTACGCATTTTATTTTACAGTCAGTGGAATGTGTCAACAGTGGTTACATTTCAGTGACTGTGACATAATGTCTGGAAAGCACAAAGGGAATTTTAGGGATGAGTGCCATTTCAGAGTTGACCTTCATATCAAATGACAAGGTCCACAACCTACCTTACCTACAGTTCAACTAGCCACTCTTGAGAGAAAAATCTATCAAATTTTAAAGATTTTCTAATTGTTTCTGTCCCAAACATTCCTAGGAATATAATCCTCTTTTTCCTTGATGGTAAGCCAAGTAAAGCTTAAAATTCTAGCAATACTGAGGAAAGGGGCAGAATAGACATTAAAGTGGGCAAGTAGCAGTGTTTACCATCACACGGGGACCAAAACTGGATACATTAAAGAATGAATGAGAAGTGAGGGAGATAACATAGCAGATATTGAGTCATCGATGAATTGAAATTCCCATGGAGTCAGAGACTGCTTCTCACACTTTTTTTAATGATGATTTTTTATTGTCGTTCGAGTACAGTTGTCTCCATTTTTCTGCCACCGCTTCCCCCCTGCACCTACCCCCACCTCCCATCCTGAATCCTCCCCCCCTTTGGCTTTGTTCACACTGGTTTTGAATGTTAATATTCTCCTTCCTTCTATAGCTTTTGCTCAGTACTCTACTCAAAGAAGACATTCAAAATATGTGATCCGTATACCATTTCCTTGTAATAGCAATTTTCTTAATGATAAAAGTGTCTCTCTACCAGTGATTTCAATGTAGAATCATTCCTCTGATGGCTTTTCTCTTAACTCACTGCAAATGTCAGAGAGACGTTATGCTCCAAGTGTATTGTTAGTCTTCATCGGCTTTTTTCCCATGGGGGGCAGTCAACATTTTGAGTTTGTGTTGTGTGCGAACAATGATGGGATCTGCTGGGCAACACTTCCTGGGGCAGGTGCTGTTAATTAGGTCATCCAAACATGTCAAATTCTGTGTGGCCATTTTTTCAGTGAAGAATAAATGGTAGAAACTTAACTAAAACCATACATTATTCAATACATTTTATTTCTGAATCTCATCAGAGACATGCATTTTTTTTTATTTTCAGGAACTTTTTGCTTCCAACTAAAAGTTGGAGCAGAACAAATGCCCAACTTTGGCAAAAAAGCAAAACTGCCTTGAATCTGATAACAAGTTATATTGGATACAGATATTGGTAACAGGATCCAACATGTCACAGATTACAAATACTAAGTTATTCTACAGATTCTAAGCAAAATCAGAATCAAATTTGGCTTGACCATTCCATTATAGCCGTGCCTTTCTAGAGTAATAATTTTTCACTGTTTATATAGCTGTATCTGCAAGAGTCTTGCCACTTTAGGAATCCATCTAAAAATACGGCAGCCATAAGATTAGAGAACAGATACTCATGGACCAAGTCCTAATACGGATTTTAAAAGCCATGGGAAATTTTGAAGTACAACTGTGCATCAATTAAGCTCCTTTATCTCTATTTTGGCAGGAGAGGAGGAGTTCTGGGTGGTAGGAGCCTGAAAGTCTAGAAAAGATAAAAGATGGTGTTTTCTTCTGTTAATCTCCCTACTCAGTAAACACCAGCTACCTTATGTAATGGAACTGAGATTTCTAAGGCATGGCTTCTGAATATGAGTCATATTGTGAGGACTTAGCTAAAACCCTATTCAGAAGAGGAGCCCTGTGCTGTTTCATCGAACTCCTGCGTTAGCACAATAGGCTGGTTGTAATAAATAAACAAAAAAATAAAATATCATAAAGGGCTATGCTTTTCAATGTGTCATGTAGACCACCTGCTTCATGCCTAGAGCTATGGTTCTTACATTTTGGTTTGAACAAGGAGGATGAAGGGAATCATTTCACTTAGCATAATATCCTCAAGGTTCACCCATGTTATAGCATGTGTCAGATTTTCCTTCCTTTTTATAGCTGAATAATATTCCATTGTGATTATGTGTGTGTGTGTAATATATATGCTATATTTTATCCACTCAGCTATTGATGGACATTTAGGTTGTTTATATCTTTTGGCTATTGTGAATAATGCTGCTAGGAACATGGGTGTGCAAATACCTGTTGGAGTCCCCTAAATTATTTTTTAAATTTTATTGTATTTTTTAATTACTGTTGATATTCAACATTTTAAAATTTTATTTCAGGTGCACAGCACAGAGGACATTATGTTAAATGAAATAAGGCTGTTATAAAAGGAGCAACACTGCATGATTCTACTTATGTGAGGTCCATTGTGTGGTCAAATGTGTAGAAACAGAAAGTAAAATGGTGGGTGCCTTGGTCTTCATGAAGAGAGGCCTGGGAAGTTATTATTTAATGGGTAGAGTTTTTGTTTGGGGAGATAAAAAAGTTCTGGAGATAGGTGGCAGTGATGAACTGCACACTTAATGGTACCTTTTATGTTACGTATATTATGTTATGTATATTTTACCCCAATAAATTTTTTTAATTGGAAAAAAGATGATAAAAAAAGAAAGAAACATGAAGTAAGCCACACACTGTTCTAGACCTTGTCTGCAGACAATGGATCTCTGAAGTCAATAAGCCTGTCCTCGGGTGAGAATTAAAGAAAAAGAGTTGGACCAGTGACTCTCCAACTGCTCATTAAAATCTCATGAGAAGTTCTTTAAAAAATACCTAAGCTTGGGCCCCACACCAGGCCAACTGTATAGGGATTTCTAGAAGTCAGATTAGTATATCATATTTCTTTGAAAACTGTCCAGGTGATGGCAGTGGACAGCCTGGATTGAGACTTACTGGCGTGGATGATTGGCAAGGCAGCTTTGGGTTTGAAGATTAAAACTCACCTTCTCCATTAGGCTTTGCTTTCATTTCTATCCCAGTGGACATTTGGTTTTCAGCTTACCCTTGCTTCAGTTGCGTAAATGCTTTTTTCTCTCTTTGTATTTACTGGAAATAGACACAAGTAGGAAAAAAAAACTAAATCAGTGTTTCATAAATGACAAGCTGTACCTCTATGACAGAATTTCCAAAAGCCTGCTTTTGAAACGAACAGAAAAAAACTAGAATAAAATTGTCCGCGTTTTCTAAAAGTCATTTTTTCCAGCTTGTTTTGTGGCCTAATATGTGGTCTATCCTGGAAAGTGTTCCATGAGTATTTGAAAAGAATGTATATTCTGCTGCTTTGGAGTATAATGCTCTCAAAACATCATTTACAGCCATCTGGTCTGATGTGTCATTTAAGCCTGCTGTTTCCGGAAGGCCTGTGCAGTGCCGTCAGCGGGGTGTTGAAGTCCCCTGCTATAACTGTCAGTCTCTCCCTCTATGCACATCAATATTTGCTTTATATATTTAGGTGCTTCTGTGTTGGGTGCATCAATGCTTATCAGGGTTATATTCTCTTGTTGGCTCGATCCCTTATCATTGTGTAATGTTCTCCTGTGTCTCTTGTTACACAGCCTTTGTTTTGAAGTATATTTTGTCTGATATAAGTGTTGCTACCTCAGCTTTTTTTTGTTTCCATTTGCATGAAATATATATTTCCATCCCTTTATGTTCATTCTCTGTGTTGTCTTTTGATACAAAGTGGGTCTCTTGTAGACAGCATAGGGATGCGTCTTGTTTTTCTTGTTCATTCAGCTACTGATGTCTTTTGAATGGAGCATTTAACCCATTTACTTTTAAATTGATTATTGATAGGTATATAGTTATTGGTAAAATAAATTTTGACAACTCTATGTCAGTCTTCATTTATCTGTGAAATTTCTGGCTAGCGACAGCTTGACAAACTTGACTTAAAGAAGTGAGCCAGCACCCAACCTTTCTCCGACCTGCAGTAACTTAGGAAAGTGGCTATTTACCAACCATTACAATTTAATCATACCACTGAGAATGACTAAGTATGAGTTTGTGCTTGTTTACATATTCTTCTATGAGGCCTATTTGGTATTTACATATTGTTCCGTCACCTGATTTTCCACTTTATAGTATATTATGAAAATATAATTATATTAATTATTCCAGTCTTGATAAATTTAAGATATTCTCAAATTTTTGTTAATATATTAAATATTTAATTAATATCCTATTACAAATGTATTAACAATGTACAAATATTTCTATAAAGCATATTTCAGAAATATCTCTTTGGAGAAATACCATTATTTTCAAAAGTCAGAATTATTTTTCATTCTTAATAAGAATTCATTGATGTTCTTATCCCCTTACATGAGGTGTTACCAATATCTCTCATGTCTAACAATCTAATAGGAGAAAATTGCATCTCTAAGACAATCATCTCTTTCTAATTTATACATGTATTTGAGCATTTGCAGTTTTTCTTCTATAAAACTGCATGCTTATAATGTTTTTCCATTTTCTCATTGCTTTTTCTGGTTCAGATTATTTTTCTCCATTGTTCTGATGAGAAAACAAACATTTAAGAGATTCAGTGTTTGCCCTAATATTATATACACAGCTACTTTATTGCAAAGGTCATATCTACACCCAGCTTGTCTCTGTCTGCAGAACTCATTACCACGTTGCTAATACCACCAACACCGCTGGTTTGGGAAGGCCAAGGCTTACCAGGAGGGCTAGAACACCAAGGTAGACAGTCAAAGAAATAAAGCTTAGATTTTGGAACCTGTTCTGGGAGAAGCCCCTTGGTCAGAAATCTAGAAGGGAAACAGGGAAAGCAAAGACAATTTGATGTAAAAATTTTTGGATGACTGTGTTATATTAAAAATCAGCAGAGCCAAGAAAATAAACAAACGGGAAACTAGGCTTGCGTTTTAGTGAGTTTCCATGGAGTTTGTTTTTGTTCTTGCTTATGGAAGACACAGAACTCCATGTGACCCAGCGGGGAACCTTATTTTGTTATAAAGACGTGGCTCGTCAACACATTTGGGCACAGCTGGTCCTTGCCAAATGGTCCTACCTAAGGCTGGCTCTTCTCAGGGTGGTGCTGCTGTCACTCCTTCAGCGTGTTACCTAATAAATCCAGGCGTCATTTCCTCGTGGGCAAGTTTTTTCAAAGCTTTTGCAGTGGGACTCATTCCGTGGTTGAGACTGTGTGTTTCAAAGAGAGAGATAAAAGGGTTTTACATTTCCAGGCCTGTCTGGTATCTTATACTTGGTGACACCCAAGCCAAGTGATTTCAACGTTAGTGATTTAAGCTTCGCTCAAGAGCAGGACAGAGAGTTGGAAGAAAAATGAAACTTATGAAGCAAACCAGCTTCATGGGTGGGGTCTCACAGGCTACAGCTCGTAGACCCTAATTTAGGCTGAAGATGCCAAAGGAAATAGAACAAACCAAGAGGAAGTCTATCTGCCAGGGAGGGAGCCCAACAGAAACATTTGAGAAAATGATGTCTTCTCATACACATTTTCATTAGATGTAGAATTTTTTTCATTTCATTATTTATCTCTTATTAGTTTTGAAAGTTCACATATTCAATCCACTCTGGTACTAGTTATATTTAAATTAACATTTGGCTTAACAAAATTGTGTATAGTTTAACAAAATAATTTTATTATTTTTTCAAACAACACAAGGATGTTAGAATACTGTGGGTTGTGTTTTCTCCTGAATGGCATGCTATTGCAATTGACTGAGTAAGTTCCATCTTGTAAACTGTAAGTCCAGGAACTCAATATTACTCTTGTGCTATTTACAATTGTTGTTTTCTTTAATAACTTGATTTTTCTTGACTTAGCCATATATTTGCTTTTTTCTCTCATTGTTCTTCCTTTTTTCATCTCACTTTGTTCTGACATTTTCCCCTTGAGTATATTTTAATACTAATTTTATAAAGTGTATTGTGTCCTTTCTTGAGTATAGTTAAATAAACTTTTAGTAAACCTTTCTCACTTTTATATGGCTGAATTTTTAGTTGGCTCTGAAATATATCAAATTGAGTGTTTTTTTGGTCTCATATTATAGATCTTATGATACTTTCTTAAGGTTTCTCTTTTTACTGTTGCAAAAATCTCACTGGTATTTATTTTTTATTTTTGACTGCTTTTTCGTTCATGTCTTTAATGGCACCATTATTTTGGGTTTATTCTAACATTTTGAGTTGCCAATGTTTATGTACTTGAGCTTCCTGATATAATAAATCCTACCTTTGTTCATGAGTGAAATTTTCCTATTGTATTTTAAATATGTGCTTGCTCTCATTATTCTGGCTTCTGTGGAATTCCAATTAAACAGATGTTTTAAAAATGCCTATTACTTTATTATCTCACTTAATATTTCTTTCAGTTTCTTTTTCACTAGAACATTTCTTATTAATGACACTATTACAGGTGTCCCCCATTTTCTCCCTCTTCCATGTTTTCTGTCATTTATCCCTCATGCATTATTTCATGAATCTATCTTCATATTGTTTTCTTTGGGTTTTGTATAAATTGATGTTTAATTTAGCTATTAAATTTCTAATTCTTTCCCCATTATTAAACTTTCTTGAATTTTTGTTCATTTTCTTAAAAGGCTAATACTGATAGCCTTGTATTAGTTTAGAATATCCTATATAAACTTTTGAACATAATATACAAATTATTTTATTTCTGTATTTGGTGGTTCCAAAATCAGCAGAGCTTTTGTCTCTGATTCTGTCACTTAATATTAAAGTTTTATCTGGGTCCTGTGTGCTTGTTCCTTATGCATTTATTGTGAGTTAATAGTCCTTGAAAAGTTTATCTTTAACTTTTGACTTTAAAGTTCATTTATCCAGGGAGGATTTGTGTCATATAGGCATTGCTCTCTGGAGGATAAGTGAAATAAATAAATAGACAGAAGGAAGGGTTGAATATGAGGAGAAAAGAAATAGTGACAGAAAAGATAGAAGAAAAGGGAAGAAGAGGGAAGGAGGTGAGGGAGGGCAGGATGTAGGGAGAACAGGAAGGAGGAAGAAAGGCGGAAGGAAGGAAGGAAGCAAGGCGGAGGAAGGAGGGAGAATGGATGAGGGCAAGTGGAAGGAAAAAAAGAAAAAGACATAAAAAACATCAAAAGACAAATTGAGGAAATTATTTATAAATATATTGGACAATTTTTCCAAATTTTACCATTAGGCTTTCAGCTCCATAAAATTATGAACTACAGTTTTATGTTATAGTGTCATCAATATTGATCATATATCATATCACGCAGTTTGCAAAATGTGTAGATCAAAAAAAAAAAGAAAAAAGAAAATCCCAGTCAACTTAAAATAAATCAAATATGTGCAGAGCAAAAGAACTAATGGGGGAAATAGGCACCTCATGAAATAATACAAAGAGTGGATAAACATTTGAAATATTACTCAAAGTTGTTAATTGAACAAATAAATAATACAGAAGAAATATATTTTATTTTCACCTGTAAGATTGCTGAAGGTTAAGAATTTTAAATACGGAGATTAGAAAAAATAAAAATATTTTAATGAAAAGAAGATCAAGATACTAACACCATATCAATTTTCTATTGCTTTAACATTCTAATGTCTCAGACAACAGATATAGCTAAATAAAGCTAAATAAAATATAAAGCAAAATAAAAGAAATGGATTATAAATGAAGAAGTAAAACACCTATTATTTATAGAGATTATTTTTCACTTATAAAAGGTAAATAATCTACATAAATAATTGGAACAATAAGAGTTATTTTCTGGCTATAAATATAATATTAAAAAACCATAGATCCCTATATAGCAAGAAAAATAATAAATGAGTGTAATTTTTTAAGTGATGATATTTAAATAAACTATAAACTAGGTCTCAGAGAATATATAGTAACTGCGAAATCTTATATAAAATTACATATATTTATATATTATATATACACATATATATATGATTCAAAACTAAATCAAATAGAGGTAACCTCTCTATTCAAGGAAGGATGACTTTTGGACTTCATATAAATTGCATTATGTATTATTTGTCTTTTGGATCTGAAATTTTTGCTATTTCATATATAGAGTGGGGCAAATGTAGGTTTACAGTGATGAGTACATGAAACAGTTTCTTTTTGAATTATTATTTATACATTATTTTATTACTTTCCATACCAATTATTATAAACCTACTTTTGCCTCACCCTGTCTATTTGTGTTTATGTTTATGCTTACATTTATATTTGAATGTTCATCAATAGTGTTGCTTGTACTTCATTAACTTCATTGCCAAATATACAGAATGACTTACTGAGTCATTGTTCTGTTGATGGCCATTTGGCTGGTTCCAGTTCTGTTTACAGTCAACAGTGCTGCTGTGAACGTTTCTATCCATGTGATGTGCTACAGATGGGGAGCATGTTTTGCCTTCTAAATTTTCACCTCTTTGCAACTCTAGTCAGTGCAGAATGTGAAAGGGTTGTGAGTACTGATTTTGGGGTCACAGACACATTTTAAAGAGTAGGTGTTATGGAGAAACTATAGCTAGAATGGAGATGGTGGGTCATAAAACATGTATATTATCAAACTTATTAAATAAAGGAGACACGCTTTCAAACAGGTCGTATCAAATTTCATGCCCATCAGCAATTCATGAGCCTTTTTCTTGCTCTACACCCTTGGCAACATTTGCTATTATTTTCAAACAGGCCACCCATTTACTGCGTATATAGTGTCATCTCCTTGTGGTTTTAACTTGCTCTTGTCAATAATAATAAAGAGATTGGAAACTTTTCCATATATTTAGTGATGATTCAAATTTAATCCTTTTCATGCTATTTTTCTGTTATGCTGTCAGTCTTTCTCTAAAGTTTTATGTTGAGGGTCTTATATTTTAAATACTAATGCTAATATAGTCCAACGATTTGCTTACATATATTCCAACTATTTCTAATATATTCCAACTATTTCCTCCCACTTCATGAACTTCTTTTTACTCTTTTAATGATGTCTTTAAATAAGTTATTCTAAAATTTCATATGATCAAATTTAGCAATCTTATCCTTCATCTAGAATTTTTAGTGTCTTTTCAAAAAATATTGCCCTCCTCCTAGGTCATGAAGATATTTTTCTACATTGCTGTAAATAGTGTGTTTGGGTTGCCTTTCATATACAGGTGCATTGTTTTGTGAAAGGGATGCGGTAGAGATCTAACTTTATTTTTGCCATGTATGTTATCAATTGTCTCACCTTCATAATTGGAAACACCACCCTTGAGCCCTCCTTTGAAGTGCCAACGTCAAAATCCATGTATGTGTGTGGCTGTCTTTCTGTGTTTAGGTTTTGCAGGCTGTTCTTAATTCTGCTGTTATATCAAGAAAGCAATCACATATCAGGTATAAATATTATGACTTCGTTCTGATGAAACATTATTTTTTAGAAAAAGACTATGGAGCCTGATTTTGATCTGTGGTCCATCATTTGCTAGACTTGGCAAATGTCTAGCAGGACACAGGTGGTGAATTAAGGCATTTAACAACCTGTTATGTGTAATACCCTATGGAAGACTGTTATCCATGTTCTTACAGCCCCTCCTTTTACATGAGTCAGATTCAAACTGGCCTTAGTGTGCGAAGAAATTATTTGTCTTTAAATTCCTGCCGCATTTTGCTCTACCATCATGACATATCAGGCTTTCATTCTTACAAGGTTTGGTGACAAAGAAACCAAGCTATTTTTTTTTGTCTTCCTCTGTACTTATTTGACCCATATACATCCAGTGTTCTGCATACAACTCAGGGCCCAGGGAATACGTGGTTGTTGGACTGTACTAAACGAGTATGGCTGCCAGCACCTCAGAAGGTACATTCAGACGCTGACCCTAAGCAGAGCACGTCTTAGAATTCTCTGCTTGGAAGCAGGGAGCATGGGGGCTCTGGGTTAATTTGCTAATGTTTCCCAGAGTGCTCGCAGAAAGAAGAATTGCCTATGATCTGACGTCTTTATTTCTTGTTTTTACTTAACTCGGCCCTTCAGCCTTCTTTTTCCTCAAGCTCTTCTTCGCTTTGTTCTTCTTCTGGCAATGTGAAATGCAGTAGCGTTTTGGTACTAAAATGCAGCGGAATTTCAGAAGGCACGAAACTTTGGAGACCCCACCTTATAACACCCCTGGGAAACGGGCACCAATGGGCCCGTCTCTCCTTTAAACTCGACATCTACTTCAGAGTTAAAACAGTAGGGTTTACCGTCTTAGGAGCTCGTCTCCATGGTGCTTGCCAGATGAATGAATCAAAATTTGGCAGCTCCTTGGTGTCAAGTCCCCCAAAGCCAATCTCTGTAAGTGAGGCAGTGGGAAGTGGGAATTTCGGTAATTGACCTCCTGTGCTTCACTGAACACCCTGAGAAAATGTTGCTTTTTGTTTGTTTTTGCTTTGTGTTTTAAGAGAATGGGGAGAAATATTTTCTCAGCTTCCCTGATTGGTTCTGAGATCTTCTTTTCTATTTTGTAGCTTTTGCTTTTTTTTAATAGTACCCGCATTTGATCAATTTTATAACACATTGTGATCAAGTATTCCATTAACCAACTTTTTGGAGTTGGGAAATTATCCAGTGATTTCAATTGAATATGTGATTCCACTCATTTTAAATGATTCCACCCATTTTAAATGTTCACAGTACCTACCTCCCTTATGGAAGGCAGGTAGTTTATTTTTATTCAACATGTTATAGCAGGTTCTAAATCTTGATTAGGGGAAACCTCAACCCTGCATTTAAGCCTAATTGATTAAGATCCATCTGATTATCGAGGATAATCTCCTTTTCTCAAAGTCAACTGATTAAGGGCTTTAATTACATCTGCAAAAGCTCCTCTCAGCAATACTTACATTAGTGTTTGATTGACTAACTGGAGACTTGAGCTCAACCATGTTGACACATCCAAAAAGCTGTCACAGTTGTCATTCTCACTTACTGTTTCACTCTCTCCTTCTAGCTCTTTTCTACTTTTTGGTTTCCTTCCCTCTTTCTCTATTTACCTCTATTCCTTTAGTCTTCCATGGAGTCGTGACTGTGTCCGCACATAGGTCTGCTTCCCCTCCTTCCTGGACAGACGATGGGTTTCACAACCTGGCCCTCTGATAGCTGCACTGGATCCTGCATCCTGGGCTGGCCAGTGAAATGAGAAATCGCCTATACTGTGATGGAAACAAACTATGGTTTATGGAGGTCACAATCTAGATCGGAAGAGAAATGTAAACCCATGAATTACGTATTGGTAAGTCTAATTAATTCATAATAAACTTCAGAATGATACAGATGACAGAGAAAAGAGATATCCCTGCGAGCCCAAATATAGGTGCAGCTTAGCTGGGCATTGGGTGAGGTAGGGGGAGGCACAGGCACCATGAAAAACCTTGTTTCAATTCCTTTTGTTATTTAAAAACAATTAAGTGTGTTTATTTGTTCACATTTTCTGTATACTTAGTTTTCTCCAGATATTATTCTAAGACCCATGACCTCCTAGAGATTATGAAATAAAAGAATAAATACGTAATTATATATGGTGGTAAGTATTGAGTAGCAGGTTGCTGAGGCAGTGAAAAGTCCTCTAACTTGTTTTAGATGAGAGGTTCAGAAACCGAGGGGAAACAGGTTACTGCTGCAGTGATTTAAACACTGTGTAGGCCACAGAAACCAAAGTAAAGACATTTATTTTTCAATGTGGAAGGAATCTGGGTGACCTAATGTAAGGTGGTTCTGTCTCTGAACCTCAATTTCCATTTATTTAAAATGAAAATACTTCCCAAAGTCATTGTAAGAATTGAATAACACACGGCATGTAAAAATCTTAGCACAGTCCTGAACCACTCCAAACATAAAACCAAAAAACCTCAATACCAGAGTCTCACCATTTAACTCAGTGAACATGACCTTTTATCATTCTAGGGTAACTTAAAAGACAAAGTTGACTCAATGTGTGTGAAAAATCTTAGGGTTATTGTGTGTGTGTGTGTGTGTGTGTGTGTGCTTGGCATTAATTTTGCTAGACAGGTAATATCTCATACTATACCCTATTTAAGAGAGAAATTTTTTACAAAGTCTTTAACATTAAAATACTACTGTATTTTAACTGCTCCCTTTCAGTCACTGTGGCACCACATCCGAGAAAGTACACAAACAAGCTGAGTTTTTCATGTCCTTTATCTCAACTAACATTCGGTGATTTATAAGATCCAATAGTTTCCACATTACTGTCTGCAGAACAAGTTACCTAAATTTTATGGGTGACTGAGGTTCATTAAACAAGGATGGGAAAGATATAAAAGGGCGTGGAATGAAAGCTGTATTCTAAATTACTGTGGGCAACAAATAAAAAGAGAGAAAAGAAAAACACTATACAAACATGACCATTTACAGGTTTGAAAGATATTGTGGTTTACAAAAAAATATTAGAGAATGGCAGCGTAGTTGCAAATTTTCTGTTTCTCCCAGTTCATTTTTTATTGAGTTTTACTACATCTCCACAGAATGCCATTATTATTTTTCAATAAGACTTCGCTGCAAATCCACTGTGGAATTTGGCAACTGACATTTAAACCCTCTCAGCCCTACTTTTATTATATGTAAAATGAGAAAGTTGGATGAAATGATCTCTAATGTCATAAAAAATTAGGTCTCTCATTTCTTTAGTTCCCAGAGAGATATGTTAGGCTGCAGTCTAATTTGCAAAGTAATTTGACAGCCAGTTCTCTTTGATGACATCTTATTGTTGGGGGAGTTAAAATCAAGATGGTAGTCTTGAGTCATGGCTACAAAAGCCAAAATTCTACATTGTAAAATGCAATTTCTTCTTCTTACCCTCCTGTTTTTTCCTCCTTATTGTTTTCCTCTTCTTCTTCATCTTTTTTTCCTTTATTATTGCCATCTCCATTTACAAGTCTAATAAAAATGGTCCATGGCACAGACAAAATTCTGATGCTAAACCATGTCTTTTGGAGATGTATTGTCCAAAACCAACAGCGGGACACACTTTACTGTCTTTAATATATAAAGGCAGATCTAGATCAGGCTTTTATGAGACTCAAGAAATATCTGATCTACCAAAAAACAATTTTCATCAATTTCACTTTACTCACTATGCACAGCTCAGCTCAGATATGACTTCCTACCAAAAGCTTTTCACCATACCTCCAATACCACTCTTGGTAGATGCTCCTTCAGGGTATTCCACTAATAACAGTCAATATCATGTAATATTAATCACCACTGTATCACCCTAATATAGTTTCAAACACAAAGTAATTTCTCGATCAATATCTGAATGAGCAAATGTCTCTCTAATGAAAAGAACTGAATGTAAATACCTTGAAACTTCCATAGCACGATGGCCAAAACATAACTGCACTTTTAACTATTTGTGGAAGTGAAAGTGGATGTCAATGAAAAATAATAATATTAGATTGCAGAGCCTGGAGGGTATAAGGTGATCTAGTTTTTGTGCTTTGCTTATGCTATTGCTTCATCTCCGATCGCTTCCCTTCAGTTAAATATTTTATTTAACAACTAAATCAGACATGCTTTGCCCACGTGCCCTAATACCTTCTCAAGCCCTAAATGGAACATTGATTTCCACATATGTAGGATGCCTTGGGTTCAGAGGCATGGGGGAAAGCTGAGAAACAGCCCGCTCTTTCTTTTTCTCCAGACATCCTACATGCACATGCACATTGCTTTTCTGAGTGCAGCCCAGTTGTTTGCCTGGGTCTTTTTGTCTTTAGAAATATAGGTGGTAGGATTGTGAACAAGCAGTTCAAAATATTAGGAAACCTAAATCTCTCCCAAAGATATCTATGACTTTAGTTGGGGGAAAGTGTTATTCGCTTGGTTTTCCCTTGGTTTCTAAATCAACCTCTCAAAAAATCTCCCAAGTTCCCTAAAGAGTAGGATGGTATTGTATCACAGCAAACCAAAGACACAAATGAATGCTACTTGCACATTATGCTTAAAAGTACCTTTGACCAGCCAATCAGAGAAAAATTTTCGAAGATTTTCAAAATTTTCAAGAGGTTTCTAGAAACCTCTTCCTCCTCTTGTTCCTTCTTTTTCTTCTGTTTATTCTTTTCAATATTCTTTTTCTTTGTAAGTATAATTGATTTATAAAAATTGAACTTATTTAATATGTACCGGCTTAGACATGTGCAAACATCCTTAATACTGTCACCAAAATCAAGGGAATAGACAAATCTAACTCTTCCCCAAGTTTTCTTGTGTCTCTTTACTTAGGTATGTTTTTTTGTGGTAAGAACACTTAACATGAGTTCTCTTCACAAATTTTGAAATGCATAATACTGTTTTGTGAACTATATAGGCTCCATGTTGTGCAGCAGGTCTCTAGGATTCATTCATTTTGCATAAATGAAACTTCATCACATTGAATAACAGCTCCCCATTAGCCCTGCTCTCCAGCCCCTGACAACCACTATTGTATTTTCCTTCTTCTATGCAAATCCATCAGGAGGCAACAAAATGGCCTCCTTTTTACCAGGATCCACCTCCATTAGAAAGTGATGGCATTGACAATGATTTTTTTTCAATAGTGCTAAGTGCCTATCACTCACCTGTAAAACAAGGACAATAGTACTTACAAGTACTGCTTGTATGATGCATACCTGGACATAACCCCCAAGCACTAAAATGATCCTGACTATGACAACCATTTCATAAGTTTTCCTCCTCTAAAACAGATTTCAGAAAACTTTCAATTACAGCCCTCAGGTCTTAAATACAATTTCCAGGAGATTTTTATCTCCCAAGTCAAGTATGGGTCGTTTTTTAGGAGCCCTGCTTCATGATATTTCCTCGTCAGCTGCAAACGATAGAGGGACTTCCGGTATCCCCCAACTCCTGCATGTTTACTGATGGACAGTGAGCGTTTCACAGCCTCATGCTAGTTTTGACTATGGTCTCCCAAAGTCTTTTGGAAACCTCTCGCCTGAAAGATGCTATACAATTATAAGCTCCAAATCCACATTCTTCTCCTCTGCTTGTTAAAATCTGCAATCTCTAGTCGCATCGGGTTACCTGCCCTCCAGGGAAGGTAAATAACAATGCGGATGTGCCTGTATTCACGCAGAATGTGTACTTTTAGTGGGCTAATTCATGCTCACTGTAGCTGAAAGGATGCCTGCTCTAGACGGCTTCCTCCTCTCGGAGGCCCTCGGGCTGGGAAGCCAGCTTAACGTTTTGTTTTCTTTGTCTACACAAAATGAAAGCTTGCTAACTTAGATCAGACTGTGACAACTCTATTTCTGAAAGGATCTATTCATTACTCAGTGAGCCAGTGTTAATGTGGGAATTTCCCAGGAGGTAGGGGGGAAAAAAAGCACTGATTCTTTTATTTTCCTATACAGCCTGGAACCTGACACTTACTAGATATGTAACTCTAGTGAAGTCACCGAACTTTGGGGGACCCCAAAGTTCCCTCTGTCATTTTAAAACAAGGGCAAAATCACCCACTGAACAAATGTGGCACAACTGAAAACATGCTTTGAAATGTACTAAAGTATAAAAATGCTAAGTGTAGTTTAGTTTACCAGGATTCCTAAAATAACAATAACATTAATGCGCTTCTATAGGTTAAAACAACAAATATAAGAAAAGCAGGGTGCTTGAGGAAAAAATTAATCTTCAGACTCTGAGTTTTTTAAAAAATGAAAAAAAAATGTAAAAAGTGTGCTTCTACTTCATTTAGGCACACAGTATGTACAGCATTCATTACTTAACTCCTATTTTAATGTTCTTTTCCCAAACCCATTCTCATTATTTCCTTTATTTATAAATGCATGAGTGATGACAATAATTATATGCTATTTTCGCTCATCAAATGGACAAAAATATTAACAGGCCAAAATCGCCAATGTTGTCCAAAACACCAGTATTCTGCAGCGACAGCTGTTAGGAGTGAAAACTGATACAACTGCCAGCAAGTAATTTGGCCATATGGACTAATATTCCTGTAAAGTTTATATTCTTTGATGTAGCAATTTTACTTCTGAAGCATTATTCAAAGTCCAAAATTGAAGAGAGTTAAAAAGATTTAGTTATGAGAAGGGTGTTTATAGCATTGTTCAGAATAGGAGAGAGAGCAGGGGGAGAGATTATCAAAATGTTGAGAATTTTAAGACTGGTTAAACAATACAGTGGCATATTAAACAGTCAGTAATGATTATTGTGATGAATATTTGTAAAGGAGAAAATAGCAGATGAATTGCCAACTTCTTGGGTGGTCAAGGGGAAACCGGGAAGCATGAGCAAGTGATTTCAGTTATAATGGGAGAGCTGGGGGAATTCACCTTTGCTAGTGTGTGTGTGAGTGTGTGTGTCTGTGCGTGTAGGTGAGGGAGATAGTGGAAGTGTTCTCCTGGGTCAGAGTTGTTTTGCAAGAAAAATATGATTGGATCGTGTTCAGTAGATGAAATGCTTTGCATCACGGGAGATAGGTACATTTCACAATGCAATAAACCCTAATGGTTTTAAGGCATATGATTTCTAAAACTTAGGGAAATGTGAAGCACTTCTTTGAGTGGAAATTCCCCACCGACTCTTCCCAAGTAGGTGAGACAACATTGAACACAGATTTACCCCATTTCCCCCCCAAACCAGCAGAAACCGGGCAGCAAAAGTCATTGACATTCAGATAATTTTTATAGCATTTGAGATTGAAAAAATGAAAAATGGATAGTAAATAGGGAACTGGAATATTATCTTTTTCTGGAAGAAGGTGTGGAACATCCCAGGAGAGAGTGTAATAAAAAGATACCAAATAAGAAAGAAAATACGGTAAGAGGAGTGTAGACCATGATGAACGAAGGGAGACAAAGACCAAGGCAGCACCTGTGTGGGCTTTTCTCTTCTAAGGATTCAAGGGTGTTCATCTCGCGGCCTACAGGCCACATGCGGCCTAGGATGGTTATAAAGGTGACTCAACAATAAAATAATTCACTTAAAACTTTTTGCTCATCAGTTTTCATTAGTGTTTGTGTGTTTAATGTGTGGCCTAAGAAGATCCTTCTTCTTCCACCGAGGCCCAGAGGCACCAAAAGGCTGGACGCCCCACAAGCCTTTCCACTTTGTTATGTATGAGAGAGTGAGGGAATTAGACCAGAGGCTTGATTTCTCAATTCCTTCCCCTCTCCCCCTGATACTATTGGTTGAACCCTCAATAAAAGATTACTTAACCATCATCAGAATCCCAGGCAAATCTGGTTCAGAGAAGGTAAAGAAAACAATACTGAACACTGACAAATGGTAACCCACTTCCACCATGATTACACAGTGGACATCAGTGGCAGTCTCATTGTTAAGCAAAATATTTGTTAACTGGTATGTCTAATTGATAATATGGGTGATTGTGTTATTGCTGACTCTCCTTTCCTTTTCTTTCCTTTCCTTTCCTTTCCTTTTTTTTTTTGCCTAAATTTTCTCATATAAAATCTTGGAATAAGAAAAAATGGTCTATGCTGAAGGTCAGTCCTTTGGGGTAATGTTCCTGGTCAAGGCCTTGAGATAGAAAGATGATGCAGAAGAGAAGTCGGTGTCCTGAGTAACAATGAAGAGTGAGGCCCTGCAAGAGAGAGGAACATGGACAGGACAGTGGGCCCTGCAGGTGACCGGTGATATTGGTGGTGACAGTATGTTTAAACTGTTGCATCAATGAGATGTGTGCATGAGCTGAGATTTTAGAATGGAACCTATGTTTTTTGAGCTTTAACAAGTTTACTTTTTATATCACAGGATAGTGCCCCAATATCCCTAAAGGCCTTCTCTCGTGGGCTGTATCTGGTCTCATACACCATCTGAAAAAGAATCATTTGGTCCCATGTGGTGGATCATTCTGCCAGCTACCGACACTGCAGGCAAGAGCCAGGACTCTCCATCCGAGCTGAGTTTTGTAGCAGAAAATGTGAGGCCTGAGGAGAAATTACCGGCTCTCCATAGTCACAGAGTTTCGTCCAAACGTCACAACCCACTTGGTGCCACAAGGATACCCTGAGAGTCTGACAAACTGGTTGATTTACCTAGATCACCTCCCAGGGATAGGTTCCCACTCCATTTAGCCCAAGTGCCTGGCTGGCTGGCTTAGAGTGAGGCTGCCCACTTTATCCCTACTGGGGATGAGTGGGCAGGGGAGGGGCTGTGTGTGGCAGAGGGGGAGTCAGTGACTTGGAAGCATATTCAGTGTAATGCCCAGACACAACCTTTTCCTCTATTTTTTCACAACATAGCAAAATACAAAATACAATGCAAAATAAGCCAGGCAGTGAAAAACAAATACCATATGATCTCACCTGTAACAGGAACCTAATCAACAAAACAAACAAACAAACAGGCAAAATATAACCAAGGCACTGAAATAGAGAACAGGCTGACAGTGACCAGAGGGGAGAGGGGAAGGAATTTCTGGGGAAAAGGGGAAGGGTCTACAGGAACAAGTATAAAGGACACATGGACAATAACAAGATGGGGTGGAAACGGGAGGGAGGTGGGGAGGGCTGGGGGGTGGGCTGGGATGGGGGTAAAAGGCAGAAAACTGTACTTGAACAACAATTAAAATAAAAAATACAATGCAATATACAAGTGGTATTTCATAGAATCATATACTAAAACCTACATGATTTTATATACAAATGACATGCCAACCAAATTTATTTATATAAAACCTGCCCTGGTGAAGACGTTAATGTCTAGTTTCTCTCCGCTTCTCCCCCGGGATTTGTGGAGTTGTGAGGGGTGGGGTGAGATGGGCTGCTTGCATGAGAGAAAGAGAAAATTCATAAGTTGATTCTCCTATGCCTTGGTAAGGTGGAAATAAGAATGTGGCTGTATACACCATGCAAACTAGAAATCACCCACAGTACTGGACTATCTATGTCCAATGTTACATGGCATAGCCCAACATAGCAGATTTTTAAATGTTTTTTTTTAAATGGTCACTTCAACATTCTATTGTTCAAGTTATAGGTATTTGATTTTCAAAATAATTTTCAAACTTGCCACATATGCCCTTCCTTTTCTGGGCCTCTTATTCATTTTCTACTGTGTGAATAAATTTAAAAACTTGTGACGGGGTTGTTTTAAGGAATCCGTGAGAGGATCTTTGTTAGCTGCCCTACTGAAGCTCACGATTGCAGCTTCATTAGATTTCTCATTATTGGTTGGGAATTTTCTGCTGAGCCCCAGATGGGCCCGGCGCGTGCTCTTTCAGAAAGCTCCATGATTCTTAATGTTCTTTAATCAAAAACACATGCCATGGGGCAGGAACAACCCCTTCTATGCCCTATCTTGTTTACTGTTTCTTTCTTCTTGTTCTATTAGAAGCTCTTTGAAAATAGGGATTTGGTTTTGTTTTGTTTTGATACCGGCACATGGTAGACACACAATAAATATATGTTTAATAGGTAGATAAAAAGATGTATTTGGATGCAATGTGATGTATGCAATGCAATGGATGTAGGCAGGACGTGCTCCAGGAGCTCAAGGGAGGGTTAATTAACTCAGCGTAGGAGGGTCAGAGCAGGCTTGTATTTCATCCTGGGTTCTGTTTTACTCTAGGACTCAGTCTCCCTGTGATTACAAAGAAAGCACCCCTTTTTCCCAAGGGCTCATAGTGGAGGAACTGGGGAAGCATTCAGAGCAGACACGGCCCTGCTGTTACGCTGGGCTATTTTCAGTATCCAGGAAGCAGCATGAGCTCACCTTCTGGTTGGAACAAGCTGCCTCAATGATAAGAGAGGAGCCATGATTCCAGATAAGCGTGGGGCAAAGTCTATGAGTGGAGCGAAAGAGAAACACAAAAGCTAAAAAAAATAAATAGATAACAGGACAAGCAGAACAGAAGACAGTAGCAAAGGGCCAAAGGGGACATATTTTGTTGTTGATAGAATGACAATCTTGAATTATGCACATGCATTCCACACACACAACTCAATGAGGTCAAAAAGGACCTCAGGCTAGGACGTTTCAGGCTAAAAGGTCTATGAATGGCAATTTTCTTAGTAGAGATATGTTAGGCAATCTTACTCTGGGAATTTTTGGCTAGACAGACGATTCTACTGGACAGAGTGGGATGCTTAGAAGAAAAGTTCCCATTATGCTCTGGACTGACCTTGGAAGCTGAGACAAGTCACAGACTCAACTGTGGCGTGAAGGCCTCTGAGAAAAATAAAAATGAGCTAGCCGCTATCAATAGTATAGTCTTTAAAACACTACAAAAATTAAACTAGTATTGCTTCCCAAACTGAGCACCACATGAAGGAAGCATAACACAGGCGGACGTAAGCAAGCAGAACATTATTTTCAATATTGTCCCTGTGGTAAGGTCCCTCTGGAAAATAATCCAATTATATTAAATGTTTGGGGCTCAGGCCAGACTCAGAGTACAGAGGACACATGTATCTAGAAGAATCAGTCCTTTTGGAAACCATTAACACATGGAAATACACAATGTAGGTCAAATTCCCATTGCATTATAAGCAGGGACTGTACCATTGCCAGCGTATTCTTTGTTGTTTCCTTCAGATTTGATTGCAGTACATTTCGCCAAGAATCTTATCATATCACAGTCGTTTTTGCCAAAATAATCAAACTCCTGAATCAGCATAATTTTTTTTATCGTGGACTTTATTTTAGGAGAGAAAAAAAGTGTATGTATGTGCTAGAAGATAGGCTGTCAGGAAATTATGTAATTATAGTAAAATATACCTAGTAAATCCAGATTAAAAAACCTTTCTTTCTAAGCCAGAGTCTTGCACATTAAGGTTTCAATCAGAAAGTTGAGCTGTGGACACCTCAAGATCCTAAACTAGGAAATAGCTAAAATTGGTCATTATTCTCTAAAACAAGAAAAAAAAAACTAGCCAAAAACTGAAACACAAAGTAGATTCTGGCAAACACTATGTTCAAAATTTAAGTTTATCAGTAATTCCCCATAACCTTTAATATGTCAAATACTATTTAGCATGTACATTAATTAATTATTTAAAATCTTTATCATGTTAGGAAATTTTTTTCCCAACAGTGTCTCTGATTATTTCTCAGGTCTTAGGAATGTGATACAGATGATTTTAGTGAAAAGAGACTTATTATTTGGTATAAAAGGCCTAGTTAATTAGATGACTTTAGTGAGGATAGAACTGAATTTAAAAATACATTTATACAGAAATGGAACTTTGTGATGCATTTTAATTCAGGAGATGAAGATAGCATGATACTGTATTAGAAGTTTACCTGTTAAGGCAAAAAATAAAAAATCATGCAAACTTAGGGATAAAAATCTCTTAAGAAATGATCTAAACTGAAAAACTAAAACCGAATACAATAATACATATGGCAGAAACAGAAATTCAATCCCATAAAAGGCAAGTTTAAAAATCAGAAAATTTATCAGGAGTTTTATAGCCCAAATATAATATTGATTCAAGATGAATGATACTTGACTTTAGAATCCCAGTCATCTACAGAATCTCCTAATATCAGGGATTGGCTCGGTTACTGGAAGTCTGTACTGGACTCTTTGTCCGAGATAGCTCCTCCATTCAGGTCTGACCCGTCAGTTGATATGAGATGGGACCAAGTCATGCCTGTCCCTCTCTCTACATAGCCTCTGCCTCTGGCTAACTTGGGTTTCTTCAGGGCATGGTGGTCTCAGGGTAGTCAGACTTCTTACGTGGTGGAAACTTCACCAAGAACACGTGTTGCAAGAAATCCAGGTGTAAGCTGCAAGGTATCCTAAAGCCTAATCTCAGAAATCATGCCTCATCAATTCTGCTACATTCCAGTTGTCAAAAGAGAATCAAAGGGTCAGTGTAGATCAAAGGGGTGGAGACTACACATGGAGGTAAATACTAGTACATTAGGGATGGTTCGTTGGGGACCATCTTCAGAGACTAACCACCACGCTGCCCTTAGTACTTTATTGAGTTCAACTGCTTCTTACAGATTACTTAAACACCTCTCCTTTCATTTCACGTGTAGTGTTTTCCATTTAATTCAGAGACAATTTCCCCAAGTTTGTGGCTATAATACTTGATGTTAGAGATATTTTACTGTTCTTGGCTACCTTTTTATTTTGCTGGCACTCTTTTGCTCATTGATTAAGTTATTTATGAATCCAACCAACTCTCTATGAGTACCTATTGTTCTGGTTTGGGGTTACAAAGGTGAATGCAGAGAGATCTCTGTGCCCAGGGTGTTCCCAGTACTACAGGGGATCAACATATTAATAAATAGAGTTATTGTAAGATAAAAAAATTATTAGCTACATTGTCAATGATACATAAGAAGCCATTTGAACGAAGGGATAAGGTTTCCAGGTGATTGAATGTAAAATGTAAAGGTGATATTTCTGGAGCTTGGATTTGGAAAAAGGGTAAACTGAGTGTCAACAAAATGTCGAAAGGCTGTTATGGAGACCCTGCCCTATTACACTGAATTTCTCAGTGAAATTGCTAAACTGGTGAAAGTCAAGCATGATTTCTGATGAATGACAGAGAAGGGGCCAAGTGTTCATATCACTGAATTGGGAATGAACCAAGACACAAAGCAAGGAAGCAAGAACACTGAAGCTGAAAGAATGAAGAATGTAAAATTCATGAGAAGACCCTTTGGCTGTCTCAGAACCTAAAACTAAAGTTTGGGCTATTTTTACTAGATCTCCAAGCACTAGAGGTGGGTCTCAGCCAATGACCACAGTACAACATGCTGGGGAATATTCAGAGTAAGAGGGCAATACAGGGAGTGCCTAAGACAATGGTCACCTTATCTCAGGGCCCATTTTACCTGCCCACCTTATATATATTAACAGTTCACAGAACAGTTCTAGTTCACTTTTTTCTCAATAAAAACTGCTTTGTAATGTCATAAATCCAAATAAAATTGCTTCCAAGTGTGTCTGTTCAAGTACTGCTGGCATAATGAGAACCAGCATTCCCTAAGACCCTCCCTGTCCTTGTGCAAGGGAACCACACTCTTTGAAGACCACAGGAAGAAGAAGAAAGGAAAATGCAGAAGAGAACTTTGAAAACAATGGTATCTCTCACCCTAGCAAAAAAAAAGGTACAAATGCATACAGGCAGGCAATACAGCTAATACTTCTAGTTTTGGATTTTCTACTAACATCTTTCAAGAGGATTCCAGGCGGGATAGGTAAGCATTCTGTTGACAGTGTAACATTATTTTTCCAGTCTCCTCCACAGTCAATGAACTTACTTCTCTAGAATGAGAATTCCAGGAGGTCATGATTATGTTATTTTTCTTACTGATACAGAAAGTCAACTATGCTTCTGCTGTTTTTAGTTTCTACAAGGGCACTTCTTGGTTTCAGTCTGGTTTGCTTTGGTTTTCCTCCTTTGTCCACAATCCCCAGTACCATTTCCTCATCAGAGATAACTACTCAAATATATGTAAACACACACACTCATATGTATACATGTTTGTATCTATTGAATACATATAATAGATTGTGTATATTATATAAGCATGTTTATATACCTAGGTATGTATACATAAACATATATAATAACTTTTGGTATCTTATATGTATATGGTTTTTAATACACATGTAGAGTATTGGGTGTACATTTCTCACTTGATTCCTACTCAGCTTGATATTTTCAGATTTATCATTGGATGCACATCGGTATTTCCAAGTATTGCACATTCTCCTACTAATACAATCCCAGTTTGCCTCCAAGTCCTCACGGTATAACTAACGCCACCATGAATATATCTGTCTCCTCCCCCTTAAAGACTTGTGTCTTTGAGTCAGGAGTGTTATCACTGGGCTTCAGGGTTTGTGGATATTGATTTACACTAAATTTTGCCAGGCTGTTTACCAATGTAATCGCTAATTTTTACCAGCAGTGCAAGAGATTACTTGTCTTTCCAAATCCCTGCCAATATGTGATGGTAGCCAGCATCTTAATTTTTGCCCTTTGGATATAAAAATGATAGTTTCGCCTAGTTTTTTTTCACTGCTGCCTCTGTTCCCCCTCTGCACAGAGGCTACAATTTAGTGGATGCTCATACCTGTATACCAAGCAAATTCATGTGACAGAAAGGCAAAAACACTTCAATCTTAAATATTAGAGATACTTTTTAAAATATGAATTTAGTGTGCTTAAAAGATCTCAATACTCTGGAAAGTTACATTTTTCTGAGCCAGCTTTTGGAGCTCTCTGGCAGAAAGGTTGAGTTTAGCAGAGGTCAATTGCCATTTGGATCCAACATTTTATATGCTGTTGACTTTCTTAACATTTTACCATTTCTGCTGGGGATTTGTTTTCAATACATGAAATTGCTATGATTTAGTGTTAGATTTATTTACATGTGTAGTAGACACAGTTTTTGGTTGTCTTCCTATTCCATGCCCTACTTTTCTGAGCAGTGACTCTTCCCACACTCACAGAAGTGCAGCCATCCTGAAGGGTTGTTGTTTCTCATGAGTGATGTTGTCCTTCTGGCTATTGAGAAACAGACAAGGTGTGGGCACATAATCCACGTAAAGTACCTCTGGGATGGCCAGAGGTCTATACTTGAACTTCATACTTTGGACATTAAGGGAATAGACAGGACCCAAAAGCAGGGAGTAGCCCCAGAATTCCCTGTCTCAGTAGCTGACAGAACCTAACAGAGAAGAAAGAGTGTTAGAAGGTAGAGAGGAAATGGTGTGGGTCTTATGGACAACTCTTTTAACCTTCCAGTTAGGAGAGAGAAACCACTTCTGAGAACATCTCGCAGTATCCATACAGCAAGACCAGGACAACAAACAGGGCTTTTGTCTTAGGAGGCTAACTCTGCATAGGTAGGTTTATTACAACTGCCAGTCGATACAGTCTAAACTCCACACTTCTATTTATGCTAAATGTTAAACATTCTCACCTCTGACATTATTATAAGGGCATGCTGATCGGCGTCTACTAATTTAGCCATTAGCCAGAGGATCATCCACAAGGAAAGTCATTAATGCCTATGTGTGAACATGGGAAAGCTGGGTTGAAAGGATTTTAGCTCAGAGTTTCCTCAGGATGAATTAAATTAATTAAATTCTGCCCTAGGAGTTTAAAATCGAGACATCTAGTTTTAATTAGTCTCCATAGCAATGTGACTTTGGTGCAAGATATATGAATTAAGGAGCTACAGGTGTCCAAGTTCAGCAGCGCACTTGGAAAAGAGAAAACTAGCTTTGTAGAAAGAAAGCCCTGATAAATTCATGGGCAATGGCAAATGTCTTGGCCAGTTTGTCAGGGGCCTAAGAGAATTCAAAGATCAGGAGAAAGAGGGTTTAGGGTAGAGTTATTTGGATGTATCCACAGGAGTAGTCACCTTGTATGGTCTTTGTATCAAGCTAATGCCACCAGAGAGCAAATACTGTTAAACAGAAATGGCCAAGTAGACATAATGAATGAACCTGCCGATGACTCAACCTGCTATCCTCTGTCATCAACCACCCTGGTGCTGGCACAACGAGAATATGAAAGGAGTAGCTCGTTCTTTGGGCACGGATGGAGGCTATGCATGTGCCCCCAAACATGAGCTCTCACTCACAAAAAGTTGGGTTAATCATTGTCCCTGGCAAATGTCCCACCTGTCAGCAGCAGAGACTATGCAAACTCTCCAGCATTGCATTATCTTCTCAAGAGACTGTTTCCCTGTCTGAGGACAAGTTAACTGCATTGAATCTCTTCTACTATGGAAGAAGCAATGATTCATCCCATTGACTGAAATAGGAGCATATCCTGGACAACAGGTTCCATTTCCTACCTTTGCTACCCTCAGATATGCTACTACCATTACTTCAGGGCTTGCACAGTATTTGAACCACCCACATAGGATCCCATGTACTGTCGTGGCAGACCATAGAATCCATTTTACAATAGTAGAAGAGAGGTAATGAGCATTTGACAGTGGGGTCCAATTGCACGGCCTGCAAATTTTTGGCCTGATAGAATAGTGGAATAACCTGTTGAAAGCACAGATGAGGCACCAGACATAATGCCTTGTGAGGACTGAGAGCCATTGGAGATTCATATGTGCATTCATTGTATTTGGACTGTGTCCCCAACATGTGTAAGCCATAGGTCTAGGAACCGGAGTATGAAAGTGGAGATGGACACATTTATCATTCCTCCAGTTATATAAAGAATAATTTATAATTTCCACACCCACAAATGTGGCTTTCTGGGTTTAGAGGCCTTCATTCTTCTAAACAAGAGGAATGTTTCTACTAAGTGAAACAGCCAAAGTCCTATTTGAATTTAAGATGTATCCGCTGCCTGGGTATTTGGGGGCTCCTTAGCCTGAAAGAATGGCACACAGGAAGAGAACTAAAGATGTTTGGCACAGAAGTGGTCCATTTCAGTGTCTCTTTTCACACCCCTGCCTAATTTTTATGAAGGAGACCAGTGGTTATAGCCTGAGAATGGCATGATGACTTTCAGGGATAAGGATCCATGTTGCACTACCAGGTGAGCCACCTTGACTGGCAGAGGTGCTGGGTGAGAGGCAGATGAATCTAGAATTGATAGATGAGGAAAAAGATAATGAGCAACAAGGTACCAGCCTTTGTGGGATAAGGACCTTTGTTGGGAGTAGGTGGCCCTTATAAACTTGCTTTTACATGTTACATCAAGAGACCAGCCAGTATCCTGGAGGAGCATGGTGGATCTGGATGGTGCAAAGAGTAGAATGTGGCAGACTCTGCTCCATGTTGCCCAGATGCAGCGTGCAGGATTAAAAGACCTATCCTCCAGATGCTGGGAGGGCAGCTAACTGGCAGCCCTAATCTGTTAACTCTCTGGAAGTTGCCATAGCTTAAAAAGAAAAATCTCATCAAGGTCATGTCTGTGTCCCAGAGGCAGCCTGCATAGCATGATCGCTTGATGCAGGACTCTAAAACACCCTCACCCCAACTTGGGAGGATTAATAACAACAAATTCATCTTCAGGGCTCCCTGTGGGTTTGGCTAAGGGCTTCAGTGTGACTGCATCATTGTCCAGCCTTTCCCTCTGCCCAGTGATGCCACCTTCCCTTTAGAAGATTTAACCCTGTGAGCACTCTAATAAAATTCCTACATGCTAATCTCAGAGTCTGAATCCCCAGGAACTGAATCTCCAACAGTAACCATCAATCAATCAATCAATCAATCAAGTAAGCAAACAAACACAGAATTAAATAAATATTTAAGTGCTTTTTAACAATATGTCGAAATCCCCAGTCTGTCAGTGAATGCCCACTTTCACATACTTAGTTCAAAATATCTGCCATTTCAAAAAAAACTATTGAATATATAAAAATGTTATGGACTTTTCCTCTACAGAACTACCTCAAAGAGTCTTCTTAGCATTTTGTTATCTTTTGAAATCAATTGTCGATATCTATATAAAACCAAAAAGAAAGGGTGGGAGAAAAAACGAAGGTTTATTGAAATGGGTGACAGGGGTGTCCAACCCGCAGCCGACAGGCCACATACAGCTCAGGATGGCCATGAATGCAGCCCCACTCAAAACTGTACATTTACTTAAAACACTGTGAGATTTTTTTTGTGTGTGTGATTGTACCTCAATGTATTTAATGTGTGGCCCAAGACAACTCTTCTTCTTCCATTGTGGCCCAGAGATGCCAGAAAGCTTGACACCCCTTCTGCATGCTGTATTATCCCATACAATTTTCATAACAGTTGCACGAGGTAGGCATTGAACTCGTGTACACCTCCCTTGCGTAGCTGTCTCAGAGGGAGCTATGTTGTGAAGGCAAAGAAACTTAAGTTTCAGACCTGTTAACTTGCATGGGCTCTTTCTGAGATTCTTGCCATGCCCATAACACTGTGCGCTTGTTTGTATGTATAAATGGGAAATACATTTATACATTTTGGGAAGCATAATGTTTAAAATTAGTTTACTAAATGAGGGATCCATAGACTATCCAACTTTCAGACTCCACAAAACCTGAGTCTGCCTCTAGTGCTAATTTATTGCTGTAGATTCTTTGATATTGGCCCTGTGCTCAGTGCAAATTGGGCACCGGCTTTAAGTGAGAGCCAACATTAATTTTACTTCACTGATTTTTCCTGTAATTTGATCAAAGTTTGAGGCAAAAGCTTAGTTTTTTTTTATATTGGATTTGGATGGCTGTTCCTCTAGGACTTTCATTACTTTTCAGGACAGAAATACAGGGGCTTTTCATTATCAGGATTTCTAGGTTTTCAGCCTCAATTTTTTTAACCTCATCACCATGCTGGAGCCCATTGATAGAATGTGAAGAAAACTGGCCTATACACCAAAGAAATGCTTCCAATAACTTTCCCCTGACCTTCGGGGTGTGAGAGCAAGACTTGAAAGTGGTTCTCTGAGCGTATTGGTCTTAGCCCGTCTAAGAAACGATTGCTTTCATCCAGATCTCTCTTCCAATGCTGTTTGCTGGGGGAGGCTTTATTTCCTGGCGCAAGAATTCCCCCTGTTGCTTATCCCTGGGGCATGTTGTCATTTTTCACTTAAAGGTACAGTACTGATTGTAACAGTAGTGATGAAAGATGACTTGAAATCTCCGAATATGAAATAGATGGATTTTTATGTTACCAAAATTAATCATTTATATTGCATTCTTTTGAAGCAGCTATACATTGGGCTTGCTATTGACCAATAGAGGATCATGACTCTCATGAAAAATATTGGTGAATCTGTAAAATAAAGCTTTATTTTCATTTAAAATTAGCATTGGCCAGTGATTATTCAGATTTTTGAATACAAAGTATAAAACAGCTCATCTGACAAAGTAGGTTATTGTTTTATACATGCTCATTTTCAAAGCATGTAAATATGGTTTAACTAACTTGTTTAAAAACTTGTTCTTTGGCAGGAGAAGGGCATTTGGGGGGAACACTATCTCCTGTGTCCTTTGTCACAGATAATGTATTGCCAGACCCTGCCAGTTTTCTTCAGTTGCCATGATCACCTCACGCTGGATCTGAGCTTAGCGCCGTCATTTCTACTCACAGCTGTAGTTTTCAAGGTCAGCTTGAGATAGCCCACAGTTTCCTGAACTGGTATCCATTGATCCTCATTCCAAGAACAGACATGTGGTATAATCCCTCAAATTGAATCTGAGACCGTATATACCTGTGCATTTCTCTTAAGTGCCTATGAAGCTGTTAATAATCTCCTATGAAGATATGTATACTAATTCATTGCTTAAGCAATATGAGGATGACTCATTCACTTTTTTTCTGGAGACTATGATGATTTGGTGTTAGTGCCTAAATTCAGACATGGTTTACTAGTTTACAGAAAAATAATTTTATCTCTTAAGCGTATTTTAGTGGAAATTTAAAAATTGATTATAATCACTATTTCTCACAGGAAGGGTTTGCCTCAAAGGTTGCGCCCCTGTGAGATGGGTAGAAACACATTTTCTCAGTGGGGAATACACTTGTCAACACAAATTTATCCCTTTAATCCACTCTAAGTCAGGGAGTCTTAGCTTTTTGTTTTCAGACTTTAGGAGGCATAGTGTGTAAAGAAAGATGAGTGTGGCAAAGGTTAAGAAAACACACCACAAGAGTGAATCTCTCTGGAAAATACCTTTTCTGTATTTCTGAAAGCTACATAGTCTTTATTGCACTCACCCCAGAGGCAGACATTATTTTTGGACAGGGTCATTCTATGATCTTATCCCATACTCTGATCCCAATGAATTTTAATGACAAGAAATCCAAACACTTACCAAGACAAAACAAACTGCATGATGGAACAATGGAAATGCAGATTATGTGAGAAAGCAGAAGTCCAACCCACTCCTCTTGGTCAAATAGAGAAAAAAGTGGGTTCATTCAGTGAGATAAGCCAGTAGACTAAGACTAAATATTTGTAAGATATCCATTCTCTCCAAGTTAAGTTATAAATGTAATATAATCCCATTTAAAATACCAATAGAATGTTCTAGCTGAATGGATTCTAATTACTTTTAATTTAATAAAAGTAAAATAACATGACACACAATTGTTTTCCCTGAGATGGGAAGGCTTCAGGCTTATCCTTCCAGGATTTTTTTTAAAGATTTATTTATTTATTTTTAGAGAGGGAAGGGAGGGAGAAAGAGAGAGAGAGAGAAACATCCATGTGTGGTTGCTGGGGGTCATGGCCTGCAACCCAGGCATGTGCCCTGGCTGGGAATCGAACCTGCGACACTTTGTTTCACAGCCCGAGCTCAATCCACTGAGCTACACCATCCAGAGCTTCAGTATTTTTTTTTAAGTACACCATCTTTATGCTTTATACTGTCTTTAGAATACATCACTTCTGTAAAACTTTTGGTAATTTCTCCCAAATGAAAGTAATTTTTCTTCCATTCTTTGACCCCCATGAGCAGTTTATCTGTACCTTGCTTTCAGCATGTACTATTTTTTTTTACCAAGGTTATATTTCTGTACATTTTACCTCCCTACTCTACTGCAAATTCCATATTGGCTGTGTCTCTATTCCCAGCATAGTCTTCCTCAGCTGTTCCAAGTGGGCTGCCGTCTCCTGAGAACACTGGCTTTTCTTTAAGAATGTCCTCTTGTGGTTTACTTCCTAAGCTCTTGTCTGCTACAGGCCTTCTGTTAGAACTTGTGCTTTCATCACGAGCATAAACGTTTTCCAAAATCAGTCCCCAAAGGACGTTTCTCAGCTGATTTCAAGTGCCAAAACACAGAGGTGTGGTTTTCAGAGCATTCCCCCAGCTCCCTTGACTTGCAAAACTCTGCTGCCTTCCTGTTAAAGAACTGGTTGTGCCAAGCAGGCAGAGCTCCCCACCGACTCCCCACAGCTCCCCACCCTCCAAGTGATATCAGCTTTCAGCGAGTCTCTCATTGCCATGAGGAAGGAGAGACCGTCTGTCATCTTGCTTCTTCTCCCAGAGGAAGCCAGCCATATGTCCCCAGTGAGGTGCCACAGGGTGTTCTCTGCAGACTGGCGTGCTCAGTGTGGCGGGCAACAACATGTGCTCATGCTCTGGTGACGGCTCCTTCCTCCTTCTGATGTTCTCATCCCGTCAGCCCTGTTCTTCTGTTGCCTCCCAATTCTGCTTGGCGATTATTCAGCGTAGGTACATCTGGGAGCTGCTGATAAAGAAAAGAAAAATGCTCCTAAAATCTTCTAATTCAGACGGGGAAGAAACGTGTCTACATTTGACAAAGTTCACTCATTGGAAAGTTAATGTAAAAAAAAGGTTTTTTTCATCATTGAAATTGGAGGAGAAAGGTGTAATGGTAAATTAAGTTCTAATTAATTAATTAAAAATTTTACTCATATACTGAAGGAATTTTTATTGAGCCAACTCCATGTACAGAGTTATAGGGAACTCATCTTCTGTAGGGGAGAGAATTTTGCCTTTACCCCAGTGTATTTTGCCTCCTCTGTCATAGGTTAATGGACCATGTAGGTGTCCAAGCATTAAGTTTGATATTCAGTGTCTAATATCACTCAACTGTAAAGAAAAGAGGATGCAATTGGAAATTCAGCAATTTGACACCAACATTGGTGCTTTTAATCATTATGCTATTCTACCTCAAAATTGAAGAGTATGGAGTTTAAAGGAACAAAATAAATCATGGAAAACAAAAGATGAGAATGGACACAAGTGTATGTGTATAATGGTAGTGAAAAAAAAAAAAGCAAAATTTGAAGCCATACCTTAAAAGAACAGTAGAAAAGTAACTTTTCTTCCTAATGGTTCTTGTCAATTTTTCAGCATAGGAGGTATGTGTGCACATTTCAAGGTACAGTGGGAAAAGCCAGTGTCATGGGAGTAACCAAAGCAAGGTAAGAGAGAATGACACTGGGAACAGAAGAGGAAAGGGGGAAGCATGGGGAAATCAAGGCTTACCTTAATGGCAGGTAAGTTATAGCTCTTCTAAGAGAGGATACCAACATGAATAGAATGAGTGATTGGTATGAAGACAAACATATCAGACCACGGAGGACAAGAGATCAGTTAATTCACATTTCAGAGACCCAATAAAGGTCAAAGAGTTACTGCCTATGTTTTCTTCTAGAAGTTTTATGATTTAAGCCTTTAATCCATTTTGAGTTTATTCTTGTGCATGGCATAAAGTGATTTATTTTTTGCTTGTATCTATCCAGTTTTCCCAACTGTATTGTTAGCTATAGTCATCATATTGTAAATACATTATATCCTTAGAAAGTATTTATCTTATAACCAAAATATTTTCAAAAAAATGCATCATTGTTTATATTTCAATCTTCAGATAATTTTTGTGGAGTAGCATTTCTTAACATGCAGTGTGAAAGTCACCAGTATTGGGAACATGCAGGTGTTTAAACACACACACACACACACACACACACACACACACAGAGTGGCAATTCCTGGAGTGCCCTCTAGATCTATTTAATCCAGGTATCTGTGTTGGGAATTGAGAGACTACATTTTAACTACAAAATCTGAAAAATCATAAAAAATTTTAACTTGGGATCACAAAACATGTCTTCAGGAATGGGATTATACAAGCTTAGGCACATTTTTGTGTATGTGAGTATTTCTGTTTTGTTTTGTTTTTGAGTCAGAAATGCTGGTTCCAACTCTCCCATGTCATTGTACAATAACAGAGGTGTCCTTCATTAAGTTCAGGCATGACCAGCTGGGAAAGTTCAGGCATCTACTTTGAGTTCATGGAAAATTGGCAGGAGAATGCTGAAGCCTGGAGGCTCTGGAGCAGAGCAAGGAAAGATAATTTTGAAACACCAGCTTTCAAAAAGAAATGCTTTTGCAAAGGTGGAGGATCACAGTGACTCATTTTATAATCGTTCATACATTACATCACCGTCAGATGCCGTGGCCATGCAGGGCTTTAGTGATCTTAGCCTAAAGGTGCCTTCCGAGAACAGATCATTTAGCCTTAATCTCTGATGAATGATGGGTCAGTCTTAATTCACAGGTATCATCAAGTGAGAGCTTAGATTTCATTTCCAGAGTTGAAGAAAGAAGTTTACCTGGTTCAGGTAGGGCATAATTTCCCTTTGAGCTTCCAGTGCAGTCTGTGCAGTCTTCTTATAACAGGATGCAGTCAAGAGGGGGGTCCCCAAATAGGGATTTGAAATGGGGTCCAGAACTCAAGGTGTCCAGGAAATATTAGGATGCCCTCACCACCCCCTGCCCAGTGTGGGTTGGGGGAAGGGACAAATGGAGCAGGGACTTTGAGAGCTGTTTTGCATAGCAACAGCTTTGCAGTTAACCTCTGGCATGGTCATTTAACATATCTATAACCTTTAACTGGTTGCACAGATATGTTAAATAGCTGTGGCCATGCTGTGTGCCAGGGGAATGGAAGTAACTTCCTCACCAAGGTGTAACTGGGAGGCAGGTCCCCTGAGTTACAGCACCTGCATGGGAGCTTGAAGAAGACTGGCTCCATGACATGGGGCCATGCCTGCCCAGACTCACGATGGCAGCCCAGTAAAGCTGGAAGGATATGAGTGCTGGCAGGTGTAACTGATTGTAGGAGGAGTCAGAAATGGAGCTGCAGAGGAAGATTGGTGTGGGGATTTAAACCCAGATACGGCAGCCATTGAAGGGAGAACCACACGGCTGTGGCAGTGCAGGGGGAGAACCACGCAGCTTTGGTAGAGTGGGGACTCCCGCAGCCCTGTGAGAGAGAACCATGAGGCTTTGGCAGAGTGGAGACTCCCACAGCCATTGTGCAGAGAGGACCACACGGCGGGGGCAGTGGAGAGAGAACCTCACGGCTTTGCCAGAGTGGGGACCCCCGCAGCTTCAGAAGGGGGAACCACCACCCGGCTTTAGCAGAGATCCCAGCGACACAGCTGATGGTGCCAGGAACCGAGGAAGGCCTACCAGCCGAGAGGGATTACTGAGAAGAACCGGGGGCTGCCTGAGCCACAGACTTCTATTTCTTTTCCTGAGATATGGTACCCCAGACTGGGCAAAGGGGGGAAGGAAGGACTGTGTGTGTTTGTGGGTGTTTTAAGGGACTTTGGGATTTTGATGAAGACATTAGGTCACTACTTTAAGTCTGTATAGTATCAAATAAACATTTCCTTTCCTTTTCACGAATCTCTGGCACTGAGAGACGTCTTTCCTCTGGCGGCAGACATAATGAACCTGGGGGTTCCTTTTGGTAATAGTATATCGTCCCAGGCTCACCTTTGTTTGTTCTGTAACATTCTGACCATACTGGGGAGGAAAGATGGGATAAGAAGAGTTTTAGGGAATGAGAGCATGGGTGAGAGCTGCTGAGGGTTCATAATGGACAAAGCACCTGGATTAGAACAACCGTGATTTACCAAACACACCCCACCTTGAAATCTGTGCCACCTGGTGGCAAACCTTTCTTCCATCTAACCACTACCTCCAAAAGACATCCTAAGCTTTTATATACTATGAACTTAATCGTTTTAGATCTTATAAGAACACAACTTGCTTCAACAGGATCTGTACCTTCTACAAACCATTTAACTCTCTCACTCCGGACTCCCCTCCCCTACTCTTGTTCTTTAATTTCAGAGTCTAAAACACATATGCCTTCCAGGTGGCTCATGAATTTATCTAAATTGGAAACTTCAACATGAAACAATGTTTCCTTCCACTTAGAGGCTCAATGAGTCATGTTCTATTTCTGAATATTATTAAAATTATCTGAAATATCATTTGCCATCCTTTATCCTCAAAGATGATTCTGCCTGTGGCAATCAATAAGAAAAAAGGTGTCAAATTGTTTTGCAAAAAAGGTGATGAAGTTCTGAAGATCTCTTCATACCTTCTCATCTTGGGATTTGCACTCAATAGGACTTTCTAGGTGAGCTAGGGAGACTGTCCTATTTTCAAGAGATAATGATATTTTCAAAATTATCAAGAGATAATTTTTCAATATCATTATAAAGATTTAACCTGTTCATAAGTTGAGGAGACTGAGATGAAATTAATCCATACACCTAACAAAGATCTATGCAATGGTTCTTATAGCTCTATTTAAGAAATTCATTATACAGTTAGCTCTGGCTGGTGTGGCTCAGTGGACTGAGCACCAACCTGTAGACTGAAAAGTCACCAGTTCAATTCCTGGTGAGGGTATGTGCCTGGGTGGTGGGCCAGGTCCCCAGTTGGGGGCATGTGAGAGGCAACACATCTATGTTTCTCTTGCATATGTTTCTCTCCCTCTCTTTCCCTTCCTTTCCCCTCCCTCTAAAATAAATAAATAAATAAAATCTTAAAAAAAGAAATTGATTATACAATCAATTCCACAACCATGTTTTCAAAAAGTATCAGATATTAGAGTAGATAAACATCAAAACAGAAAACTATATGGCTATGGACTAAGAGTAGTAATAGAAAGATAACAGATAATTGTAAAGATATTAGGAATAGAAGGATATATAACCCAGAGTTAAGAGTAGCATTATTGAGAAAGATTTTACCAAGGCTGACAATCCATAAATTGTGTTGTGAAGGATAAAAAGAAATGAACTAACAGGAAGCATCTCTTCCAAGCAGAGATGCATAAGCACCCACGTCAAAAACACATCTGTGTAAAGGCGGGAGTAGACACAGGGAAAGTGATGAGCCGTTGGATGCTATTGGAGTGAGTTATAAACCTGGAGAGGTAGGCAGGAGTTATGTTTTAGAGAACCCCATGTGCTATTCAAAAGGCTTAACGCATATATGACAAATGATGCAAAGTTATGGTGTTCTGAGCAAAAGCAAAAGTGGCACATTTACACTTGCATTGTAGTTTGGATGCACTAATTGTGGAGAAGCAAACTAATGACCGGCAGAACTGAGATAGGTGGGGTTGGAGCTAAATTCATAAAATAAATGGTGACAACATTTAATCTTTCATATCGGTGTTCACACCATCCATTGCACAAGCCTAATAGAGTGGCTGGCTCTTATTTAAAATTCAATTTAAGAAAGCAGATTGCAATGGGAAAATAAATTTAAGCAATCATTTAAAATCTAAGCTTCTATGGTTTGAGGGTGATAATACCTTCTTTAACTCGCCCATGAGAATCCAAGAAGCTGAAGTACAGACAACAGCTGTTCAGTGGCCACTAGACCGGATAGTTGGAGGATAAGGCAGAGAGGAGAGGGTAGGTGTCCTAGGAATGTACATATTGGTTATAGCTCAGCAAGATCACAAAATACAGACATAAAACACAAGGTTATTGTAGGAAGTCTCCAGACCGTACCGTTTCAAGGAGAGCAGCTCATCGGTGAGATATTTGTACATTAATGCCTTGCATGTAAAATTTTACACATTGGACTTCTGTGTGCAAGTAAGTGGGTATTTACTTATATGGTAAAGTCAGTGCGGCCACAGGAAGAAAAGATAATGAGGCCCGGAAGGAGGGTGTTCGTTATACCCACAGTGCCCATGGAGCAGGTCAGAACATGCTAAGGGCCGTGGGGAAGTGCCAGGACTTGGTCAGGTGGCAGAAGGCAGGAGTGAGGGGAGAGTCGAGGCCACAGCCTTCCTTGGGGATTCCACAGGAAAGGCAAGGCAGCCAGAAAGGTAGTTTAAGACTGGCTGGTTTCAATCTTTCCAGCAAGCGTCGGACTGTAGGGCGATCTCTGTTTGCCTGACACCTGGAACAGAGGGCAAGGAGACCTCGGCTTGGTGTGTGCGAGTCAGAGAGGAGGCGGTTGACACTGGAGGGTTGGGACTGGTTGGTTTGTGTATGAGAAGATCGTTGTCTGTCGAGCTCTCTATTAACAGAGCTCTGGGGGCAGCAGTTTCTCCCCAGCCAGCAAACTTTTTAAAAGGTCAAAATACCACAAAATACAGAAAATAAAAAACATGGTTCTCATTTGTAAGAAGACAGCCCATCTGTTAGACTTTTACATATCAGTCATTTATGTAAAATTTTATGCATTATACTTCCCTGTAAAATTTTGGTTGAATAAGGGTTTATCCATTAAAGCAAAGAAGGAAAAAGAAATGAGGGAAGGAGGGGAAAAGGATGGAAGAAGGAAGGAAGGAAGGAAGGAAGGAAGGAAGGAAGGAAGGAAGGAAGGAAGGAAGGAAGGAAGGGGAGAACAAGCAAAGAGAGAGGGAGGGAAGAACAGAATAATGAAACCAAAATAAGCCAAAACTCTAAAACCTCTTCATTAAAGTCTTCCTTCAATAATTACCATTGAGTAAAATTGATTTTATTAAATTTAGATTAGTCATTCTCATCCCTCTTCCCCTGTCACCCACAAACATCTGGAAACATTGTCAACTGTCACAACATGGGGGATATTACCAGCATCGAGTGGGGAGAGGCCTGGGATGCTGCTACACATCTTGTAACGCCCAGGGCAGCCTCTCGCAGACAAACATGTCTGGCCCACGATGGCAGCAGTGCCAAGATTGGGAAACCCTGATCTAGACTGATATCACTGTGGAGAGAGATGACAGCTGTTGGTCGTCCCCAATGGCAACTGAGAAACTAACTAAAATAGGGAACTATGAAAGTGGTTATATGTATTAGAAAAAGCTTCATTTATAAAATGCATTTAGTCAAAATAAGAATCTAAATTTTACTTCAAATTATTTTACAAAATCTTTTGGGATCGGTGTCACATGATGTCTAAATTTCTAATCAGATCAGCCAAATACTTAGTTCTGTTCTTGCCTTTAGTTAAAACCATAACTTCTAAAAAATTAAAGGAGAGAAACAGCCCAGGTCTGCTTTCTCTGTGAAATTGTATGCTTCTGAGAACCCAGCCCACCAACAGTGCACCTGACAGCTTCTCCATTATAAATGAATGTCAGGGGCATAAAGAGAGAGGAGGGCAGAGGAAGAATTAGGATGTTGACCATTTTATTGCTCGTTATGGATTGAAACAAGAAGATGGAAAGATTATCACCAGGCAACATTGCTTTGATTCTGCTGTCATGGGAAGCGGTGTCTTAAAGCTAAAAAGTAAGTGGGAAAGTTGTAAACTTAAAAAAATAGGCCATTTTCAACAAATATGGGCATTCTTAACATGTTCTGAGTCAGATGTAAAGTACAAAAAGTGGTCTGAAGGAAGCAAAGATGCCACTTTGGAGGAACATCCAGTTGCAGTGAATTCAGATAAGAAATGTGGTATTGTAAATAAGTTGTGTAAAGCTGAAAAAAAATTGTGCAAGAATCTATATAAAAATACTGGTTTGGTGACTTGGCTGTGTAAATGGAAGGACAAGGTGTTTAAAATTTATAGTCAGAAATGTGTCAAAATATGGCTAACTGCATGCATTTTGTAATTCATTTGACGAGTTACCATGTTACAATTTTTTCCCTGATATAGTAGGTTGGCGTTGGTTTATTGCCTCTTTAATTTTTGACTCTGTTACTGTGTTCAAAGTCTACATTCATCCTGGCAAATAGTGAGCACTGGGGGAGATCAGTTAGATGAATTGAAATGACTTGCTCTATACTGTTGTCTTCTGATTATTTTTAATTTCCTCAAATAACCCATAAGCCTCTCATTTTTCTACCCCCATGGGTTCAACTATCATCTATATGCTAATGATTCTTAAAATTGCATTTCTTTCTGGCTTAAATCACTATTTCTAGCTTCTTGCCATGGACCCAATACTTCCTCCATTATTTGATCTTAGGGAATGCCTTCTAAACTCCCAAGATGGTAATCTGTAAATCATCTGTGATAATCCCCCATTTATTGAAAGAAGAACTGAAACTTTCCATGTAAAAAGAATAGAAGGATGGCTCTGGGGTCTTGAGAACATGGGCACATCCAACCTCTATATGTGTTAGTACAATGGTGTGTTGAGGATAAGCAGACACTGTGAGCAGGGGAAAGAATGAGATAGAGTTAATTTCTCTATCCTTTCTATCCCTCTACCTTGTAAAGATCATGATATAAATTAGGCATGTTAAAAATCTGTTGCATACATGACGAAACTAGAACTCAGAAGCTCCAATCTCTTGGGAGAAATTTTTTTTTAATGAAATGGACTGTATAGTAAATATTTTAGAATTTGTGGACCTTATGATCTCTCTTACAACTATTTAACTCTGCCTTTGCAGGGCAAAAGCCGTCATAAAACACCACTGCCTCGCAAAGAATCATTTAGAATAAAACTTGTATAAACTCTGACTCTCACATCTGTCTACTTTGCAGTATTAATGTCTGCATCCTCTGTTTCCTACCACTTTGTAGTGGGCAAGGTGTCCGTACCTCTCATTAGGGCTTATCTCCTCTGTGAGCTAGATCCTGCTCCCTTTTGCTCAAGTTTGCTGCTCTATCCATTACCCACGCTCCTTTGTATCAAGTTTTCTATCTCCTGAATTAATGCTGTCATCACATGCACTGTTATTTCTCTGATTTTACTGCAAATGAACTTCTCTTGATTTTACTTTTCCCCTCCTGGTACCACCCCAACTCTCTGGTCTTTTTAAAGCAAACTTCCCTGAAAAAAATTGTCCGGATTGGCTGTCTCCAGTCCCTCATCTCTTATTCTCTGCTAAATCCACCCCTTAAACAGAATTTTGCATTTGCTACCCCAGGACAAAAAAATGACCATGGTCAATGTCACCAGTGGCCTCCACATTGTAAACTCAACAGCAAATTCTTGCGCCTCAACTTCTTCGACCTACCAAAACCATCTAATGCTGTTCACTGTCCCTCTCCCTGAAACACGCTTTCTGTGGTGTCCTGGACATCACACTCTCCTTGCTTTCTCCCTGAAGGATTAACCTCTCATTCTCAGTCTCTTGTGCTTTTCCCTTCTCATCTCTTAAAATATTTAACAGCTGAGTGCTCCAAGGAACTTCCTTACATTTCATAACTTCTCTATCTTCACCCACTTTTCTTGATGATCTCATCAAATTCTATGTCTTTAAGTAATTATCTACTTACTGATAGCTTCCAAATGTATATTTCTACCCAGGATCTCTCTTATACGGAAGATTTTTATACTCCGTATCTCCAGTGGTATGTCTAATTGAACCCCACACTGAACTGAATTTCTGATTTTCTCTTATACCTCTACCCTACCAAGAAAAATTCTCCCATTTTTTCCCTCATTGTAATTTGTATCCAGTCCATCATTTACAAAACTTGGAATCATGTCGGCATTGACTCTTATTCTCCAATATCTCACATGGAATCAATCATTATTACTGCTTAAATCTACACTCAAAAAATGCATAATTCAACCACTTTCTACCACTAAAAATGCTTCTACTGGGGTCAGGTCATCATTCGTTGTCACCTGGGTTACTGCAAACATAGCCTACGAGGGCTGCTTGTTCTGGCCCTTTCCCCCACCCAGCCACAGCCTACAGAACACAGCTTAAGTGATCCCTCTGAAGCTAAAGTACAAGATAATTTAACTCTCACCCCTGAAAATTCATGTGTCTTCATAATGCTTTCCTCTTGCCTCTCCCCCCACTTCTTCCTCCACCGGCCATCCCCAGACAAGCACTGGTCTGCTTTTGGGTCATTATGTATTTCATATTATCTAGGATTTTTATAAATATAATCCTACACTATGAACTCTCTTTTTACTACTTTCGGGGTTTTTTTTTTTGACTCAGCATAATTACTGGGACATTTTAAAATATTTTATATGTATGAATATTTCATTTCTTGTTATTGCTGACTAGTATATCTCATTATGTGGATATGCCACTTTATTCATTTATAATTGGCATTGACTTGTCTTCAGTTTCTGGCTATTAAAAATAAAAGTGGTATAAATATTCATGTACAAGTTGTATGGGTATGTGCTTTTATTTCTCTTAAGTAAACATAGAAGATGGAATACTGTACTATATGGTAGGTATATACTTAAATTTTAAGAAACTACCAAACTGGTTTCTAAAACAGTTTCCATTTTCCATTTTCACCAGTGTTTATGCAAGTTTCAGTTTTTACACATTTTTGCTGACACTTTGTAGACCCAGCCTTTTGAATGTTTGTTATCCTAATAATGTTTAATGGTAACCCAACATGGTTTTAATTTGTCTCTGATGACTAATGATATTGAGTATTTTTGCACATCCTAGATTGCTATTGCTACATGTGTTTTGGTGAAGGGTCTGTTTGTATCTTTTGCCTATTTTAAAAAATATTTTATTGGTTATGCTATTACAGTTGTCCCATTTTTCCCCCTTCAGCCCCCTCCACCCAGCCCATCCCCCACTTCCACTGTCAGTACCCACACCATTGTCCATGTCCATGCATCATGCATGTCTGTTGTTTGACTCATCTTTCACTTTCTTTCAATTGGTCCCCACTTTCCCCTCCCCTCTTATAGCTATCAGTCTATTCCATGATTCTATGCCTCCAATTCTATTTTACTCATTAGTCATTTCATTCATTAGATGCCACATAAATGTGAGGTCATATGGCATTTGTCTTTCACTGACTGACTGGGTTATTTCACTTACCATAATAGTCTCCAGTTTCATCCATGCTGTTGCAAAAAGGCACCGATTCCTTCTTTTTTTTACTACTGCATTATATTCCACTATGTAAATGCACCACCGGGGTTTTTTTTATTCACTCATTTACTGATGGGCATTTAGGCTTTTCCAAATCTGGACTATTGTAAATAGTGCTGCTATGAACATTGGGGTACACAGAGTCTCTTGAATTGGTGTTCAGTATTCTTAGGGTATATTCCCAGAAATAGAATCACTGGGTCAAAAGGCAGTTCCTTTTCTAGTTTTTTGAGGGTGTTCCATAATGTTTCCCACAGTGGCTGCACCAGTCTGCCTTCCTAGCGACAGTGCACTAGGGCTCCCTTTTCTCCACATCCTCGCCAGCACTTGTTGTTTGTTGATTTATTAGTGATGGCCATTTGTGGGTTTAATTTGCATCTCTCTGATGGCTAGTGATGGGGAGCATTTTTCCATATGTCTATGGCTTCTCTGTGTATCCTCCTTGGAGAAGTGTTTGTTCAGGTCCCCTGCCCATTTAATTGGATTGTGTATCTCCCTGGTATTGAGTTGTGTAAGTTTTTATATATTTTGGAGATTAAACCCTTGTCCAATATGTCATTGGCAAGTATGTTCTCCCATACAGTCAGTTCCCTGTTCATATTGATGATGGTTTCTTTAGCTGGGCAAAAGCTTTTTAATTTGGTGTAGTCCCATTTGTTTATTTTTCCTTTGTTTTCCTTGACCTACAAGATACATTGGCAAAAATATTGCCACATGAGGTATCTGAAATTTTAATGCCTGTGTTTTCCTCTAGGATTTTTATGGTAGTATGACTTGTATTTAAGTCTTTTATCCATTTTGAGTTTATTCTGGTATATCATGTGAATTGGTGATCTAGTTTCATTTTCGCATGTACCTGTCCAGTTCTCCCAACACCGTTTATTAAGAGACTGTCTTTACTTTGCTGTATGCTCATGCCTTCCTTTATCAAATATTAATTGACCATAAAGACATGGGTTTATTTCTAGGCTCTCTATTCCATTCCATTGATCTGTGTGTCTGTTCTTATGCCAGTGCCAGGCTGTTTTGATCACAGTGACATACAATCTTCCAAAACTGAATCAAGAAGAAACAGAAAACTTAAATAGACTGATAACAACTAGTGAAACTGAAGCAGTGATCAAAAACTCCCAGCACACAAAAGCCCTGGAGCAGATGGCTTCATGGGCAAATTTTACCAATAATTCAAATAAGAACTAACACCTATTTTTCTCAAATGATTCCAAATAATTCAAGAAGAAGGAAAACTTCAACCCTCTTTTTATGAGGCCAGTATTATCCTAATCCCGAAACCAGATAAAGATACAAAAAAGAAAGAAAATTACAGGCCAGTATCCCTGGTGACCATAGATACTGATACTAAAATCCTCAAGAAGATGTTAGCAAATGAGATCCAGCAACATATTAAAAAGATCAAATACTATGATCAAGTGGGATTTGCTCCAGCATCACAAGGATGGTAGAATATTTGCAAATCAATAAATGTGAAACATCACATACACAAAATAAAAGACAAATATCACATGATCCTATCAATAGGTGCAGAAAAACATTAGATAAAATCCAGCACCATTCATGTTAAAAACACTCAACAAAGTGGGAAAAGAAGGAGCATACCTCAACATAAGAAAGGCCCTATACTAGAAACCTACAGTCAACATTATACTCAATGGGCAAAAAGTAAAAGCATTTCTTTTAAGATCAGGAACAAGACAAAGGTGTCCCCTTTCACCACTTTTATTTGGGATAGTCCTAGCTACAGTGATTAGATAAGAAGAAATAAAAGGACATTCAAACTCGAAAGGAGGAAGTTAATCTGTCATTTTTTGCAGATATGATGTTGTATATAGAAAACCCTACAGGTTTCACCAAAAAACCACTTGACCTAACAAATGAATTTGCAAAGTAGCAGGATGCAAAATCAGTATTCAGAAACCAATGACAATTTTACACACCAATAATGAAACAGCAGAAATAGAAACTGAGGGGAAAAATACCATTTACTATTGCAACAACAAAAAAAAATAAAGTACGTAGGAATAAATTTAACCAAGGAGGTAAAATACCTATACTAGAAAAATTACAATACAAGAAATTAAAGGAGATACATATAAATGGAAGCATATAGTGTGTTCATGGTTGGAATAATTAACATCATTAAAATGTCCACACTACCCAAAGCAATCTGCAGATTCAACACAATTCCTATTAAAATGCCAATGGCATATTTCACAGATCTAGAACAAATATTTCAAAAATTTATATGGATCCAAAAAAGACCCTGAATAGCCTGAGCAATCTTAAGAAAGAAGAACAAAGTTAGAGGGATTGCAATACCTGATATCAAACTATACTACAAGGCCACTGTAATTTTTGCCTATTATTTTTAATGGTGTTTCCTTATTGAGTTACAGGACTTCTTAATGCAAGTCAATTATGATATTTGATTTGTACATATTTTCTCCTTGCCTGTGGTTAGTCTCTTTATTCTTTTAACAGTGTCTTTTGAATAGTAGAAACTTTTAATTTTAGTGAATTACCAAGAGTATCTGTGTGGGAGCATGTGTTTATCATCCATGCTTTTGGGGTTATACCTGTAAAGTATTTGTGTAACCATTTAAAGTTACAAAGATTTCTCCCATGTGTCTTCTAGAAGTTTTGTCATTTTGAGTTTTACAATCAATACTGTACTTTATTTTCAGTTAAGTGTTATATATATTGCAAGTTATGAACAAGTTACTGTTTTTGCAAATGGTTCCTAGTCATTTCAGTAACATTTGTGGAAAAGATTAATCTCTTTAGTCTTCGCACTTATTCCAAATCAGTTCTTCAAAAGTGTGAGTTTATTCTACATTCCCTTTTTCTGTTTCATTTGTTTGCCTTTCATTTTTTGTCTTTCACCAATGCCACACAGACTCTCCAGAGCTTTCTGTGTAGCTATCACGTCTCTGATAGTTTGCTCCGGAAATACTAGCACTTTGGTCTCCATGGACTCAACACTCTCTCCTTAATTAAAACAGTTCTCTGGGTCCTGCCTGGGTTCCTGCTCCCTGCACTGAAGCCTGATGATTTTCTCAAGGCAATAAGCTGGACCATCATTTGGTTCTCATCTTCCAAGGATCATCAACTTTTGTCTATTGCTTTCCAATGTCTTCAGTTTTTTTGTTTGTTGTATTTGTTTAGAATGTTTGCTAGTTTCAGGTAGCAGGGTAGATCCTTTGCTTGTTGTTCCCATCTTGGACAGAAGCCAAATGTATTATTCTTGAGCCCCATTTACTATACTATCACAAGCAATCAATAGGAATAATTGTTTAGAACTTATTATAAACTGTATAGAATAATAGAAAGGTAAAGTGTTAATTGCTTAATGGATATACACTTTAATAATATCACATGTGGCCCTGGCTTGTGTGGCTCAGTGGATTGAATACCAGCATGCAAACCAGGGGGGTCACTGGTTTGATTCCCAGTCAGGGCACTTTCCTGGGTTACAGGCCAGATCCCTGGTTGGGGATCCAAGAGAGGCAACCACATTGATGTTTCTCTTACTCTCTTTCTCCCTCCCTTCCCCTCCCTCTAAAAATAAATAAATAAAATTTTAAAAAAAGAATATCGCATATGTAGAGAATCAGAAGATTCATGGGACAAATAAAAGAATTGTGCACACATTGGCTTCTGTATAGCACATAATAATTTAGAGGATACCGCTTGGGCTGTTGGAAGAGAACACATTATTTAGTCTACATAAGTTCAAGCTGATGGGTTTTGATTACTTTAACAATGACATTATTTTGGCAGTTGATTAGTGTGTTCATTGTTACGACTGTATTGTGCAATTGTCCTGAAAGCCTAGGCTGGTGACATGTCGGTATATCTCACTTGTCACTCTCATTTTGAGAACTTGGATGAGCACCATGATGTTTCTTGGTTACAGGCTTGTTATTGAGCTGTATTTCTCTCCAGTAGAGTGAGAACTATAATATTAAATCGGAGAAGTCAGCCAAGGCAGAGGTAAGTTTTCTTCTCAAATGGCCTGGTAATGGGAAGCTCCTCCCAAATAGCTTTTGGACCAGCACAGAGACAGTCAACCTCCCATTCAGCTCTATCATCTTACAGCAAGTACAAGAGCATAGATTCCTAATTGGCTTAATAACTATTGTGAAGGTCAATACTTTTCTATATACAACCTGTATGAGGTCTGCCCATAAGGTATCCAGCCATGTAATAAACAACATAGAGACATTTATTGAAGAAGATACAAGAAACATTGTACATAGGACAATGACTCCTCAGTCTCCTTCAAAGCAGGCACCTTGGGACCTCACACAGTTCTCCCAGTCTCCATCAGCTGCTCTTTCATATTTTCCTGAATCTCATTGATGGTCTGAAATCTCTTCCCTTTCAAAGGTGATTTTAGATTTGGGAAAAGTTGGAAGTTGCAAGGCACCAAATATGGGCTAAAGGGGGGCTGTGTCACTTGGTGTGATCTGATGTTTCACAGAAAAACTGTACGAGATGTGATGCATGATTTGGTGCATTGTCATAATGAAGCTGCCAATCACCAGTTGCCCATAACTGTAGCCTTCAGATCATCCAAATAATTTCCATGGAGGAATGTTCAAGCTTAATGCAAAATCTGATGCAGATTCATTGCTCTACTCACTCAGTCATTTTGAATGTGATGGCCACAAAGTGCACATGCTCACTCAATAGTGTCTACCGCCCTCACTGACTAATACAGTAAAGTCATTGTCCACACATGTGCATTCCAGTCCATTCTCCTTGGCTGTCAGGTTACATTTTTGTTGCATAAACCATTCCTGTCGTATTGACAATGGTTGGACTTCTAATATATTCACAAAGTGATTAGGAATTATTTAGCTCAAAATGTGCTAAAGAAAAAAATGTAAGTTTTTCCAGCCAACTCCAAGAACAAATGCTTAATTTTCTCTACCTTTGCTTTTCTCTCTCACCCAAGCTCAGTCCCAATAATAACTCTTCAAATAAAAATAAATAGTCTACTTTGTCCCAACCACTGTGCTAAGTATTAAGAAAATTGACGAAACTTAGGTAGTATGGTCCCAGAATTTTAAGAAATTATGAAAAGGTTTATTATACCTAAAACCAATATACAAACTTTGTTCCATTACTTCCTGTCCCAATTCAGTCAAGAACAAGTAGAAAAAAATCATATAATAAGTATGGTTTTAATTTTCTTATAACTTTTATTCAAGTTCATTCACAATATTTTTGGTCAGGGGGATTGGTTTCAGTATAACTAATTAAATCTGGTTGAATTCCCCAGGTCCACTGAGAATAGCTTGACATCATGGAATAATGCCTGAACTTGGATGAGAAGGATTGTTTTTGTCTCAAATAAAGCCACTCACTAGCTAAATGAGTGTAAGGAATTTTCTCAGTCTTGGAGCCTCATTTCTTATAACTAGACATTGGGGATATCGTACATCAAATAACATTGGTAGAGAAAAATCAATGTGTGTGAATATTTTTATAAAATGCCAATATTTAGAAAAAGGAAGGGACCATGTCATGTAGGCATACTATTATCCACCCCAAATACTTCTATAGAATAAAGTTGCTATGGGAAGTGAATGTCCAGTCAAGGACTCCATTTCTTTGGTTGCACTGTGTCTACATGGGACCTTAAAGTCCTCAATGAGTAGTGAGCAGGAGTGATGTCAGTTCCAGGCTCAGGTAATTAAGAAATGGTGTGTCCTAGCTGTGATCAGTTTTCCTGCCTGTCAATTGGATGCAAAATACCCTTGGAATCTAGGTTATGATAGAGCCATTCTCTGGATCTCTAAGTTACCACTCAAGAAGCACCACCTACTTGGCAGGCAGTGACCACATTGGATTATGTAATAAAGAAATTTCTAATTTTTAAAGAGATGTGGAGTTTATTTACTATAATCAGAGTTACCTAATTAATACAGTCTGTAAACTTTTGCTTCTAGATGAGAGGGAGCATCAGGAAATAAGTTTATCCCCCCCCAAAACAATGAGATATATATGACGTGTATGAAAGGATAGTTTGTGAAACAATGGATTTCAATCACTGAAGAGAACAATCTCTGAGAGAGGGAAAAGAAACAAAGGTAACCATAGATTACCTACCACAGCATAATGCCTTGAGAGAATTTCCAGATTCCCATGTAAAAACCCAATATTGCACTGGACCCTCTAAGATGAGATGGAGCTAAGAGCTCTGGAAGACCAAGGCAGCAGAGTTCACATGGCAAGGTGTCAGAAAGAAGAGAACTACGTGGGAGGTGAACTCAGGAGAACCGAAAAGGACGTCCACTTCCAAATTCAACAACATTCAGCTGAATGCTGTCTAGCACTTGTATATGAGGGGAGGGAAAGAACCACCTGGAAGAATTAGGTGTAAAGGTAATCAGTGATCAAAAAGTCAGCAATAGTGCCTGCTGCCACCAACCAGATTGGAAAAAACAAACAAGCAAACAAACAGACAGACAGACAGACAAACAAAATCATGATTCACATGCTATTGAATAGAATACACAGAAGTATCATGTTTTACCCCTTACAAATCTTAAAAGCAAGACCTGGCAGTATCAAACTATTTCCAAGCAACTTAATTACATCCCAGAGCGAAGTGCAAAACAGTAAAATGCAGTCAGAAATAAAAAAAAAATCCAGCACCAAACATGGTAAAATTCACAATATCCAACATCCAATTTAAAAACATATACATGTACACATATACATACATACAAGACCATCAAAAAAGTGGGAAAATGCACCCAAAAATAAGAAAAAAATTAATAAAATGAAATGCCTTAGGACAGGCAGGTAGATGTTAGAATTAGCAGATAAAGACATTAAAACTTTAGCATTCTTAGCATAGGTAGCTAGATATTAATAAAGGTGGCAAAGGGAATCAGACTTTAAGAAGCCTTATCTACTTCAAAGCTATAGCATCACACACTTCTCAGAGGATCACAGCATTGCCTGGCCAAGGGAATTGACACCCTTCCCTCTGCCATAAGGAGAGGGAGAAAGAACCAACTTTCCAGTCTTCCCAGGGTACAACTGGTCCACTTGCCCAGATATGAGGAGGGGGATAAGAACAATAAAGGAGAGGTAAGCACATGCCAAGATGGTGACCGTAAAGGCCTATCTGTCTGGCCTGGGAAAAGAAGCAGATCCAATAAGGGGCATAGAACCCCAGAAGATCTAGGGAATGGATTGGTTAGAGTAAGAAACAAGCAGAAGCCCACGAAAGATTGGGAAGTTGATTGGTTACTTTGAAAAACACCCAGTCCTTCCCAAGCCCAAGGTAAGATAATCAGCTTAACAAAGAGCACACTCTCTCTCTCCCTCAGTAACACACACACTTGCCTGTGCACTCGTGTGTTCTCTCCCTTAGCAGTCATGTGAACCTAGCAGCCAGGTGGCCAGAAGCCACAGGACTCCAAAGTCAGGCTCCAAGTATGAGCGTGGTACAGCTAGCAGAGCCTGTTGGAACACAGCTGGGAACATACTAAGCTAGCTGGAAGGACAGGAGCTGAAGTGGCCTGAACCAATGACACAGAATTTATGAACACTGGCCTTTGTTCTGGGCCTGAGGAAGACAAGTTTGGAGTTTTTATATGGTGGGATGGACAGAGATGGGACATCAGGAACCTGGGTGCAGCCTTCTGTTTCCACCCCAATAAATTTTACCATTAGACCTCAGTCCTCCCGTGAGGGTCCCCCAAATACTTTTCTTGTGACGCCCCAGAGACCCCGTTTCCACTGGCAACAATATCACAATGTTCCATATGTTCAAAAATTAAATAGAGGTATAGATGATTTAAAAGGAAAAACCAAACTGAAATTCTACAATACTGATGGAAAATTAAAATTAATGAGCTAAAAACTGCACTAGATGAGATTAAAGGTGGATTAAACATTGCAAAAGAAAAGACTGGTGAACCTGAAGACACAACATAGAAACAATTCATAATTTAAGAAAACACTCAGAAAAAAATTACAAAAAATGAATAAAACATCAGCAAGTTCTGGGACAATTCCAAACTACTCCCAACCCCATTCTTCAGAATGCCAGTTGCAAATCCAGTCCATTACCTGTACTTCTGACTCACTGGCTATAAACCAGAGGTTCCCACAATTTCCTCCTTGGGTACCACTGATTTGCTAGAGCAGCTCACAGAACTCAGAGATTTACTTACTAGGATGCCGATTTATTATAAAAGGGCGTAACTCAGAAACAGCCAGATGGGAGAGATGCATAAGGCAAGGCATGGAGGAAGGGTGTGGAGCTTTCATGCCCTCTGCAGGTGTACCACTCTCCCAGCACTTGCACATGTTTACCAGCCTGGAAGCCCTCCAACCTTGCACTTTTGGATATTTATGAGCATTTCATTACATAGTTATGACTGATGGGATCATCGGCTTTGGGGGATTGACTCAATCTCTAGTCCCTCTCCTCTCCCAAAGGGTTAGGAGGGAGGTACTGAAAGATCCAACACTATAATCACTAGCTGGCTTGCCTGGCAAGCAACCCCCATCCTTAGGTTATCCAAGGACTTTGCAAAAGTAGCTTTATTATAACAAAAAACACTTTTTTTTTGCCCTTGTCACAAGAAGCACAAAGGTTCTGAGAGCTCTGTACCAGGAAAAGAGAGTTAAAGATCAAATATATACTTTTTATTATCAAATTATCATACAGAGTTAAAGGAACCAGATTTTTAAAAAGATATATGTGATATTATTTATATACATTAAATTCTAGGAAATCCAAAGTAATATAGGAAGACAAAAGGTAGATCAGTGGTTACTTAGAAAGAGGGGAGTGGAAGAAGCAAAGGGAATAAAACTTATAAGGGCAGTGATGGATTTGTTAATTTTTTTTATTGTGATGGTTTTGTGGGAGTCTACATGCCAAAATTCATCAAACTGTATGCTGAAATACATGCAGTACATTATGTCCATTATACCTCAATAAAGCTGTTGAAAATACAGACTGTGATGATAACCATCAGTACAATATATCCGTAACATCTGCCACTTATAGGGCTTACCCTGGACAATTTGAAAAATTGGGGAAAGAGGGAAAGAACAGTGTTGTTCTTTTTGATCTCTCTCCAACATACTGTCCAGCTTCTAAGTTTTTTTTTCTTCTACTCTTTTTTAAGACTTACAGGACTCATGTCTTTATATTATTCTGCTCAAGTCAGAAAGGATGGAGGAAAAGACAAAAGCAAGTGTTGCCTAGAGTCAGGTATTTAACATGAGGTCCTTAAGACCTGTTCACTCTGAGCTGTGATTTGGTTACTCTTCTAGGAAGCATTTCCATTTTAAATGGAAACCGGAGAAAGCTTACTTAGCATAAAGCAATTCATTACACATAGTAAAAATGACAGATAGTATTACATTTTAGTAGAATGTGGGTTGATTGGGGAAAGAGGTCACCAGGGGTCACTTTCATTGATCAACAAATAACATACTCTTTTCTAAAGCTGGCTTTGAGTCTTAGTAGTAATAATGACTTATATTTGTATAGGACATCAGTGATTACAAAAAACTCTCATATTTATTATCTCATTCAAGCATGCAAAGGCCTTTGGAGGTAAGTTAGCTCCAACTGATGGATGGTAAAGTTGACAGTTAAGGCAGTTCAACAATTTGCTTTCTATTCAAAGGCAGGAGTGGAATTTGAACCAAAATAATTTGACTCCCTGTTCAACAGTCCGTCCTTGGAACAGAGCTGCATCCCATTTAATTGAAAATTCCTTGAGAGCAATGTACTTCTCCCTCTTCTTAGCTTCCCCAAATCCTTCCTGAAGCAATCAACAGCATTGCTCAACTTATGGATCTGAATGTTGGCATTTTAAATAAACATTTATTTTAAGGCTCTGGAAATGGGGATGAGACCCTGCAAAGTAATAAAGTGTCTTACAGAGAATAAAATGCTATTGATCCTTGGTCTAAACCACTAGGATTCATGTTGGATTTCTTGTCCTAGGAGAGGCTAGCACAAAGCAGTATATGTATGATCAAGGAGCGTAATCTTATTCCAACATTCGTGATTTCCTCTGAACGTGGATTAGTTTAAGAATTTGTTTACACAGCCAGTCATCATGCTCTTCACTGCCTTCTCTGAGTATTCAAACCTCCCTCAGTATCTTGTTCACTATAGAACAAAACTTCTGTGCTGGAGATTGTGGGTCTTACTGTGGAAGTAGAAAAAAAGAAAAAAAATGTCCTTTACTTAAAGAGGCTACCAATGTAACTAGGAAGGAAAGGTTAACAAATTGTTAAAAGCAAATAAATGACCACTTCCATGCATCTGTAGATACTAAAAATTTAGTATATCTTACTATTTCATGGAATTGTTAAAGAAATCTCAAAAGTTACCTATTATAATCACTTTTTTCTAGATCAGAAATCTGATTGATAATAAATGGCCTTAGAAAACACACCTGGAAAATAAGGACTGAGCCCTGGCTGGCGTAGCTCAGTGGACTGAGCGCGGGCTGGGAACCAAAGTGTCCCAGGTTCGATTCCCAGCCAGGGTACATTCCTGGGTTGCAGGCCATAACCCCCAGCAACCGCACATTGATGTTTCTCTCTATCTCTCTCTCTATCTCTATCTCTATCTCCCTCCCTTCCCTCCCTAAAAATAAATAAATAAAATCTTTAAAAAAAAAAAGAAAATAAGGACTGAATGTAAATTCTAATACAACTTCAAAATCATAATCTTTTCACTAATCCAAAATGAAAGGTAAACACTCACACATGTATAGATATTGGCTTATGGGAAAAGTGCCAAAGTAATTAAAAGGAAAAGTATAATCTGTTTAGCAAATCATACTCAAACAATTACATATCCACATGAAAAAATAAACCTCAGCACTTATCTCACACCATCCCTTTCCAGTTCTACCTCTTCCACTGGAGAAAGCTTTTGCAACTTTTGATCAGGCAAAGATTTTGTAAACAGGACTCAAAGAAAACCCAAGGCAAGAAAAATAAAGATACATTGGACTTGTCAATGTAACACAAAGTCCAAACCTCTAGAGAAGTTTTATGAGTTTAGTTGAGCCAAACTGACGACAATTTCCGGGAAGCAAAATCTCAATGGACTGAGAAAATGCTCCAGAGAATGGCAGTGTTGTAGTTTATTTAATACATTACAATCAAAGGAGGAGGCATAAGGAAGGTTATGTAAAATTCATTGCTGATAGATTAGGGAGGCAGAAGAAAGTAAAACATATATTTTTAAGAATCAATAGTCAGATGAACAATCCAATTTTAAAAATGGGTGAAATATTTGAACAGACATGTCACCAAAGGAGATGTATAGATGGCAGAAAGCAATGTTTGACATTATTAGTCATTAGGAAAATGCAAGTTAAAACCACAATTATGTGTCACTACATATCTACTAGACATACAGAATTAAAAAAAGACACTGATGATACCAACTTTGATTATGTGATGCAACTGAAACACTCATACATTGTTAATTATAATATAAACTAGTGCAGGTCCTTTCAAAAAACAGTTGGCATTTTTACATATTGTTTAACATTTATACCTTATAATTTCACTATAATTTCCAAAAATTTCACTAAGCATTATTATCCAAGAAAAGTGAAAACATTTACGCAAAGATCTGTGTGTGGATATTTATATAAACTGATTTATAATAGTTCAATATTGAAATCAATACAAATGTCCAACAACTTAGTAAACATATAAACAAATTGTGGTTCATCCATATGGTGGAATGCTTACTTAGCCATTAAAATAAATGAACTACTGACACACAAAACACTATAGATAGACTTCAAAGGCATTATGCTAGAAAGCATATATTATAGGGTTTCTTTTAAATAAGTTCTGAAAAATGCAAAACTATAGAGACAGAGTCTACTCCCTGAGCACCTAGGCAGGAACCTATGTCATAGATCAAATAAAAAATGAAGCATTCATAAGTATCATTTAAATTATTACACATGTTTAAAGACATTTTAATTATACTAGAATGGCAAAGCTAATCTGAATTTCCCATCTTTTCTATACAACTGTCAAGAGATTTCATAAGGTAGTAAGCCATTATATGATTTATAAGCTAATACTAAGAATAATTGGTCAAAATAGCCAAACATTTATATATTCACTTATAAGCCATTCTAGAGTTTACTGATATGCAAAGCATTTTATAGGTATGGTAAGAGATACTAAGAATTATATAGCTCCATAAGAATCCTCAAAAAATACTAATCATCCACAAAGTTTATGTGAGTTTAATCATTTTTATTTTAAAAGATCGTTAAGTATGAAGCAAGAGGAGATACGAGACACATTAGAGGCATGGGCAAAGTGGGTTTGAAATGCTCAGCTTCAGTAGGTTAGTACTGGGGAAGGTCCCTAGAGGAGCTGACAGTTGAACTGAGCCTTGAACAATAAGTAAGAACTGGACAGGTGACGTATGAAACGAGAGAGGTGTCAACTTGGGAAAGAGTGTAAGTAAAAGAACGCAGATGACTGTTTACAGGAGAGTGAGGTGGCTTACATGCTGGTTCCAACATTCCCCTTGGGGAAGAGAAAGGGCACCGGGCCTCTGTTAGAGTAGGCTGGAGGTTCTAAAGGCCAGAGATGGGCACAGCCATAAAAGTAGAGGGAAACTAATTCTCAAGCTGGAAATCAAATCAGGAAAATCTTCAAGGCCGTGTCCAAGATTGGCATACTGCCAAGGACTGACAGTCTGAACAAAGCATCAGTGAATGTACTCTGGTCTGAAGGACCAAAATCAGGGGACAGGAAGCTGAACAGAAATCAGAGAAATAAAATGGCAAGAAAGTTTATAACAGTGAATAAGAGGTTGGATCTGGAGAAATTCTTTCAGAGTCTGGGGACCCCCGAAAGTCAGATCTTTTTTTAAGACCTGGCAGCCTGGCCCTATTGTAAGAACACAGGTATTGAGAACCTTCCATTGGTTCTGGTAAAGAGACAATTCACAATGGAGAGGCACGGGAGACACAAATTACAGTTGTCATTTGTCAAATCTACTTCTGTCTGTATTCTGATGAATTTAAATAATGCCTAAATGTAGGTTTTTGTGGTGGCAATTCATGCGTTGACATAGTAGTCTCTTATTCATAATCAAAACAATTTTCCAAAAAGTGCCTGTTTCTCACATCCTATACTAATAACGGGTTTCACATAGTCAGCACAGTGAGAGAATCGGTGAGGCAAGCAGTGGCCTGGGGAATGGGAAAGCAGTTGGCTTGAGCTCTGCTGACTTGGCCCTACATTTTATTTCTTAAGCTTTAAGACTGATGTTGAGAGGATTGAATGGTGGGTGCCAATGGGTGTTTCTCACTCGCTTCCTGGAATACTGCTGGCTGCTTTGTCCCCTTGCTTTTCGGGGCAACTGCATGAATATGTTACTTTCCTAAATTATTTACTCACCCAGTAAACATTTATTAAATATCAACCATGTTCCTGGTATTATTATGTGTTCTGAGGCAGAGGGTGCCATGGGAATGGTCTGGTGGGACTTGAAACTCTAGAAGACAAAAATGAGTATGACACTATGGCCCCCTTAAAATGCCGACAATAAGCTGTATGTAGAAGGTAAAACATGTCTGTTGAATGTGGTGGAGTCTTACCTGTGCTGGAAAGAGCTCATGATTATATCATTAGCCATCTATTAACAAAATGATAAAAATACTGTTGTAAAACACACTGTTACAAGGCAGGATTCTCATACTACATCCTAGGAAGTGGTATGGTATTTTTCATTCTTCCACCAAGACAGTTTGTAGTCAGACTCCAAAACAATCAAAGCAGGTGAGGATCAATTTCTAAAAATTACCTTATCCATTGAAGTTTTAAAACCATATTGAGAAAATACGTGGTGTTGAGAATTCTGAAGGATGACGATATGAATGAAGTAGAGGTTAGAAAGATGAATGAGACTTAGCCTCAGAGACTGATAATTCATGTCTTCAGCCAGTGTTAATGAGTTGACCTCCTGCAAAGGATCAGGTTTTGCGCTGGAAGATGCTTCCATCATGAGCTCATAGAATCTGAACCATGTATTTCTTCCAAGCAGAACATATGACAGCATTTGTTACTTTTAGAGCCCTCATAGCATTGTCTACTGAAGAAAGATGAAAAAATTAGCTAACAGTTTTCTAAAGAGACAAAGTACTTCTGACTTTTAAACATTTTTTACATTTCAGTGTCTTTGTACTTACTCATCTAACAATTATTGTGTATTTACTATATGCAAAGTCTTATATAGGACTGTCAGACTCTCAAATGTGATGAAGGTCTGTAAAAATTTATTATTTATTGACAAAGAAAAAGAAACGAAATTCCATTAAAAGGTTTTCTGCTGCAAGTGGCTGACAACACAAAGCCAGGTGGAGAGAGTGAATAATAATGCAAAAGAAAATGCAGACAGAGAAAAAAAATTATGTTTTGGTGTTGTTTTGTGGGTATGTGTGTGTCACTGTGTATAGAACAATAAATCAGGACTCACTGGAAGTGACTCTTTTCCTTCTGAAAGCCAAGGATTTTAATAAAGGCCACTCTTTTAGCAGAGACCCAAAAGCTACTCACGAATTCGTGAGTATTTGCTGTGGCTCACAATTTTATGCACCATGCTATGGATGCAGATGAAGAGTAGTATTTTCCACATTAAACAGATTCGGACTCAAAATATAGATTGACATCTACTATGCAAAAAGGCATGTACAAAATTTAAATTGTAACCTTTTTATAAAAAGTCTGAGAAATCTTAACAAATGTTAGGTATGATATAAAACCAAATAATCCAGTATACAAAAGTATGGAATATGGCAAAAATAAACAACAAACACAAGCAAACAAGCATAAGAAACATGAGGGAGTGAGGGAAACATAAGAACATAGGAAGAGTATAAAGAAAGCTAGGTCTGTCCAGGAAGTACGTGACCATTTAATATGAAAAACAGACATCTATAAAGAAGATGCAACATATAAGAACCCTTCTACATAGGACAATGATGCCTCACGATTCGTCTCTGGTTATGACCTTCTTGAGGAAATCGGGTTCATTGGTAGTGGTTGGAGCCATGGAATGAACTTTGCCATGACATGTTTCATGCCAAGATCCTATGTCAAAATTTGGACACTGTAGTTTCTGGAATTCCCAGATCAGTTTCTAGTTCTCACGTTGTCAGTCTCCAGTCTTTGTTGCTTGCTGCCTGTACACGTTCCACATTCTCAGGTGTTCTGCTCGTTGCAGGCCTTCCAGAACGTGGATCACTTTCAACAGATTCCTGACCATCTTTGAACTGTTTATGCCACACTTTCATTCATGTGTTGTGTTGTGCGCTCATTGTGTTGTCTCCAAGAGCCTTCGGAATCATCTCAGTGGTTTCTGTGAAGGAATGTTCAAGCTTAATACAAAATTCGATGCAGATTTGTTGCTCTACTCACCCAGTCATTTTGAATGCAACAACCACACAGTACACATGCTCTCTCAACAGGTGTCTACCACCCCCACAGACTAGTACAGTGAAGTCGTTGTTCACACATGCACATTCCAGTCCACTCTCCTTGGCTGCCAAGTTACATTGATGTTGAGCAAATCATTCTCATTTTATTAACAATGGCTGGTCTTTTTCAGACAGTCCTTGTATCTTCTTCAATAAATGTCTCTATTTTTCATATTACATGGCTGTATACTTTCTGGAGAGACCTCATAAATAAAAGACCCTCATTTACTTAGAAATCCTGGGATGGAGCCAAATTACAAGCAAAATTTTCTGAAACGATGTGGTTAATTCACATTTATTAATGATTACTATATATCTAGTACATCTATACACTATGCAATAAAATCTTGGTTTTATTTATTTCACATTAGGCTATTACATAATCCAATAAAACAGATGGTACTGTTAAATGTGAACATAGACTCTTACATGCAGATACCCATAGTATGCTATAATTCAGGGTATTTTCCATTCCTAACCTCAGTGTATTTTCAGATCTCAGTGCCCTTGGCCCAGACCTGAGGTACAGGAAAAGTTAATTCTCCAACAGTGAACAAAGTTTAGAAGAAAAATATGTTGCTCTCAGTCATGCCTTGGCTTCTAACTGAATAAGTCCTTAAGCTAACATTTCCAATCTCATATTATACATTGCATTTTTAAGGAAATTCTCCTTGCATGGTCTTCTTAAAGTTGAAGTTCTGGGCCCATGCTACTCCCTCACCAGTCTGGTTGAGTGGGGCTCGTGTGGTTCATGTCCTAATTCTCCTTACATATTGCCGTTTGATACGTGTCACCTTGCTCTCACATGAACTAGGCTCGTTTGTTCCTTTTAGCAACTGCTGATTTGCACATGTCATCTAGATTTAATACCCAGACTCCTTCACTTTATTCTGTACTATTCTGTTCTGTGCTCTCATTCTTTCTCCCTCGGGTTGATCCCCCAACAAAGGCCCGAAGGACTCATTATATAGGTGGCTGATCCTTCTGTGTTTGGGGGCATCTCTTTAGTCTCTGGGCTGTTCCTTTGCCTCTCTGCTCTGTGATCCATCCCCGCCACATTCTCCTTGATTATCCTTAAAGTTCTTGAGCTACTGTCAGTGAGAACCACTGATGAGTTTCTGGGTAGATAAAATGACACTCTGGATAAAATAATTACTTTATAGATTTGACCTCTAACTGGTGGAGAGAGTAGTTGTAAACAACACTCACTGTTTTTAGCATCCTGCCTGAACGAGGTCCTATGACAGCCATACGCCGGGTATTCATTCAAGAGCTGCTCCATTGATACAGGTGACATGTGTGTTTACATCTTTCCAAGTCATGTGCATTGAATTGTCCATGTGACATCTCCACTTGGATGTTCCCAAACACCTCAAAACTCACCATTTTGAAAGTGGAACTTAACTCTTGTATTATCTGTTCAGGGAAGAGCACATAAACTGTTTCTCTGGTGAGAGATTATAAAATATTCTTGATTGTTCAATAGTTACTTCTACTTCCACTTCCAATTGTTGGCTGGTATTTTAAATTTTTCTCCTGTCTATTTTTTAAGCAATCTACCTTCACTTACTCGCTGCAAGTACTTTATTAAAGAATACCATAATCATGTGGGCAGATTACTAAGACAGGTTTCCAAATGCTCACCCATCCCCTGTACTGTACTGGGCTCCTGGTGCACTACCCTCTCTTCTCTACCTTATAACCCAAGTGGGATTGATTTTGTGAGCATCCACATTTCTTTTTTTTTAACCTCTTTAAATTCTATTTATTGGGGTGACATTGGTTAATAAAGTTATAAAGATTTTTCTAGATTGATTATGCTATTTTCATACATAAAACTCATAACACATCCTTGCTCTCAGAGTAGCCCTTCCTTGGCACAGAGTATGAACGCCTGTATGACCTGCTCCTACTTTCTCCTCCAGCCTCATCTCTCGGGAGTCCTTGCCGGCTACTCCAATCTCCAGTGATGCCAAACAGGTCGTAGTTCTCACCTAACCTTAACTGTCTCACTTCTGAACACAATCCAGAAAAAGAGAGAATATCTGGAAAGTTATAGAAGTTATCTGGGCATGTGGGAAGAATTTGGGGGCTAGAAGGTTAAGGGCAGGTATGGAGGGGAAAGAATGAATTCTAGTAACAACTCAGTGGATTCTTTTGAAAGGTAACACAGAGGTGAACTTCAAGGAAACACCACGGTCCTGTGTGTGAGAGAGCAGGGGTGCTGTTGAGGGGGACAAGGAAACGGAGATGGGGAGCTGCACATAAGTCTCCCCATCTCTAAAATGAGAATGGTACCATCTGCATGACCCTTCTCCTGCAGAATTATTGTGAAAATAATATAGCCACCCTGAAAGTGCTTTGAAATACCATAATTTCCGTATAGTCCGAAAAGGCTTTGTTTCATCCATTGGCCAGACCACACAGTGCTGCTAGAACTTGGGCACGCTTTTCTTTTCCATGGGATGCTGCATCTGGAAGGCAGCACCCGGTACGTTTGTGGAGAGTAACGCCTGCCAGAAAAATCCCACACAGTTCCCGAAATATCAGTTGGCACTTTTATTAGAAATGGTGGTATTTAGCTGTATTTTTTGACAAATGGCGTTTTTCTGGGCAAAAGAGTTTTGTTGTTGTGGTCGTTGTGGTTGTTGTTTGGCAACTAAGTAGCCCTTGGTGCTGGGCTCGGTTCTGCGGTCTTTGAAGCCGAGTGGAGAGATGTGAATGGACTGACTGTCCAGCTGCTAATACCGGGCTCCAGACACAGGACCAGAAACGGACATCCCATTATTCATCTGGCTACTTTTCAGCCAAACTGGAGAATACAAAACACATATTATGTCACAGTTGGGCTCGCTATTGAAACACAGACACAGTGCGATCAAAGAGGAGAGAATTAATTATGTTTTTCTGTGGTAGAAGTTTTTAGGTTGCAAAATGGGCGACTGAGCGTTCTGCTTCGGGAACTTCATTCTTAGGGCCTCAACGGGCAGTGAGGTTTTACAAACAAATCAGAAATACGTCAGACTCTATGTCTGGATCAATTTGTTGAACTATTACTTTATACGACAAAGATAAGCAACAGATATTTCTTTGGAGTCATAGTTGAAGGTCTCAAAATTTCTTTCTCTTGTTAATGTAAAAGGAAATACAAGTGATAACTAATTGTAATTAAGTAGATAAAGAAAATTAAGACTGTGAAACAATAATCAGAAATGGGTTTAATTTACCATCGTAATAAAAGCTCAGAATTAAAGATACCACAAATATATCTAAATGAAGGCAAAACCTCTATTAAATTTATTTTCTTGTCTTTTTCCTTCTCCCCTTTCCCTACCTCCTCCCCTTTTCCTTTCCTTCCTTCCTTCCTTTCTTCCTTCCTTTCCCCTTTCCTTCCTTCCTTCCTTCCTTCCTTCCTTCCTTCCTTCCTTCCTTCCTTCCTTCCTTCCTTCCTTCCTTCCTTCTTCTTTCGAAACAATAGCAGCTTTTAATTGTTGTATAGGGTAACATTTATAAACTAAAATCTCAGTTAGTTTTAATAAAGTGTGATCTTCGAGGGTATTTTTAAGTAACTATTTCTCTATTTCCTATAGAGAAATACATGGTCTTGCATAATGCATAAATCACGCAGCTGTTGTATGGATCCCCATGTTGCCCACTTCCTGTGACATGGCTGCCAAGTCAGTGTTCTGCATGTGTGAGAATGTTTGGCTGAAATTTCAGATCCCTAACATCTGAAGTCATCTTGCCAAAGAACATGCTTTTAAAGAGTGCAGATCTGACTGGATGCAGGTAGTTCCAAAGCAAAAGATGGGTCCTCTGCAGGCCATTCATGGAGGACAGTTCAGTGGCTGTTGAAAATTAAGAACTTCCCATTCTGAAGAAGCTTCTGGATTATAAAATACATATGAATGTGGTCATCCCCCCCCATCTCCCCAAAGTGTCCTGAGTCTGAAGCAAGCCCACAAGTGAAACTATTCTGGGGCATGGGGGGAGTTAAGAGCATAACAGAAGTCTAAGAAAGGTTGTGAAATGCAGGCACTAAATAGAAATGATTCCGGAGGAAACTTCTGTGTACTTGGGAATATAAAATTGTCAGCCAAAGTGGTTTGAACAGAAGTTTGGGAATTAGTTGTCACATCAATCCCAAATATTTTCGGTAACTTAGCAATTTTATCCTGAATCAATTAGGTACCTTGAACGAGAAACTGCAGAGAAGCCATCAGAGTGACAATCCTGCACAGTCTTCGATGTGGCTTGTCAGATTGGTGACATGGATACACCGTACATTAAATGGTGTCCCTTCGCAACATAAGGGGAATTGGGGGCATTAACTGTTCAAAACTGGGGAAAGGGCTGGACGACTCTGAGACATCTCATCGAACTCATTTAAGACTATTCTATCGCTTTCACTGGAAAATGTTAACTTTGCATTTTGTGTGTTTGCACACACAATTCACATGTTTTTCCATTTATTTTAATGGGATCCACAGGGGTTGACCTCCCTTTTGTCTTCATCTTTAGTTTCACAAAACAGATTTCAAGAAGCACCTAACCTACAGTTAAGGATTTTGCCTACATTTCTGTCGTTATTGACTCCTTATCTTTTATTGATCAAGGTCATCTCAATCACAGGCTTCTGTTCATTGCTGTGCCCGCTAGAGTGATTTTAGAAGTGGACAGTATTTCATGACCTCTTTGGTCCTTTTCTCCATAAATTCTGTCAGTTTTCTTTGGAAGAAGTAGCTGAAGACAACACTTTTTTTCCTCCAAAACTCTGTTTAACATCTTAGAGCAAATTTTTCATCATTATTCACAGTGGATTGCCATAGAGCCAAATCAGTCTTAGCAGTTGTACCTTATCCTGAAATCCAACCTGCTACCACTTTATTAAGTTTTTCTGGTTTGGACAGGCTGATCATAATGCTATGCTTATCTTGGTCTTATCTTGTGAAGAGACACCAGTAAACCAATTTTTTTTACTCTATTCGATGTCATTTTTTATTCTCTTCCTAATCAGTAATTTCTATGGGTATGCCTTAAGAACTGGCATTTTAAGTCATTCAATCAAACAAACAAAACACACATGCAAAAAAGTCTTGGCCCCCTGATTGCTCTAGCCAGGATCCCAATTTCACAATATGTGTCAACACAAACTCTTCAAAATATCACCTACTCCCCATGTCTCCTTCTTTGCCACTCAGTCCCTTTTCTAGCTGCTGGACTTTTAATTCCCATCTCTCACTACAATATCTCTCATGTAAGCCACCAGGAAACCCATTATTGTCAGAACCAATGGTTAATATTCTGCCTTCGTCTTATCAAAACTCTCTTGCTCATTTAAGAGTCCATGATCTGATCCTTTTGCTTTAGAAACATTTTCCTTTCTTAGTTTTCACCTCTCTGGGTGTTCCTTCTCATGGCCCTTTTCTATCTCCTCCTTCTCTACCTCCTTAGTAAGTTTTGGCGTGTTCCAGGGCTCTGTCTTCTGCCCTATTTTCTTCTCTGTTTACATGTTCTTTCTGGAAGTTCCATGTAATTAAATGATATACACAAAAACTAGAGACACTGAATTTATAGCTACAGTCTAATACTCTGTCCTGAGCTGCACAGTCATAGATGCGCATGCTTTGTTTTATGTTTGCTTTTGGGTGCCTAATAAGCATGTCAACATCACTTTGGCAAGAACGGAGCTGTTTTCCTCCACATGCCCCCACATGACTCTTCCTACAAGCTTTCGTTAATCTTAATAAATGGCATTCTTTTTCCATTTGTTTTTCTGTCTTAAGACCTCGAAATTGTTTTGGATTCATCTATTTCTTTCATGTGATACATATAACAAACCAGAAAATCCAGAAGGGTGTACCTTTAAAATATACCCTGAATCTGCTCACTTCTCTTTATTGCCACTGACTGGTACAATAAAAGACATTTATAGTTCTTACCTAGAACAGCACAGAATCTTCCTATTAATGGTCTCCTGCTTGCAATATTGCATTCCTTTATTCTGTCTTCCAGGTGAAAGCCATGATCATCTTTTAAAAGCATTAATTAAATTATAAACACTATTGATTAAAATAACCAGTCAGTAGTATTCCATTATACTATACCCAAATATAAGGATCTAAAGTAAGCAGCGTCTTCCTACATTGGCTCAAATTATTTTCCCTCATCTCTCATTCTATACATTGATTTTCGGCCCTGCTGGCTTAAATTTGTTTTAACACACAAAACTCGTATCTCTTCAAGACCTTTCTCCTAGCTGAACCTTTTGTTTAGGAAGAATGTTCTATTTCCTAATAATCCGGTCTATCTCTGTCTCAGAGACATCTTCCTTTGCCGCTTGCTTTCTACCTCATCTGGCAATTATCAATCACTTTCTACAACTTAACCTGCTTGTCTTCTTCATGGACTTAACAGTCCTTGAAGCCGTTTGTTTACTGATGCTTAGTTAGACACTGAGGCCTGCTAGAAACTGAGCTCTGTGAATGGAGAAACTATGACCGCAGTATTTTAACTTGTCTCCAAAGCCAATGATAATACCTGACCCAGTAAGAACTCAGTGCATTTCTCTCTAGAATTGCCTCATTTAATTTGCATGATGACACAATAGAAAATATCACTGCAGTATAGTGAAAATCCCGAGTGCAGTTTTTTTGTTTGTTCATTATTTTTTTTTGTTCTATAACACTCCTTTTGGCAGGTTTACTATGTATTGGGCAGTCTGCTAAGCACTTTATTTTTGTTATGTTATTTCAGTCTTTATGACATCCTATGAGGTTTGTATGCCATCCCCCATAACCCCATTCTTTCATTCAGATATAGCTTTTGAGGCAAATCAAACATAAGCAGAAGCCTCTTGGAGAATGTTTGCTTTAGAGAGCACACTGCAGCTGTTCCTCCTTCTCTCTATCTTACAATCCGTGGATACGATACCTTAATCTTGAGCAGTCATCTTGTACCATGAGTAATAGGCCAAGAAGATCTGTGAGCCACTGTGATGTGGTTGAACGCACGCCAGCAGCTCGCTATCTCCAGACTCCTGGTCCCTTGCAGACAGAGGGAGAGAGAAGGCAAGCCCTTGTCTGGTTCAGCCACTGGCGGATGCCTTTGCTTGAAACCAAAAGCATTCTGGCATCAAACAATTGTCAAGGTAAAAAAGAATCACATTTAATGTATCTTTATTTAAAAGAGTCAATTTGCATTATTTTTTTCAACTTTTCAGTTAGCAAGCCATGATCTGTTATGTAAATTCAATAACCATCTGTCTTTTGAAGTCATTCAAAGCTCCAAAGTGCCCCGTCTTTCAATTCTGATCATTCCACAGAGGAAATGTCAGTACAAATGAACACTCCTTTGGACAATGTTTCTCTATCTTAAGTGTTCCTGATACTTTCTTGCAAATATTTTTCAATTGTAAACACTTAGACATATTCAATGTATTAAGATTTAAATACATAAAATAACTACATGGGTAATTCTGAAATACATCATAGCTTGGAAATCACTGCCTAAATTTTAATGCCACGTGATTACACATTGATAAACCTTCAGTCTGATAGATAACATTACACCAAAGAGAGTGTTTTATTTGATTGATCAGGTGACTCTGACCTGAGTGGAAAGCTCCATGAGAACTAAATAGGGTTACCTAAAATTCAAATAAATCTTGTAAAGTGAGCTGTAGGGTTCTAGATGGGACCCAGAGTTAACAACACAAGGAGCTGCAGGTACAAGGAGCTATTGAATCACACGGGGAAACAGAGAAAAGGATGGCTGACAGTCACAGATACTGTCTGCCTCAAAGTTGCCCTGCCTTTTACTAGGAAGTCCACTATTTTTCAGATTTTCAAACACATCCCAAGGAGGTGTTTATTTTAATAGTTTACTTAATCATGGCTCAGCTACTTTGTTTGGCAAGTGGAGTTAGCACAGACAGATGTTTTCTATCAGTTAGCTACAATTAGTTGTGCCATGTAACAAACCACCCTAAACTGTAGTGACTTAAAACAACACCTTTTTATAATTTCCCCTAAGTCCATGAGTCAACTGAGTGGCCCTGCCCATCTGAGCCAGGCGGGGCCGATCTCAGCTGAGCTAGGTCATGCATCTCTGTCAGTTGGATAAAGGTTAACTCTTAGGATATCTTCAACAAGGCCTGTACCATGTGGGCTCTCTTTTTCCAAGGGACATGTCTGGGCTTGTTCTCATGATATGGCAGGTGTCCAAAAGAGGAAGTGAATACACACAAGGACTTTTGAAAACTCTACTTGTGACAAGTCTGTAGTTATCCTAATGGCCAAAGCAATTCATGTGGTTCAGCCTAGAGTCCCTGTGGAAAGGAACTACCAGAAGACATGAATAAAGAGAGGCTGGAAAATTAAAGCCAACCCACACAATGGTCATTTAATTCAAAACTTTAGATTTATAGGGATTGTCTAAAAGATTGATAGTTTCCTACCACAGCATCTAAATTGTCCTTTCTTTTTAGTAACAGAAGTTTTATTTTCAGTGGGAATATGCCCACCCAGGATTAAAGAACTTTTGCTCCTTCTACTTTTGGATCCATGTGTAACCACATCACTAAGCACCTAAGTCATATAGGTACTAATGTCCAGTAGTAACTCTAGAAAGGTCCCTTAAACAGGATTTCATCATGTTTTTGTCATTTTGCCATTCCTCCCTCTTCTGAGCTCCACCAGCCATCTTTTACTATGAAATAACCACGAAGAGGAAAATCACACACTGTAGTAATAGAATGGAAAAATAAAGGCTTGTGTTCTGAACAATGCTCTAGAGTCACCATGTTAGATATGTAATGTTACTTTTGGACTTGCTTTTCCACGAGAAAAGAAATGAACTGTAAACTTTTCCAAACTCTATAATTTTCTGTGATTTTAGCCTGAAGCAAAATCTAATTTACCTCAAATATATTTTGACCTCAAATAAATTTATAAATGTAATAAATTGTCCATTCAAAAAGAAAGGAATAATATAGGGCAAAAAACAACACTTGGCTATAAATCATTCTAACATGTTTTTTTCTATGCAAGACTTCTCAGAACCTTAAATGCTAATAAGTATGTTCAGCCTTTAAGAAGTAAATAGCATTCCACATTTGCCATTAGATTGTGGAGTCTACCTGGATGGGCATTTCTAAAATGGAGTTTTGGAAGAGCTATTTTATAGTTCATAAAAACTATACCAATACACTAGAATGCTCATAGTTTCAATTATTGTTTCCTTATTGTTGTCCTAAATATTATTTGTCACCAGACACTACCTCATTTGTAAAAAAATATGGACATCAGTACCATGAGACACCCAGTTACACTGTTGTGTGAGAAAGGGGTGAGGGGAAGTGTCCCAATTTTTACTAAAATAGAAATGACGAGAGAAGAGATTTCCTGCAAGCAGTGTTGATGATAATCACATTACAGAGTCTACAGCATAAGAGAAACGGGCATTTGTAGAGAATACACCACACAATTGGTGCCTATCTTTCCAAACAACAGGACACACCAAGCTATGAGAAAGGAAAAAGATCGATGCTAAGGAAACAAACTCATGCCCTGGCTGGCGTAGCTCAGTGGATTGAGCGTGTGCTGCAAACCAAAGCATCGCAGGTTCGATTCCCAGTCAGGGCACATGCCTTGGTTGCAGGCCATGACCCCCAGCAACTGCACATTGATGTTTCTCTCTCTCTCTCTCTCTCTCTCTCTCTCTCCCCCCCCTCCCTCCCTACCCCCTCTAAAAATAAATAAATAAAATCTTTTAAAAAACTAAACTCACAAGGATAAAGAGAGGGGCATTTTCTGTTTGTTATTGCCTGGTTCATTTTAGAATATTTCTTTTTTGGGAGGGATTTATTTTAGCTTGGCATCAGCCTGTGAAAAGGTGATCTCTTAAACTAGAACATTTTCTCAGGCTTCTCCAGCTGTAAAAATAATGAATATTTCTTAGAAAAGGACCAAGTAGTTCTTAAATATGGCCTCTGAGGGGAATACTCTGGCTGTAGCATTTTCTCTGGTGATTTCTGAGTATTTAATGACTATATTTCACAATTTCCAACTCCTTTTATTTTTTTAACTTTGTTAATTAAAATTTTTTTATTGTTGTTCTGTTCAAGTACAGTTGTCTCCATTTTCCCGCCACCATTCCCCCCACCCCAGGCATCCCCACCCCCCACCTTGGCACTGTCCATGTGTCCTTTATAGATGTTCCTGAATACCCTTCCCCTCTTCCCCCTCACTATCCCCTCCCAACTCCTTTTAAACTAAGCTCAATGTAATCAGCAATAATATTTACATTTTAAAAGCAACTCAACAGTGACTTACCCAATATCTAGTATTTCTAGAGCCTTTTATAAGATCACGTGGAGAGTATGCTATATACTGAGTCCTTGTCCTCATGGTGTTGACATTTTGATTGAGCTGGCCGAAATAATAATACAGAGTAGGATGTTTTCTCATCTACCTAAGAGTGAAAGCAAGCATTTATGAGAGAGAGGCAAAAGAGGGCAGGAGAGAGAAAGAAACAGAGATGGGGGGGGGCCGGGGGCAGGGGGAGAGAATACCTACCTGGGGCAGAGAAACAAGGGCAGGGTTTAGAGAAGGAGGGATTATGAAGAAAACGTCTGAATTATAAGAAGGATGCATACTTCAGAGATTCAGGGAGAACATGTCAAGCAAAAAGAATCACATAAACTAAGACATGGAAACAAGGCAACCAAAGATACATTTGGATAGTATAAACTAGTATTTGATGAGGTCACATATTTGGTGAATATGTCACAGAAATAAGATATTTTTGTGGAAATCAAATAGCCAGAAAAAAAACTCAAGATTTTCAAACATGCGTGGCTCTGTGGAACAACATGAGTGTCATTAGGTAACTTTAGAATGGAAATGATTGGGGGTGGGGAATGATAGGCAGAACTGGAAGTAGAAAGAGGTCACTGCAGTTGGAAAGTCAGAGGGTCACAGATTGAACTGGGACATTGGAAAGGGGTATAAACAACAGTTGAAGACAAGAAACATCAAAGGCAGAGAGTTACAGTGTTTGATTCCTGATTCTGTGTGATTAGGTGCTGGTTGGGAAGGCTGTCTCTGAAGAATATTCTAGTCTGGAGCACCACACTGGGTCATCTAAGCCCATTTCTGTTCTCTTCCCTTCCTCAGATTTGGTTCCAACTCTTTAATATATACCTTTCACATTAAACTCCATCTCAGAGCCTGCTTCCCTAGAGTCACTCTGCTACAACAGTGTCGCCTGTGTATTTTGTCTGCATTACAAACCATCCACAGAAGAGAAATTGGTCTGCACCTGCCTCTCACACTCACCTTCACCAGCTGTAAAAAGGACCAATCAAGGGGACTCATCCTTAACCATGGATCTATTTTAGAACACAAGACTCAAGAACGGTATTCGGTAGGCAGAACTGAGAAAAGAAGACATGAAAAACATGGCAAAATAAATTCTAGGAACAATGTTACCTGGGGTGGGGAGGAGGTTCATTAGAGGCATTGAGAGGTTGTATGTTTGTGGCAGGCAAACAAAGGTCCTAGAATGTCCAAGTGCTACACTGGAACCTGTCGGTATGTTATCTTATACGGTAAACGGGATTGTGCGAATGTGATTCAGTTAAGAAGGACCTTGAGGTGGAGAGATCATGCTGAATGACCAAGGGGAACCTCATGTAATCACAATTGTTCTTAAAAGTAGAAGAGAGAGACAGATAGTAGAGCCTAAAGAAAATAAAAAAGAAATAAATAAAGGTCAGAGAGGTGCGACATTGCTGGCTTTGAATATGGAACAAGGTAGTCACCAGGCAAAAAAAATGTGGATGGCCCCAAGCAACTGAAAACAAAGAAATGACACACAAGGAAACAGATGATTATCCCCTAGAGTGTCCCTAAAGAAAGCTAGCACTGCTGACACCTTACTTTTAGCCCAATGAGATACATATGAGCTCTTTAACACAGAGAACTGTGGGACAATGAATGTGTTGTTTTCATCCACTAAGTCTGCGGTAAATTTTTCAACGGTTATTAATACAATGCTGAGACCAGCTAAGTGGCAAATGTGGAAAGAGGAATAATACACTGGTATTGTAGTACAAGGGCTGGCGACCAAAATCTTCACCTGCCACTTAGAACAATGATTTTCATCAGATCACATAGTATAACTGCACTCATGTTTCCCCATCGAGAACCTGAGCAATATAACTAACTCGAAGAGGTTCTCCAAGCTTGAGTCAAATACTTGCTGGATGTATATAGCATCAGCTCAGCAGGAGACGTGAGGGCTTGTGTTAATTATGTATTGTTTTCTCCTTTATTTCATTTTCTTTCTTCCCTTTGGGGCTCCTGAGCTGAGCCTCCATCCTTGTCAAGTGCCCTGGAGAAGTGAAACCAGAGATATTGGGGTGTTTATTTACTACAGTCCTTAGATGTTTAAAGCTAGGGAAATCAGGGTCATTGTGAATCCTGATTGTGTGTAAGAATATGTATTTTCCCCGAACAAAAATGAGGAACAGGGATAGACAGGAAAAGAAAATGCAGTTGTGTATGACCATTATTTATCTCAACTGGCACAGGTCTTCCCCCCAAAGAGCACCTGATTCCTTATGAAGTTGGCACCCATGCTGTTGGACCCCATCTGGCAAGCCAGTGCCCACATTTATTATTCTCAGAATACAGACTTGCCATCCAACATCTGGTCTGCATTTGTGCTTCTTTCATTTCATTTACCTTCCCCCATGCTCTTGCCCATCCTATTATCTACGCTTTTCTAAAACCAGTCATCTGAATGGATGTAAATATCTCAGCATTTTACATTCAAACCTCTAGCCTCAATTCAGCAAAGAGACTGGGGGCACATCTACATGGCCCAGTGAGGTGCCAGAAATAAAATGCTTCTACCTACCTGTAAGAGTCATCACAAATACATTAGAATTACTCTTTCAATCTGAGAAGGTGCTCCATCAAGCAAAATTCACAATATGAACGTATCTAATAGAATGCATTTTCCTCTAAGGATTGATGCATAAGTCAAGAATCATGAAAATAAGAAAATAAACTTGCATTTAAAAGTGTGTTTCAATTGGTACTTGGCTAGTTACAGAAGCAAATCTAGTAATTGAGGGATGTCCCCCTGAGTCCCTGAGAAGTTCTCCATGGTCAGAGAGAGGGCAGATATGTGACTGTCATAGGGACCAGGTTGACCTTCGGCCATAGTTGGAATTAGTCACACCATGAAAAGAAATGTGTAAATCCGAAATATTTAATTTTTTAAAATCACCATTGGAGTAACATCTGTGCTGAGGAAAAGGGAGCTTTTGGAAAACGTGGCCACCCTGTCAGCACTGCATAATGCAAGAGAAGGAATGAGCAACCGGACGGAATTAGAATTGTTCTACACGTATGTGTCAGAATTCTCTTGAAGTCCAACGGGTCTCAGCATTTTTAAAGCTGGATCTCATCTGGGGCATTTGCAAATCTTGCAAATCTTCTGCATGCCAAAACACAAAAGTAAAGCAACTCTTTTTCATCACACCCTCCATTTGGTCAAATGCAATTAATTAACTTCACACCCAAAATGGTTTCTCTCCATTAACTCTTAGAATTTATATTTAACTGTGAAGTAGGTTAACCTGATCTCACTGAGCCATTCATATGCATCATTTGTTTAGAATGCTCTTCCGAGTTGGAAGTACTTCCTCACACATGGTCTCTTTAACCTTTGCTCCTTTTTTTGCCCACGCCCATTATCCTCAGCAGGACACTTGAATGCCAACCAGGTGTCTTTGGCCTCGGGGATTTCTGTGGAAAGGGGTCCTGAGGATGGCCTTTGCAAATTGTTTTTTGGACCAAGGGGACAGCAGTAAACTCTTCCCAGTGTACACCTTAATGAATGTGTCCAGGTCATCTGGTCTGAGCTTCTTCATCTGCCAATATGAGACCTTTAATTCTAACTACACTATTTTTAAATCGTTTTTTTTTTTTTTTTTGACCGAGAAATGTGTCTGTCTTCCTTTCTAAAGTCTATCCCTCAGTTTGAATCCGACATTGGTTCCTTCCCAACCCTTTTGAGACTGCTTCATCAATGAGCTCATGTGGTGTCTGTCCTCTCGGTCACCTCCATCCCTACTCTCAAGGTTTGTCTAGCCTTTGCTTTGTCTAAAAATCAGACACAAAAGCAAAACCACATCTACCGGCTACTGCCGAACATTTCTAGTTTCAGTCACTAACAGAGTTTCTTCTATAATTGCTCTTTCTGATTCCTACATTTTCCTCAATAATATTTCCCAAACTCTAGTAAACTGGCACATTCATCAGTCTTCCATTTATTAAATTCACTGAAATTTCTTAGCTTTAATTTTTCCTGAAATGGTTGTTTCTATGAGACTTAAGTGTTACCACATTATCGTCATCCCATTTCTACTTTTCTATATTTTTTGCTACAATTTCTCTTCTGCTTTCCCTTAATCTTACTCTTGGATTCTTCTGGAAGGATAATCAGCTTATAACATTCTCCTTCCTTAATATTCTCAGCAAATTTACTTATTACTTTTTTACTTTTCCTCATAGAAGTCAACCATTCTCTGAAAGGAAGGTTTTTAAAATGTTTTCACAACCTATGACCTTATTCAACTATTCAATCATAATGCATTTATATTTATTGAGTATCTTTAAGAACATTGGTATCATAGTAAGTATATTATGTTTCACTTAATAACTGGTAAGTTGAAATGTAAACTCGGTCTGTTTAATTCCAGAGTCCATGCTCTTAACAGCTATATTGTGGAAACTCCAGTTAATATAACTTTCACTAAGCATAAGATGGCAAATGAAAAACCTTTAAGTCCCTGACCAAAGAAACAATAGTCTAATTCTTGTGGAAATTCCAGTCCTGCATTTCTATCTTCCCAGTGATTTGCATATGGCCTCAACACTGCAATCTCCACACTCATAAATTTATCTCCCTAGCAACACATACTTTTCTTTTATTCTGACTGCCCTACATGAATAATTCCACATATGACATATGGAGAAAGTAACACAACATCCCTTTCTTCTATGTCTCAAAGTCCCACCCCAACTGCCTACCTACCACCTCCCAGAAATAAAGATGGAAAATACAATGCACGAGCATAAATCTCACCACAAAATGATATTTTTAGTTGATCTTTTTACTTTCTATAAGGGGAAAAAATATGAGTTCTTCAGAATATACTGAAATATAAATAATGTTTTAGAATATTCAAGACCTGATTTTATATATTCTATTTCATATTTTATCACATTTTTTACAATTATGGCTTGTGTTATATTTTTTTAAGATTTTATTTATTTACTTTTAGAGAGAGAGGAAGGGAGGGAGAGAGGGAAACATCAATGTGTGGTTGCCTGTCACACGCCCCCTACTGGGGACCTGGTCTGAAATCCAGGCATGTGCCCTGACTAGGAAATCAAACCAGCTCCCCTTTAGTTCACAGGCCTGCACTCAATCCACTGAACCACACCAGCCAGGGTCAGATTGCATTGTCTTCTAAATGGAGAAGGAGTTGTGATTTCAATATAGAAAGGAATGAAAGGACATTCTGTTGTGAGTCCCAACCACACTCATTGTACTTTAGCTTTTCTACTTGTATTAATTTTCCAAGAATCGCTAGTTCAAAATCTTGCATCAAACTTTGGCTCTCCTTACTCTCTTGAGAAACATATCAATTTTTCCTCCTCGTTATATTATGTTAACCTGTTCCACAGATGTACTGTTTTGGACACTCCAATGTAGGCTTTCGTTACCTGAACAGAGATAAGTGGACCCCAAATCGACACTTAAAAATATGCAGTTTACTGGAAGACACAGGAATGCAAATAACCAAGTATATTGTAAAGCAAAATGGAAATTATGCCAAATGAAAATATAATGAACTCTGGGAATACTTGTCGTTGGCTTGGCACATTTTAGCTGTGCATAAAGTGCTGTTTAATTTCATTTCATTTTGCTTAACAACTTCTAGTTCAGCTACTACAAAGGCCTCACAACTGGTCTATTCTCTGAAGGAATATAAGCAGAGAATAGGATGTGTGTCCATGCCCTGATTTATCAGCCAGTGGCAATAACAAGACAGGTGATAATGGATTTCATGAGGTAATAAATTGAAGGTTGTCAGCCTGGTAGAATTTAGGAATATTCACTAGCCTCCAACTAAAATTTAGCATTTTCTTCCATGATAAATGTAGGAAAACACACCACATAGTCACACACACACACACACACACACAGAATTGTTTTAGCAACACCTTTATATTGTCACCAGATTTCTAGTTTGTTGTAACCTGCTACAGTGTTGTAAATATTTCAAAATATTATTTGTCACCATTACTTTGAAATTATACTAATCAGACTGCTGCTAGGTCTTACTTTTAATGCATTAGTAAAGAGCCATATAGTGCAAATTTGTTTCATATTTGGATAGCTGTATCTTCATATAATTTCTATCACACAGTTTCTATTGTGATCCTATGTATGTTATTTTATGCATTGAAAAAACATTTCACATTATTTCTAGGAGGGGCCCATAGTGTATGCCAAGATGTGAGGCATCCACAGCACAAAAAGGCAACTCTTCTCTACGAAACCTTGTATTTTGGAAATTCAGAGGCATCCGAGACGGACGAAACAAGCGGATGTAGCTTTCCAGAGGAAGCAGAGCCTTGGTAACATCCGAACTTCCGCACAGACGTGGAATAGGGGGTAGCATCAGGAAGGGTGGTCTAGGTGGGCAGAGTGAAGTGCCATAAAGATACAGAGTCGTGAATGAGAACGACTCTTCCAGCTGAAAGAGTATGTAACCTGTTTTTAGGGCATAGGCCAAAGGATTGGCGGGACATTTTACCGTTTGCAAATTATTTTCCTCAGAAAGCTGCATCTACCCTGGCTGGCTCTTATTCACTGAATTTTAGGGTTGGATCCTTGTGTTCATGATAATGTTTTTGGCTCATGTTATATACAACATTAAAGAAAAAAGCAAGAATTTTACACCATCCCTACTTCATTCCTATTTGCTCCCAATGATATAGTACAAAATGAGAGCAGAGGTGGTTTAAAAATACAAAAGGGCAGAATAAATCTTGGGGAGAAAGGGGCCTGAGGGTGGGTAACCCACAGACAGAGATCAAATCAGGGTATCATGCAAAGGGACAAAGCCCATAGGCCATTTTTAAAATCCCCTGATCATTGATACCCTTGTTTGAATCCCTAATGGCTGACCAAGGTCAACCTCTAACTGCTGTTCAATAAACTGACCCCCCATGTGCTCCATGATTCCTTTTAAGTGACATAAGGGTCACTTACAAAGCTGAGCATTCAGTAGGCAAGCAAAGAATTCGGCTCTGGGCTAAACTGTAACTCAGTTGAAAGCCCACCAGACAGTGCGTTGTCTAACCAAACCCTCCTCATCATGAACGTACTCAAGAGAGAATCTCTGCTCTTTCTCCTGCAGCTCTGGTTTTTGTTTGATTCTTGACATGTGCTCGTTTGTTATTTCTGAGCAGGTTGTATATACTTTTTTTTTTAAACCCACATTAAACTTGATTAACCACAACGTCAGCCTTGTTACAGAGCAGACTCTGGATTTTTATTTCGTGTGTTTGCTCCTTGGCGCGGAGTAATCAGTGACTGCGAGGAGCAGAGAGCCCCTTGCGCCTTGGCCTTGAGTCTAGATTACAAACAGTAGGTAGAGAAGTGATGGGAGCTTCTGAGAAACATTCCCACCACGGATTAGTTTGCTTTACAATTTCCTAGATTTTCATTGCTTGCTCAACTTTGGATCCAGTTATTTTTGCCCCACTCACTTCCATAGCTTATTCCAGCCAACACTCCCCCAACAAGAGAAAGGCTTGTACAATAAATGCTAATTGCTACCAAAGGGAATTGACAGGCATGTTGGATGCAGCGGTGGTGCGGTTACGAAATTCAGACCTTTACCACCACAGCCAAGAGAGAGAGCCAGCGCTTGGGACAGGGCTGCTCAACGACTTTTGGGTGCTGATTCCAGAGACGGTGTGTGTACCTCGCTCACTGTGACTTCCGGTGCTCTGTTACATCCTCTCCGGCCTGTCTGCCCTTTACGTTAGAAAGAGTCTTGGAACAGATACAGCCTCTCCAAACCTCCCTGATTTTTCTCCTCTCTTCACTCCCATGCAACTTTATGCGCCATGCTGTTATAGGGGGGCGTTTCATCGCACTGAATTACGCCCATCACTTGTGCATGCCTCCCCTGATTCTCAGAGCTCTGGCGATCCAGGCTGCTTGCAGTTGCACTCAGGGCGTCTACGGTTGCTTAAGTCTGTGTTGAGTGTTGAATATGGGTTTAGCTCTGTGCTTCTGAGTAGAAGAAAAAGAATATAGTTCCAGAGAACAAAACTGTTCGGGGAACATATAAAAGCAATATATAAAAGTATTTAGTTAAGTACTAATAGTTTAGAGGGTTTAAAATAATGTGGAGTTGTATATGGGCCAAGTAATTGGGTTAAATATTAGTAGTGGATGTGAAAAGGTAGACATAGGGTTAATCTAACCCTTTATTGTCAGGAGAACAATAAGAACAACCATAATAGACAGGAATGATAATGATACATTTCTGAAAAGACTTGTTTACCTGTGGATGCATTGGGATGGTAGCTTAATGGGGACAATTGGATTCAGTCTTCAGGGACTGGAGGAATTCGAATTCTAGCTCTACCACTTGCTAAACTGGGTAACAAAACTGGGCGTGTTTCTTGGAAACCCTGTGCCTCTGTTCCTTCCTCTACAAAATGAGGATACTATTACCTCACTCACAAGATGGCTGTGAGCAGTAAATAAGATAATTAAGGTAAATTTCTAAGGTGTCTCCCCCCCACCCCTTGCTGATCACAAAGACTGAACTGGAAATTGATACTTGGCTACTGCTGGGGCAATTATCTTTCTTCTGGACTCACAGCCTCCTGTAACCTCCTTTCAGTTACTGAGTGTAGGGGCCCATGCGCCCTGAAGGTGCAGGGCTGCAGAGACACAGAGTGAGCAGACCAGCAGGGGTGGGGGTGCGGGGGGGGGGGGGGAGCTTTACTCCTTTGAGCTCCTGGTCGAAGTCCTCAGATGCAACACTTGAAATACTGGCCGAACTATTCTAAGAAATATACTGTTACGTTTCAGTAAAGATCCCTTGTTTCTTCAATTAGCTTGACTTGGTTCTGCTATTATGGCTGCAAGTATGTGAGTCCATCCCTGCTTCAATTGGACAGACAGTGTTTCTTTCTGGGGAAAATACCCCATGCCCCAGATGCGCTCAATTTCTTTAAGGCCAAACTCAAATTCTATTTTTTTCTCTTATTTTTTATCCCTCCATAAGCATTAAACTTCCAAACTGTGTTACTTACCTTGTTCACAAATTCATTCCTTAATTCAACAGAAATCACTTAGCATCTCTCATAGAGTAGGCAGCATGCCAGAGACAGAAAGGCAAAGAAGGCTAAATCCTCCTCACCAAAACGTTCAAACTTTTGCAAGAGACTTATAACAGCAACCAAATGATATAATAAACATGATACAAAGTAGCAGTTTGCATGGAGCACCGGAAGGGAAGAAATGAGACAACAGAATTCTGGTCTGCAGGGGGAGGAATGGTGTTCTTTTTTATCACACACTTAGTTGCTTGGCATTCTAGCGCCTTCACTACATTGGGAGTAAGCAGAGACACAGCGAGTATCCATCTCTGTAACCAAAACCAACCATCACCACTCAGTACAAAGAAGAGTATTTTTCTTGGATCAAGGTCCTGAGGGAACCATTCTGAGATGAGGATTTATAAGCAGACATTATTGGGGAGTATTCTTGGTAGTAACACCTCTAAAGGGGTAGGACAACAGGATCAGAGGGAAAAACTGAGCTGTGATACAATTGTAATGGTGACCTCACTCATCTCTAGGGAGCTCTACAGTTGGGTTGGCTCTTCAGAGACGTCTTGCTTTGAGGCACAGAGAAGAGGTCATTTGCACCCTAGAATGGACGATTTATTGGATAGGGCTAGCCTTGGTCGGAAGGCCGATGGACTTGGGCCCACAAACTCCTTTAACTGAGGCAATTCCCAGAGAAGTAGTCAGCTGTGAGTTTATCAGCAACTTCTACCCACAGCACCTTGGCAGTGAGAGCCACGTGCTAAAGGGGGACCTGGGGGCCACATCACAGGAGCCACGGTCGCACCCTGCAATGGACAGCTGCAGGGTGTACCTATTGGTAGAAGTCTAAGGGGGGAAGATTCATATTCATATTACGCATCTTGCCAGTCAATGGGCAAGGCCTCTCCCTGCCTGTATCACTCAGCAATTAGAATTTTAATTAAGTCACGATCCCAAAGAAATCAATCATGAGCAAGGCATTTGCAGTTGGCGGATGACAAAGATAACAGTTATGGGGAAGTGGCGTTATATGCTAAGACGCTGGGAGTTCCTTGGATGAGGCCCAAGTTAGAGCGAATGATAACTTCCCAAAAATCTCAATCAAAGAGAGTTTTCTCTGGTAAAGACATTTTAATCAAAACAAAACCAAACAAGAAAAGCAGCCAATGAATTTGTTGAGTAAGAAAAAAATATTTCTAGCGTATGCCAAACTAGCCAGTTTAATTCACTTTATTGGAAAAGTCTAGACCCTCTTCTGTTGGAAGAGGACCCAAAAGCTCTAAATAAATGTCTACCTTAATCAGCACAGAAGCAGGTATCTGTTTCACATTTTGGCAAAGGAGTAGCCAAGTGCTCGCTGATTCACAGTTGTCTAAGTGGCTGGCTGACTGAATATAACCTCAACCCTATTTGAGAAAGCTTGCTGACAGTTGACTTGGTTTCTAAACTCTCAGGCTCCAGGAACACCACCCAGAAAACACTCTTTCGCAGGAGGATGGGGCAATGGGACCCTGGGGGTTCATGAGGCTGTGTGCCGCCAGTTTTCACTGTGTCGCATGTGGCAGTGGGGAGGGGGGATTTGCGGGAAAGCTATTCATGATCCATTGGAAGGGATCATGGGAGAATTGGCCATTTCCATCCTTGCCTCAACTTCTCCTTCTATGACTTGGGGATGGATCCCCTGCTCCTTCCCTTCAAGGCAGGATGACCCACATAACAGGTCTGGCTAATCGGTGAGAAGTTAGGCTATTTACCACCAGTTCCTAGAAATAAATGAACATTAGAGCCTGAAACTCTTCCCCCCACCCTTCTCTATTTCTCTTTCCCTCCCTCCCCTTTGCTCTCCCTCACTCCTGCCTTTTATTTTCCTAAAGATCTCTAGATTTTTAAACTAATTAGGTTACATAGTTGGAAAGAATCTAGAGATCATTTAATTAAATGTCATGATGCAAGGACCCCAGGTCTCAATTATCTTCCAAATGAGTTGTTCAGCCTCGATTTCAAGAGTTACAGGGGCTCAGCTCGTTGCAGCTGGAGGCAGCCATGTAACCTTCTTTTACTGATGAATGAACTGAGTATTATGCTAGAAAGAGAACAGTCTGGAGAGCTCTAGTTTTTAAAACCATCTTCATTGGTTTCAAGTGGAAGCTTACATCTGTAGCTTTCAGGCCCTGGCCCCAGTTACACTTGTTACGATCACACCACACGAGGTTTAGCTCTCCACTAATAAACTTAGCAGCAGGTGCATGGCACAGGAGCTATCAGTACAGCATCAGGCAACTGAATGGGTTCCACGTGCAACCCTGCTTTTCGCTGTGCAGTGCACAGCACACTCAGATACTCAGGACTCTTTTTTTTTCCTCTTGAAGGAAGGGGATACAACAGTACTTATATGTTTGATATGAGAATTACAGGAGGGTGTTCACATAAAGTTCTCAGCATATCAACAGACGTAGTGTAATTAGTCAACATATAATAGCTATTATCATTACAAAATGATCTTTCTTACAAGAGGACAGTTGAGGCAAATAGCACAGAGGTAGAAAAAATGCAGCCCCTGGCGATTTCTTTCTGTCTTTCTCATGGAGCTGAGACTGGTTGACACTTACCCTAAGTATATTTTATATTGAAACACTTCAAAGATGAGTGTAGGTGAGGACAATCAATTGTAAAGTGGACACACTATAGACCCATAATAGCATCCATTTCGTATAGTCATACAGATTAATTAATGGCCATAACGGTCGCTTCTATGACTGTGCCTGACTCTTAGAGTTTCGTGTGAATGAATTAGTCAGACATGTAGTCCCTGGGGAAGAATCTTGGTTTTGTCTTATGTGATCATTCCATTTCTTTTCTGAAAAACTCACATCACTTCAAGAATTGCACCTCTTTCTGGAGCAAAGTTCAAGATTTTACATGAAATTTGCATAAAATATATAGGTCAAGTTCTAAAATACGAAATGCTTAAAAGCTTTCCTCAGATGACATCTTTCTTTTTCTTTGTTACCTTTCTCGATATTTGGTGAAGAGTAGAACACTGGTTTCATTTTTCCCTGTTGCTAAGGTATCACCTCCCCCAGTGTGAGTGCATATAATTTCCCTCAGCTCCCTCCCCAGAACAGGAACCTTTGCGGGCCATGGCAGTTGGCACAGTGGACTGCATAGATGCTGCATTGTGGAAAGTCACGGGAGAGTGAAGTAGCTGATTTCGCTGTGGGATGGAGCCTGCCTACTCTCCAGCCGAGGAAAGGGTACAAGATTCCTGCTTACTCCTGCTCCAAATTTTCTAGAAAACCATAAAATGTCAAGTCTCTTAGGAAAGAAGCATATCAAGTCTTTGTTTGCTTCCTTGGGAGCTCAGGTCAATCAAAGGCTGCCTCTGGGCCACGCTTTCTGGGGGGGAAAATGTTGGGAGGTATTGCTTTAGGGGCTGTAACTCTCCCACGTTCCCTGGCTGTCCAGACCAGCCCTACTCACTTACTAAACAGAATCAGTTATAAGACCAAGGAAAAGGTAGGCACTTCCAAAAGGACACTTGCTCCCTTAAATCTCCCATTCAATTTTAAGGTCTCAAAGTATGAGAAGAGACTTAGTTTCTTAGTAAATCAAGTATCTCTCATTGGATTCTGAGACCAGGGAACTAAGAGCCAGTGTGATACTAAAATATGAAATCTTCTGGGTAAGCCAAAGGCATCAATGAGCCAGATTCAACAGTCAGTGACCGCATAGGACCGGGATGACATGCTTTAAGTTAACAAGGGAGAAGAGATTCCAAGTCCTGCTCTCAGGCTGGAAGGCATGAGGTTCTCATTAACACTAAGGTTTGGGTTGGGGCCCGTGAGGAAGGCCGGGCAGATGGCTGTTGAGAGGCAAATTTAAATACTTTGAGAGTGGTAACCCTGTGCAAAAGAAACTTCCAGAATGACTTGTAAAGGATTATTTCTTACTTCAACTTGAAAATGACTTAGAAGCAACTAGCCAATTGATACTTTTCTTTTGACTGATGCGAGCTGTGCAAATCTTCATTCTGTTGCAGAAAAGACAGTATGAATCCTTCTGTATTTTATTCCATAAAATCAAGTACATTGTTCCCCAGTATTTATGGGGAATTGGTTCCAGGACCCCCTCTCCTCTTGAGGATACCAAAATCTGAGGATACACAAGCCCCTTACATAAAATGGTATAGTGATGTTTGCATATAACTTACATATATCCTCTCTCAAACTTGAAATCATCTCTGGATTACTTACTTAATGCAATGAAAATGCTGTGTAAACAGTTGTTATCCTGTATTGTTTAAGAAACAATGACAAGAAATAAAAGTCTGTACACATTCAGGACAGATGGCGCCATCCTGGAACTATTTACGTAATACATGTCAGCAACAATGTAACATTTTTTGAGTGTTGTCAATCTGTGATTGGTTGACTTCATAGATGCAGACCCCACGGATCCGGAGGGCTGACTAGACAAGCAGAAGTTGAGAGGAGAAAAATCACATCGCAAAAGATGAGTACAATGAAGTTTTGATTGCTAACTTTGTAAAGACAGTGAGAGTTATCACAAGAGCAAGTCATTCTACAATGCTTACGCATACAGTCGTTAGTTGGCAAGAGCTGGTTCACAATAAACTGAGGAATAATCGCAAGAATCTACCAGGAGGTGAAAAACAATAGGAACCTTTTTAAAGTTCAGCTAAATCTAAGGATAGCCGTCAGTTTATTGGCACTCAATTACACCATTAAGAGGCCACTATTTTTGACTCAGTTTCCCTATTCTCCCTTTTTCATAGCATTCTTCTATCAGCCAGAGTGGCTCTGTGCATTTAGTGGAAACTTAAATGAACAGACTGTGCTTTTTCATACAGTTACAACGGAAGTCGAAGTGTCCATACTGGCTTTTCCTGGGAGTGCAGATCAAGACAGGCAGACTTGATCTCTAAACACTAAGTATCTTAGGGTATATTCTAAGCTCCTTGGGTAAAGGGTGAGGTCTTATTCATAGTTCTAATCAGAATTCTTTGCATATTTTGGACTCTATAAATATTTGTTTAGTTAAATTGACATTTCCCACTCTTGTAGGAAACACATGAAAATACCCGTTTTCTTCTATGGTGAAATGCTAAGACAAGCTTCAGGGTTCACTGCGTGGGATAGAGAATCACTAAAAAAGCCTCTTTGATCAAAGTTAAGTCAGTGATTTTCATCACTGCCTGACATCGTAGCACGGACATGTATTCTCTAGACTTCAGGCATTTCCTGTTCCACCCTGGTGGCTTTGGCTGTCACGATGAGCGGGAGAGGCTAAAACTCGGATGAGGCTGTGAAATGAAATATTGCAAGGAGAGAAGGGGTTTCCTCTAGTTCATTCAAAAATACTCTTGTGCTGATTCCAACCATTTCCCTGCCCCCCCACAGAGTCCATCTAGAGACTGTGGCACCAATAAAATTAACAATATTCTGTGAGCCTGACATATTTGGTTTCTTTTAAATTATTACAGAATATCAAAATGTCATGTCTTTGTTGAAGAGTGTCCTAGGATGTAGCAGTTAGGAAAATGGTTAAATGAATTGTGGAAACCATATCTACTAAACTCATTTATGCAGGCCATTAAAGTGTTTTACACACTACATAATAATAAAAGTATGATATTTAGTTATGTAAAAAAAGTCACAAAATTATTTTATGTATGTAAAGTAACAGAGCAAAAGAACAGGATGTTAACAACAAAATATAAATGTTAATATTTATTTATTTAATATTTTATTGTTTATGCTATTATGGTTGTTCCAATTTTTCCTCCTTCACCCAGCTCCCCCCTCCACTCCCACAGGCAATCCCCAAACTGTTGTCCATGTGCATGGGTCATGCATATAAATTCTTTGGATAACCCCTTCATCTTTTTTCTGTTAGTCCCCACCCCCCCATTCCCTTCCTACAGCTGTCAGTTTGTTCCATGTTTCTATGCCTCTGATTCTGTTTTGCTGGTTAGCTTACTAGGTTCATTAGATCCCACGTATAAGTGAGATCATACAGAATTTGTCTTTCACTGACTGGCTTAATTGACTTAGCATAATGGTCTCCAGTTCCTTCCATGGTCTTGTACAAGACACAAGTTCCTTCTTTCTTTCTGCTGCATAGTACTCCATTGTGTAAACGTATCACAGTTTTTTTTTATCCACTCATTTATTGATGGACACTTAGGCTGTTTCCAGATTTTGGCTATAATAAATAATGCTGCTATGAACAGAGGGGTGCATATATTCTTCTGAATTGGTGTTTCGGGATCCTTAGAATATATTCCCAGAGGTGAAATTACTAGGTCATAAGGCAGTTTCATTTTTGTTTTTTTTTTTGAGGGTGTTCCATCATGTTTCCTACAGTGGCTGCACCAGTCTGCATCCCCGCCAGCAGTGCACTAGGGCTCCCTTTTCTCCATGTCCTCACCAGCACTTGTTGTTTGTTGATTTGTTAGTGATGGCCATTTTGGCAGGTATGGGGTGATACCTCACTGTGGGTTTAATTTGCATTTCTCTGATGGCTAGTGATGGGGAGCATTTTTCCATATGTCTATGGCTCCTCTGTGTGTCCTCCTTGGAGAAGTGTTTGTTCAGGGCCTTTGCCCATTTTTAATTGGATTGTTTGTCTTCATGGTATTGAGTTACATAAATTTTTATGTATTTTGGAGATGAAGCCCTTTTTCCAATGTATCACTGGCAAATATGTTCTCCCATACAGTGGGTTCTCTTTTCATATTGACAATGGTTTCTTTAGCCGTGGAGAAGCTTTTTGATTTGGTGTCACTCCTGTTGTTTATTTTTCCTTTGTTTCCCTTGCCCTGGGAGATACATTGGCAAAAATATCACCACATGAGATATCTGAAATGAAATATCTGCTGGTGTTTTCCTCTAGGATTTTTATGGTAGTGTGACTTATGTTTAAGTCTTTTATTCATTTTGAGTTTATTCTGGTATATGGTGTAAGATGGTGGTCTAGTTTCATTTTTTTGCATGTACCTGTCTAGTTCTCCCAACACCATTTACTGAAGAGACTGTCTTTACTCCATCGTATGCCTTGCCTCCTTCATCAAATATTAATTGACCATAAAGGTGTGGGTTTACTTCTGGGCTCTCTGTTCTGTTCCTTTGATTTATATGTCTGTTCTTATGCCAGGACCAGGCTGTTTTGATCACAGTGTCCTTGTGGTATAGTTTGATGTCAGGTATTGTGATCCCTCCAACTTTGTTCTTCTTTCTCAGGATTGCTGGGGTTATTTAGCATCTTTTTTGGTTTCATATGGATTTTTATAATATTAGTTCTACATTTGTGCCATAAGCCATTGGTATTTTATTAGGAATTAGAGTGAATCTATAGATTACGTTGGGTAGTGTGGACAGTTGAATAATGTTAATTTTTCTAATCCATGAACACGGTATATTCCTCCATGTATTTGTATCTTCCTCAATTTTTTCAGTGTCCTGTAGTTTTCCACATATAGGTCTTTTACCTCCTTGGAAATTTATTCTTAGATAAAAATTTATTCCTAGGTACTTTATTTATTTTTTGTTGCAATAGTAAATGGGATTGTTTTTTTTATTTTCTCTTTCTGATAGTTCCAAATGCTAATCTTTAACTAAAGAAAAATAAAACAAAAATACAAAAATGGTAAGTGTGCTTATCTTTGAATATTGGCACTAGAAGTAACTTTATTTTTCTTTATTTCCATTTAATGCATATTCTAAATATTTTGTCATGAACATACATTTTAAGTACTAATATTGAATATGGTTTTTAAAAATGAAAATAATTTAAATTTTTAAAGAATATTGAATAATATGTATAATATATAATTATAGAATTCTGACTATAAAAACATGTTATTTTTAGCTGATTAACTTAAATAATGGTCTGACCTTAGAAGTTGCTAAAAAAAACACATGAAAAAACCCACCTTCCACTCAGCGGGGATGAATGACAGCCATGTTTTTGTTGGTGAGAGGACAGCAGCCCCACGTATTCAAGAGCAGCCAGCCCATGGGATGCTCGGACTGATCTGTGAAGAGAGCTGGTGGTCCTGGGCAGCCTGTTCACTCTAATTTGAGCTCATTGTTTCCCTTTGAATCTCCTTCTGAGGGCCTACCACGTGCCTCTGGACCCACCCATTAGGAATACCTTCTGCAGACTCTGGGTCAGAGGACACGATGTGGTATATCAATTCACGACGAGACTGAAAATAAATAATATACTAGTATTTTTCTCAGAGGTGTTTCTTTTCATTTAGTAGACCATAGAAAACTAAAGCGATTTGGGATCTAAAGAAATAAGTATATAATGGAGAGATTTCTGAACAAATGACCAGCAGAGAGACATATAATGATAATAATAACTAATATTAATAAATTAAAGCATACAAAATCTAGTATAATATAAATAATAAATATACTGAACAAGGAATGCATGAATAAAGACATAGGTACAATTAGAAACATGTACTAATATAGTTAATATTAAATTTGTGCTAGATTTCAGGCAGTATTCTAACTGCCTCTCATAAATCCACTCATTAAATCATCACACCTTTATGAAGGACATACCAAGTTTCCATGTTAGAGATGGGGAAACTGAGGCAGGCACAAAAGTATTATGTAGCATGCCTAAGGTCAAAAAATTGGAGCAGGTATATAAGCCAAGTCAGTCATGTTCTGGAATCTGCAGCATACGCTGTCCAGAAATTTCTGGATGAAAGCAAGTATTGAACACATAAAATCCAACAGTAAACGAGGTGCCTACTATGAGGAGGACTGAGGCATCATTGTCCTGTGTACAATGTTCCTTGTATCTTGTATCTTCTTCCAAAAATGTCTCTGTTTTTCATGGTACATGGCTGATACTTTCTCTACAACCTCGTAGATAAACAACGTACTCTTAGAACAGGCACATGACGATGGAGTCCTTGTAAGCTGAAAATACTCAGAAAAATAACATGTTTAAAAAACAAAATTTAAAAAAAATCAAGATACTTACAGAATTCAGAAATCTCGGTCTTTGACAGACACAAGATAGTGCACTTGACATTAGGAAATGGAAGCATGGTTACCTTTTCATCTTAGGTTAACAGACATGATGAGGTACTACTTGTTTCAGCTTCCCTATACTTACTCAATTTTAATGTTTATACATAGTTAACTTTTTAAATCACCCCCTTAAAAATTTTTTTGAGGTTCTTTTTCCTTTTGCTTCCATTATTACCCTAACACCCGTGCAACGCTAACTTGGAGAACAGAGCCGTTGCGCAGAGAGGTGGTGAAAACCCCCAGTGGAGTCTCCACGTGAAACTGGGAAAGAATTGAATGGATATGATGCAGCAACTCATCTGCTCCCTGGAGGGAAGGCTCTATGACCCAATTCAGCTTGCTCATTCGCGGTTTCTATGATTCCTAAACAAAAACAAAACATTTTCTCAATTGAAAAGGGAGAAATGTGGTTTTCTGAGAAATGTTTTCATGTGTTGCTGCCCTGCGTGGTCACTCATTGGTGGCCCTGCCCAACACTTCAGCAGCTTGGATGGAAGGCACCCCTTACTTTATGACAAAATATTTGGAGGCATGTTCAAGGCAGAAGCTGATAGAGAAAAAGGTTTTCAAGGTTTTCTGGAGTCATGGCCTCTCTCTCACAAGGAAGTAAGAAACTCTTATGTCATATCCTCTTTCTTCTAAACTGGTTCTGATTCTGTCTATTTGGGAGTAAGGTCATAGCACAATGTGTTAAAGAATGAGGTTGACCAGTGCCAACGGGTAGGAGGACAGCAGCTTATCAGCACCTTCGAACTCCATCAAATCATGAATTATCATGGCTGGAGAGAACCTTGAAGATCTTCTAGGCCTATGTTTTACAACTTAGAAAAACTGAAATTCCAAAGAGACTTTTTGACCCCTGAGCTCATTCTTGAGAATCCAGCCCAACTATCTCCTCCTCTTGGCAGCCACCCCTGGGCTTTGGTTAGCAGAGCTCACCATTTTTTTTTTCTGCTAGCCACCACTGGGACCAGTACATACCTTTAATATTACCCATTTGTTTGTGTATTTCTCTTTCCACAGTACTTCAAGGTGAGATGGTTGACCTAGGTGAAGTCCATATCTTCTAGAAGGCCTGTGGATGCCCTGCATTTTGGAAAGGGGGTGCTTTGCATAAACCCTTGAAACTGTAAACAGAATTATATTCACAAGTCTACGTCACCTCTACAGTTTTCTGTGGACAGAATCCAAAGGATTCAATAGGTTCTTGAAGGAGTGTGCTATTCATAAAGGCTAACCATACAAGCGTCCAACATTTTGGCATCACTGGGCTACACTGGAAGAAGAAGTTATCTTGGGCCACACAGGAAGTACACAAACACTAATGAAAATTGATGAGCAAAAACAAAATGTTCCATGCATAATTTACAATTTTGTCTTAGGCTCTATTCCTAGCCATCCTGGGCCATGTGTGGCCTACAGGCTACCAGTTAGATACCCCTGGAAGGATTCACAGCAATGAACTATCACTCCTATGAAAACAACAAAGTCCATGCCCCATTTATCTCATTTCCTATCCTATTTTAGAACTTGTCATATAACAAGTTCTCAAGTTTTGTTTCATGAACAAATTAATATTTGGCCTATAGTTATTTGAGTAGTTGATGGGAACATTTGTGTTATAATGTAGGTCTTATATTCCTTGTAAGGGGCATGTCTATTATTTGGATTTTTCTTTCTTAAACCATTATCTGATCAAAACTGAAATATAACTAATACATTTCTAACTTCCATGTACATTACCTCCCTTGTCCTCACAATTCATGACCCCAGAGATCATAGAAGTATCTGTAAAACAGGAAGTCTCAGTAAACATGGCTACGATATTGAGATAAAAATGTGAGATTTCAAGCCAAAAGAAAACTACTCAATCCCAGTTCTCTCATGTCTCAGATTTGGGGCTTCCTCCAAACCCTGTAATTTTCAGCATTTTTATATCAAATAAATAGTGACTCTACTTAATATTGTTTTTGCAACAGTTAATTGACATGAACAGGAAAGTAATATACACAAATTGAAGGTCTTGTGAGAAACAAAGAATCTTAACCTTACACCCACGCCTTGACTGAATGTCTATGAAACTTTACTTTCATTCCACACAAACGCACCATCTTCTATGCTGTTCTTTATGTTTTGATTTAATAATGTTAATTTTGTTTTATTTTATCATCTGAGCCAACTTCCTTGCCAGGATGAAATCTTGCCCATCGAGTTGCAGTGATCCAACTATAATTAGAAGGTGTTAGTGTTTAATTTTGGAAACTCCTTTCAAAAATTTTAAAACATTAAAAATCTAGGAGCTTTTCCCCACTACTAAGGGCCTAGGGGTATCATTTCTTTGCCTTAAGAATATTCATTTTGTAACTTTGGAAGAGACATCCTTAGGCTTGGCTGAAAATCCCACAACCCCTCAGGAAAGGTAGCAATGATTTACCAGTTACGGACACAAAATTCTCCCTAAAAGAGTAGACCCAATATGTAAACCTGTTGTCCAAATTCTAATTTAAACTTGCAAAGAAGTCTGCTGGATTGGCATGCTCATTCCCTCTCACTGTGTCCACATTGCTTATTTCTCCCTTAAACAAGGTATGGATAATAATGCTTCTGTCTTTTCTGAGTTAACAGTGAATTCTATATATACTTAAGGGTTAACACAAACCCATGGTGCTACAAGAACAGATCTTTTAAAAAATTCATTTCATTTTATAAATGAAAAGGAGACTCAGAAGAACTTAGAAAGGTAATCAGCCCCATTCAGCTAGTGTATTGCCATAGATTTTTTTTCTCAATACATGTACAAAGAGCATTCTAATGTGTCACAATAACTCAAAGTCATCTAACTAAAAATCAAATATCATGTGACTTTCTTGCTCAGAACCCTTCAGTGGTTTCCCATTGGTCCAGGATAAAGACTAGGCTCTTGTTACTACCTGAAGCCTTTTTACAATCAGAATGGAAACTAATCTCATGAATCATCTCTGAATGGTCTCTGTTGGGATCTCAGCTATCACTGTACAAGCAAATTCAAATGAAAGCAATCTGTCCCCGTGGCTGTTCTAAAACTTATTCCTCTTCAGCACTTTGCTTGTTCATTCAAGTATATTGCAATGACAATTTATATTTTATTAATTCTGCTCAAGATACTATATTATTCAAAGTTTCCACAGTTATCACTGTTGACTATTGTACTTCCCCCCGATTTCTGTGTTTGCTCATTTGGAAACTCATTTTATGACTTTGTTGGGCATTATTATTGTAGTCTGCATGTCTCCTGGGCTGTCATCATTTCTCTAAGCTGTTTCCAGCTGATGTCCTCAGATCCATCTTCCTGATCACTAATTCCTTCCTCAACTGCATTTAAGCCACTCCACTGAGGTTTTAATGCTATTGAACAAAGACATTTTATTGTTATTTTTATTACTCAATTTCAATTTTTTAAAATATTGAATTGTCATTGTTTAAATTTGTCCATTTATTTCTTCAGTTATAAAAATTCAAACCTTTAGTGGATTTTTTATTTGTTGATTTTGCCTGAGTCCATTTCTTCTGGCAAAGTCTTGGTAATGTGCTTGTAAACCAGGCTTCATGTGCCCCCTTTAGAGATATAAAAAATATTGCCTATCTAGAATGACATTTTATATTCATTTCTCAAAATTTGCAGATAGTGTGAACTTCAATGCCAAATATGCCCAAAATTTGATGTCTTAAGGGAATAGCTTTTATTCTCCCTGACCACAGTAGGCACAGATAAGTATTCATACAATTGCTAGGGTTCTTTTCCTAACACACATTACTGAGATCACAGTTCTTTGAAGGCCTTGTCATTGCCTATTGCAACCATTTCCACATTTCCTGCTCCCTGGGACATGTTTAAACGTGGGCCCCTGAGTAAACCAACTGTAAATTGATCAAGGCAACCAGAGCCTCAGGTCATATCCCTAGCTTTCTCTTTTAAAATGTCATTTTTACTTATGATTTATAGCAATTTTTTTATTAGAAGCATAGCTACACATCTTATGTTTTATTTTCTACCACAACAGTTTTTGCTACTTTTAGTAGGAGAGATTCTTGTTATTTTAGTCTATCTTGTCTGAGTCCCATGTTTCCTACTCTATGATTCTTACAGAAAAAGAGATGATGAAAGCAGACATTCAGCCCAAGTCCTATCTTTTACCTCAGGTAACATATCAGGGGCCAAACATTTATACATGAAAATGGGGGAAATAATTCTTGTGCTATTTACTTACAGTGTTTCTGTGACTAGCAAGCAATAAAATATATTTAAAAGTACTTTGGACAGTACAAGGCATAACACAAATATAAAGAACTGCTATAATTCTGTCATTGGCTATTTGGTATTAGAAACATATTAGAAACCTTTATTTCTTCCAATATAAGTATAGTCATTAAGAGTGTAAGCTCTGCATTTTGGGTCATATTGTCCCTAACATTTATAAGTACATGACCTTGAACAAGTCACATGAAGACTTGTGCCTCACTTTTCTCATTTGTACAATTGCAAAAATAGAAGAACTTACCTGTAAGGTTGTTGAGCATTAAACACATGAATGTGATAGAGCAGGTCCACCCAAGCACAGCTCACAATGAGTGCTGACTCAGGAAGTGATACTGTTCAATAATAAGTACAGAAAATTAAAGGGAATTTTTAATGAGTTTCACAGTAATTTTATGTTTGTTAAATCTAATAATGAAAAATGCACATGCATTTTGTGCTTTTTATTTACTTTATTTCATTAAAAAAATCCTCTCACAGATAGCTCAGGAAGCCCTGGTTCAGAAGCTGCTATATAGACAGTGTAATGTAACTATTATCTCTTATTATAATACTACTATTACAAATGAACATACAAATAGTCACAGAATAATCCCTTTTAAAATGGAACATTGCCATCTTTGCCTCTGTGGAGGCTGTTAAAACAAGTCGACTTGAAAACGCTGCCTCCTGTATGATTCCAACTATATGACATTCTGGAGGGGTCAAAACTATGGAGGTTAGCGATTGTCACGAGTTTGCCAGGACGGAAGGGCAAACAGAGTGCAGAGGATTTTGGAGCATTGAAACAATGTTTCATTGCATGAAATTACAATGGTAGTTACATGTCATTATATATTTGCCATAATTCATACCATGTATAATAACTAGCATGAACCCTAATTAATTAATCTGTGTATTTTGGGTGATAATGGCACGTCACTGTAGGTTCCTGGGCTGCAAGGAACTATCGCTCAGGCACTGGATGTCCACAGTGGGAGGGGCTGTGCGTGGGTCGGGGGGTGGGGGCGGGGCATATGGGAACGCTCTGTACTTTACACTCAATTTTGCTGTAAACTTAAAACTTCTCTAAAATAAGTAAAGCTTATGCATTAAAAATTAGAAAAGAACATAATACTACAAATATCACAGATTAAAAAAATAAAGATATTGAGAAAACTTCATTGTAATAGATTTGATGATTTAAATGAAAACTCAATTCACTGAAACTAAGCTAAGAAATAAAAAAAATGAACAAAATTGTGAATTCTTAATTGAAAACATTTCCACAAATAAAACTTAAGATTCAAATATCTTCATTGGTGAACTCTACTAAACATTTAAGAAAAAGAAAACACCAATCTTAAACAAACTCTTCCAGAGAACAGAATAATAAGAAACATTTGCAAACTTGTTTTATGAGCCCAACATGACCTTAACACAAAACTTGACAAAAAGCATGCAACAAAGAAAAAGAAATTATAGGCCAACATCTCTCATGAACATGCACGCAAGAAAATCTAAACAACATATAAGAAAATTAAGTCCAGAAATATAGAAAAATAGTACTATATTATAAGCATATTGAGTTTCAGGAATAAAATATTGGTTTAATATTTAGAAAGTAATCACAAATTAATAAAAGACAAAAACCATATGAAGATCTCAGTAGATACATTAAAAAAACAATAAAATTCATGCAATGATAAACCCATGATAAAAAGTAAACAGAAGGACACTGCCTTAATCATCTGGTAAGAGATAGCTACAAAAAGCCCTCTAAATCTTATTTAATTACTTAATATCATAGGCACTCTCTGAAATATGACAAGAGATAAGGATGTTTAATATTTTTATCATTCCAAATACAATAAAACAAGAAGAATAAATAAAAATTGTGATTCAAAAAGAAACATACATCATTATTCATGTGCAACTTAATTGTGTATGTTGTGCATGCACTGGCATTCTATAGGTAAAAAGCTAAATGTAGTACCTGAATATAGCTTTTTGTTGGCTGAATTTAATTACTATTTCTATATATTAGTACAAACAAGTAGAAATTGAATAATAGAAATAATTTAATTTATGATCACACCAAAAATACCAAGTGGCTCAGAATAAACTTAAGAAAAGTTGTTCCATACTTTATGCCGAAAACTACAAAATGTTACTAGAAAGAAAATGTTTAAAAGATCTACCTTGATGGAAGTATATACCAGGTTTATATATTTGAAGATTTCATATTTTAAAGATGTCAGTTCTGCCCCAAATGCTTACAAGATGAATAAAATTCTAATTATAAATTACATATGACCATTCTTATGGAAATTGGCAAGCTGAATCCTAATATATATATATATATATATATATATCCCAAAGACTGAAAGTATCAAAGAAAATTTATAAGATATACGATGTTGGAAGACATTCAACAATAAAGCAGTAATTGTAAACTATAATTTTAGCATAAAGATAGACATAGAGAAAAATGGAACATACATAAAAAATACCCCAGACTTCCAGTCAAGATGGCGGTGGAATTAAACATGCCTCACAACCTGACACAACTACAGCAAAAATTACAACAAGACTACAAAACAAATATCACCCAGAATTGTCACAAAATCAAGCTGTATGGAAGTCCAACAACAAGGATTGAAAGAAGCTACATTCATCCAGACGGGTAGGAGAAGTGGAGACGAGGAGACACTCGGAGAGGTGTGGAGAGGTGGAGGCACGGAGAGGCACAGAGATGCAGAAAGGACAGTCACACATCCAGGTGTGGTGAATAAAAATCAGGAGGGATACCTCCGGAGCAAGGAATCCCAGCCCCAGACCAGACCACCGAGCCCAGAGTTCCAGTGCTAGGAATATAAGTCCCCATAACTTCTGGCTGTAAAAACCAGTAAGGGTTGAGGTGGTAGAAGAAACTGCAGGATTCTCAGGAGACTCATCCTAAAGGGCCTGCAATGGACTTGGGACTTATACAGACTCACCCCTCTGGGGTTCAGTACCAGAGCAACAGCTGCAAGGGCACCAGGGTCATACAGGGAGAAGTTAAAGTAATTGGTAACAGGCGAGTGCTGGGAGACAACTAGTTCCTGAGCAAAACTCTGGAGGCCAGGCAGTGGCATTTTCCCCTTTCTGAGTCCTTGCCCATACAGAGCCACAGAGCAGTGGCACAGGTTGCCCCACCCTGACAATTACCTAATTGCACATGCAATGTGTACAACTGCCCCATACAATTTACACATGTGCTTTTCCATGATAGGCCATGCTACTAAGACAGAGAGTCAGAGCAGCTCTGCCTAAAACACAGGGAAGCTGCCAAAATGAGTAGACAAATAAGTATGGCCCAAATAAAAGAACATAACAAAACTCCAGAAAAAGAACTGAATGAACTGGAGATAAGCAACCTATCAGATGCAGAGTTCAAAACACTGGTTATCAGGATGCTTCTGGAACCCCCTGGGCACCTCAACAGCTTAAAAAAAAGACCCAGGTAGAAATGAAGGTTACATTAAGTGGAATGAAAAATCTTCAAGGAATCAACAGTGAAGAGCATGAAACCAAGAATCCAATCAAAGATTTGGATCATATGAAAGAAAAAAAGCACTCAATCAGAACAGCAAGAAGAAAAGAGAATTTTTAAAAAATGAGGATAGGCTAAGGAGCCTCTGGGACATCTTTAAATGTACAAACACCAAATCATAGGAGTGCCAGAAGGTGAAGAGAAAGAGCAAGAAATTGAAAACTTATTTGAAAAAATAATGAAAGAAAACTTCCCTAATTTGGTGAAGGAAATAGTCATACAAATCCAAGAAGCACAGCGAGTCCCTAACAAGATGGACCCAAAGAGGCCCACACCAAGACACATCAAATGTTGAAGATAAAGAGAGAATTTTAAAAGCAGCATGAGAAGAGAAGATAGTTACCTACAAAGGAGTTCCCATAAGACTGTCACCTGATTTCTCAAAAGAAACTTTGCAGGCTAGAAGGGACTGGCAAGAAGTATTCAAAGTAGTGAAAAGCAAGGATCTACAACCTAGGTTTTTTATCCAGCAAGGCTATCATTTAGAGTTGAAGAACAGATAAAGTTCTTCCCAGATAAGGTAAACCTAAAGTTCATCATCACTGAGCCATTATTACATGAAATGTTAAAGAGAATTACATAAGAAAAAAGAATATCAAAACTGTGAACATTAAAATGGCAATAAATTCACAACTATCAGCAATTGAATCGAAAAAACAAACTAAGCAAACAAGCAGAACAGGAACAGAATCATAGATATGGAGACCATTTGGAGGGTTTTCAGTTAGGAGGGAGAAGAGGGAGAATGGGGGAAAAGTTGCAAGGATTAAGAGATACAAATAGGTAGTTACAGAATAGGAGGTGGGGTGGATGTTAAGAATAGTATAAGAAATGGAGTAGCCAAAGAACTTAGATGCATGACCCATGGATATGAACTAAGGTGAGGGGTTTGCTGGAGAGAATAGGAGTACTGGGTGGAGGGGGGCAAAGGGGAAAACATTGGGACAACGGTAATAGCATAATCAATAAACTATATATTTTAAAAACTACTCTCAAATAGACCTAAATGTAAACTTTCATTGATTTCAAGTACTATGGCAATTCAATGGGAAAGAGTGGTCTTGTAGATAAATGCCTTAAGATTCATTGTGTAGCCTATGAAAAAACTAATTTGACACTTTTCTTATAACATGTACCAAAATTTATTCCAGCTGTAGCTCAGTCTTAAATTGAAAGGTAGTTACAAAGCTTCTAAAAGAAAATATAGAGGAAAACCTTCATGATCCTGAATTTGGCAAAGATTCCTTAAAGAACACACACACACGTGCACAATCACTAACCATAAAGTGAAAGATTGAGTCATTAGATTCAATTAAAATTGATGATTTTATTCATCAAGAAATACAATTAAGAGAGCTGTGATGCAAGCCATAAAGAAATATATTTGTCATCATAGTTCTGACAAAGAACTTGTATCTAGAATATATAAATAAACGTTACAAATTAATAAGACAAATACAGCAATATAATTTAAACACATGTCAAAGGACATAAATAGGCATTTCACCAGAAAGGTTATCCAAGTGATCAAAAAGCATAAGGAAATGTGTTTTTTTAAAGATTTATTTATTTATTTTTAGAGAGAAGGGGATGGAGGGTTAGAGGGAAACATCAACATGTGGTTGCCTCTCACAAGACCCCCACGGAAGACCTGGCCCTCAACTCAGGCATGTGCTCTGATTGGGAATTAATCCAGCAACCCTTTGGCCCTCAGGTCAGCACTCAATCCACTGAGCCACACCAGCCAGGGCAGAAAATGCATTTTCCTTATCATTTATTTCCTTATTTCTCATCAGGGAAATGCAAATTAAAACCATGTGAAGCTAGCCCTACATGCCTACCCAAATGACTAAAATTTTTAAAATCTGAAAACATCAAGTGCTGGTGAAAAAAAAAAAAAAAACAACAGGACCTCTGACACCATGTTGATGGTAGTGCAAACCAGTAAAGCCACTTTAGAAAACTATATGGTGACATCAACTAAAGCTGAATACATGCACACACACAGACGTGGCAGGTTCGGTTCTTGCTGAATGGGTAACAGAATGCAGGCACTTTGCACCGGAAGACATGGGTGCAAGTGTCCACAGCAGCTTTGTCCATAATTGCCCAAACTGGAAATTGCCCAAATAGTCATCAACATTAACAAATCATTAAATATTCATGTGCCAGAATATTTAGCAACAAAAAATTGAACTAGGCTACAAGGCAATCGAATGAATAAATCTATAATCACAGTAATGAGCAAAAATTAAAATAAAAAATAGACACATAGATGTTCATACTATATGATTCCATTAATATAAACTGATGAAAAAAATTTTAACGTGTTAGAAATCAGAATAGTGATTGCTTTTGGGAGTTGACTGTGGGGCAGGGGGTGGTAGTTATTTCTGGAGTATAAACCATGTTCTATATATTTATCTTGGAGATGGTTGCATGCCTTTAATCACTTTTTACAAATATGCAAGTTATATGCTTAATGGTTGAACATTTTATGTGTGCTAAAACTTCAATAAAAAGGTAATACAAATATTTTGAAGTAGTCCTCAAATTTGTTTTGTCATATACTGCAGGGACTTAGAAGATACGCCTGGTGCTTTTTCAGTTCCTCACTGAACATTGACTTGAAACAGTGTGTTGTGCCAGATATTGTTGGAACAGAAGAAAGTTTGACATCTGGCTCCTGCTCTGGTCCAGCTTACTATGCAATAGAGACAGGATGAGATATGAGCACAAACAATAATACAAGGCAGAAAGTGATGTGAACCACATATGGACTACAAAGGGGCCACCAGAAGTCTTGAAGGAAGAGAGGGCATCCGAGTTGGTCTTTGAGCTCTCAAAGTCCAAGTCAGTAGGATTTCCACTAGTGTGGATAAAAAAGAAGTCATTTCTCCACAGGGGTAGAATAAAAGAACATCACAAAAATGTGCAACGGGATGGAATTAAGAAGTATTAATCGGTAGTTACAAAACAGGCATGGGATGTAAGGTAAAGCGTAGGAAACAGAGTCAGCAATACTGTAGTAACCATAAGTGGTGCCCGGTGGGCACTGGAATTATTGTAGGGAACGTATTGTAACCTGTATGAACATCTGTCCAGTGTGCTGTGTACCTCAAGCTAGTACAAAAAGAGTGTTGAATGCAAACTGTAATAAAAAAAATAAGATAAAAGAACTGTGCAAGTGTGTAAATGTGAAGTGTGTATGTGTGTCATCTATGTAAAAATGTAAAGGATGAATATGATTTATGTCAATTGTGAGAAAGGGCTCTGGTTGAACATGTGAATTAATTGACACAGAAATGTATCAATACATTTGATTGTATTGAGTTTCTATAGTTGCTTTTTCATGGTTTGGGGAATCACGAAGTGTATGTCAGCACCAGAGTGTTTTGAGGGTACCTGACTTGGCAATCTTGGGGGAGGGTTCTCGCATAAGAACCGAGGGGATGGTTTTGCTGGAATGCAGTGCCGTGGGCAGAGGAGAGGTGGGAAACAGAACTTAAGAGCCAGCCTAGGCTAAGGTTTTCGTATTAGACTCATGATCAGTAGTGTTTGATGACATAGAAAAGGCCACATTAAGGACCATTGGCCTGACATTGAACAGAAGGACGGAGCTGCTCTAACAACCGGTCACTAAGGCCAGGGCCCAAGTGCTTATATAGGATTTCTATGTGCACGTCCCTGTCCAACTATCAATAAACCCAAAGAGAAGGAGGTAACTTAGCCAAGATGACAGAATGGGGTTTTGCAGGTCATTGAAACAGACCTGCTCTCTGTCCCAGTCTCCTGGGGTCCTTGGGCGTGGCGGTGCACGAGAAACCCTGTTAAGCAACAGGCCACATCTGTTCAGCATAAACAGTCCAGGCACATGGCTGGGGTCAGGCAGCAGCGTGCTTGCCAGTGTTTTTCTAGAAATAGGTGACATCACAGGTGACTCTCTGCTGACACTGAGATTTAGGGTAGGGAGGGGTCACGTGTAATTATGGGGATGTGTGTGACAGGTGACAGAGATGGGAGAGGGAAGGAGACCTCGTTGTCTTTTTTTTTAAGGGTTTCTTTGTGACTTCATGACCTGACTTGATGACTGTGGCAAGTGTCCTGAAAATGACTTCAGGAATGGTATGCAGGTCATCGTCTTCGTGGTGGCTGTGGTAAAGGTTCTTGGGGTGGGGGGGGGGATGCTTTCAGCACTCTTCACAGTGTGAGCCCTGGGCAACGGGCCAAAGTTGTTTTAAATCTCAGTTGCAAGTCCTGGCTCTTTTCATGTGAATGTGGGCCAAAAGGAAGTCTAATAACTTATCAAGTTGAGGCACCTCAGGGAGGTTCAGAAGCAGGAACTTTTGAGAAGTGGTTTAGAGAGCAAGGTTATTAACCCCTGACCTGACTGGGGCCCCTTTTTGAGCTACTATTTGTGTTTACTTAATCGGGTAAATTTTTTGAAAGACAATTGGCCTGAGAGTTCCGAGACTTAGTGATTGGGTTGTTGTTTTTTTTTAACTTGTAAATTAATTGTGTCATGGACCAAGTCCAATTATCATTCTCTACCTCAATTTTCTCCTCTGTAAAATAGAGATATGTGCCTGGTGTACCTCATTAACGTCTTTAAACTGGAAGTTCTGAGAAAGAGCACCAAGTAAATGCATCTCAGCAAATTATTGACCCAGCATCTCTTACTGACTGTAGTCACAGTAATGAGGAGTTCAAGAAATATCTAGGACACGGTTTCTAGTGTCCGGGAGGTAAAGACATGACCCACAAAGCAGACAATGCCAGATTTCTTACAAGTTTGTGTGGAGACTGTGGTGTGCAATTCACATTTCTACCCCTGCTCTCCCCCCTTTCCAGGGAAAAGTACCCATTCTCCCAGCAGTGTTGGCAGCTGATAGTTCAGAGATAAATCTTCTGTATCCTCTACTGTCCTTGGTCCTTGCCCTAGATCCCCAGAGCCAGTGACTGGTACAGAGAGAGATGTAAAGGCCCTAACCCTCTTGGAATAATCCAGAACAATTCCGAAGGGCCATCCCATCTCCAGAGCTCCCCATGTGGTTGGCTATTGCCCTTGGAGAGCCAGCACTACCGTCCAACTTTTCCTTTGCACAACCCCGTTCCCTTCACGTCCCCAGATTTGTTGATCCCTGGAGAACTCCCCAATGCAATTCTTCTCACTGTGCTCACTTCAGCAGCACACCTACTAAAACTGGAATGATACAGAGAAGATTAGCACGGCCTCTCCACCAGGGTGGGATGCCAATTCATGAAGCATTCCATATTTTCCAACCAATAAAATCTAAATTAAGGAAGAAAATCCCTTATGCTTATTTCCAGAGTCTGCTTCTTGGGGAACCTGAGTTGTAGTAATTCATCAGGAAAGAAAAGGGGCTACGGGAATTCAGAGGGAAGAAAGCAAATCCTGCCTTGGGGAGACGAGACAGGAAAAGCTGCATGTGGAGCATGGTGTTTGTGAAGCAGTTTGATAGATGTGTGGGCTTGCACTGGAAGAGACGGTGGAAGAGGAAGGAGGGGAAAAAGTAGTCATTACTGTATTGACAAGAAATAGGATAAGCAAAGACTCAGGGATCAGAAGGTGAGATATGTGAGTCCAAAATGTAATGTTCAGGGAGGTTGGGTGTATTTTCCCATTCACAGGGCAGCACAAGATCGGGATGAGAAGGAGGGTGAGTGTACGTAATGGAGGGTCCTAAACCAGGCTTAGACTGAGGCATTGGATCAGAGAGGAGGGGAAGAGCATGGGAGGGTGATTTAGTGGGGGAGCTGGACAACACAGGCTATGCATTCAGAGAACGACCCAGGAGCTGAAATAAGGAAGTGCTCTAAGTGGAAGACAGTATAATCTCAGATCACATACAAAGTAGAGGGCTTTCAATGAAGTAAAGCTAGCTTGAGGATGCTCTGGAGAGAGAGAGAGAGAGAGAGAGAGAGAGAGAGAGGGAGGGAGAGAGAGAGAGGCCATAGTAGTCAGGACATTGGTCTGAAATTCTAACTTACAACATAAACTGAGTCAAGGATGACTGGCTTCATCCATCCTTGGGACTGTAACTCATCACAGCCACTTACTGTCATTTAGACCAATCACTTCACTTCTCTAATCCTCCTATTCTATGTTTGTAGAAGTAAATGGATCATGATGAACTTTTAAGAGAACATCCTGTGAAGTGCTTTGCAGTGCCTACTGCATAAGAAACGCCCTGTATATGTAATTCTGGATATTAGCTCCACCAGTAATGGTCTATCAGGGGTGTCCAACCACTGATAGACCTGCAGGCTGCAGGCAGCCCAGGATGGCTATGAATGTGGCCCAACACAAAATCATAAATTTACTAAAAACATTGCTAGATTTTTTTTCATGTACATGTTGCAATGTATTTCATGTGTGGCCCAAGACAACCCTTCTTCTTCCACTGTGGCCCAGAGATATCAAAAGGTAGGAGACCCCCGGTAGACTTTTTGCAAATAGGCTCACACCTGTGAGCCTCTAATTCCTCATCTAAAAAAATGAGTTGCTGGCTTTTTATACTTATTACCTTCTATACTGTTGATGCCGGGTTCCACGTATGATTTTCTTCAAAACTAAATGAAAATGAAAACACAACCCCAACTGAACGAGATTGATACACTCAGTGAACTCACTGCCCAAAGACAGGTGAGGGACTTGAAGGAGGGGGAAGATGTCACTGACCCCAGTGCCTGCCAGAGCTAGCATCTGTTTTGGAATTCTCTGATTAACAACACATTGTTCTAAGATTCTGTGGGTGCTGGATTTGCCAAATGTTTTTTCTTTCCTACCAGAAGATATTCTCCACTCCAACTACTCATAAAATGTCTACATCCTTTGCTGCTTGGTGTTGAGCCAGAGCCAAGGGATCTTAAAGAGTCTTTGAATGGCATCTAGGTCTTTTCTGTGAAACACTGTGCGGTCAGTCACTGATTCAAACCTGATCCACAAACAGAGTGCTGTTCCTCTTCCATGCTTCCAACACCCCCACCAGGTGTCAGGAAAAGCTTTGTGGGCATGCATTCTATCAACACATCAACACAGCTTGGATTGGAATAGGGCCCCAACAGATGGCAGCCAATAGCTGAACTCACTGCAGCTGAACAATAACACATTCCCTTTCTTGGTCCCCCATGTTGATCTTTCACAGCTCATCCAGTACAGACTTGTCCAGTGTTCATTCCAAATTGAAAAGGGAATCTGAAAGCAGCCCATTTCCCCAGGTCTCCTCACTCCCTGCCTTATGTGTGGGGATCTAGAAGCAGAGGAATCTCTAATCTACTCAAGACAAGGGTTTCAACCATGTACAGTGGGGCTCTGGATTCAGTGTCAGTGCATGGATTTTTATTGTAGGTCTTTTGTGCTTTATTTCATATCTATCACAGTTTCTATTCCATAGGGGTAGATTGCTTGGAGCGTGTATGTCTTGCGAGTCCCTTAGGGAACATTAGGGAATGGTTTATATTAAGTGACTGCCCAGATTTTGGTCTTATCTCTTATCCTCCATCCAGTTACTACCATAGAAATAGCTGTTACAAATGTGAACGTCATATGCCCCAGAATCAGAAGGCTTGTTGGGCTCTTGTTCTGGCTGTTTCTGCAAGAGCTACATATGTGACTTGGACAAGTCATTCTTAGCATTGACTCACTCCTCTGAAAAATGGACATCATGACAAGCTGTGGTGAGCCTTGGATGAGATTACCCAAGTGTTCTGTGGATTTCAAAAATGTAAGAGGCCAGGGAAGTGGAATCATGATTTCCCAATCTGACATCAGACTGCCTGACCAGAACTTCACAACCTTCGGATCCCCATTCTCAGTTATCTTTCCAATTCTGCTGTACGTAGAGGAAAATATACAAGGCATCTTTCACTGCTCTTTGACTGCTATCCTTTATAGGACTTCCTGGCAGATACACAATGGCTATTCTGGTGAGGTCATTATGTCTTAGTCAATGGCTAGGGCCCAAAACCAACATCTTTACTGCCTTTGTGAGATAAATTCTTGTAAAGGCTATGGTTGATGCCATGAGGGATGTCTTCCTATGCAGAATGGAAAAGAAAGAACGTTCAGTCAGCTCCTGGTGCTGACGGTCTTCCAGATACCACACTGAGGGCTACTCACCCCCTTCGCAGAACAAGCTTCACCCAGCTTTAAGGGATCAGCCTGTGTAATAGAAGCAGGGGAAGATGTATGTGTCTCTGTAATTCATCTGTTTTACTGCAGCTTGCCTTCCGTTTTAGTGGACCAGTTACTGTAACTGAACTCTTTGTTTTTCCTAGGACAGCCCTGAGAGGGCTGATAGCTCTGATAACTACATAAAAGAAAAGCCAAAGAGTGCCATGAGCATAAATACTTTTACTGTAATCTCTAGCAAGTCTGCTCCTGTCTGGACCCACCCCTGCTTCATAGGTCCTGGTCATCTTCCACGTGGTAGACTTAGTTCCCTAGAACAAGGGAACACATCCCTGGACTTTTAAGTGCCTCAAGGTTACCCTCTGTTCCTGCTTGTGGCCCATGAAGAGCTTGGCTTCTCAGAGCCAATTTCCTCTTTGAGGGTTTTACCTTTCTCCTGGACATGGACCGCAAAAGTGACTTCCCATTCAGGAGAGTGGGTCTCCTGTCCAGTTTAAGAGATATGGCCTCTTTAGTAGGGATACTTTTGCACACAAGCAATGACTTCACATTAATCTCACTCATTCCAAGTGATGCCCTCATAGAACAAGTCGTGGGTGGTTCTTAGGCAAGGAGATGTCAGGGAGCCCGTGAGTGGGAAATGCAGTGCAACTGATTAAACCAACTTAGTCTCTTGCATGTTTAGAATGCTTTTAAGTATTCAAACACTTTTATTTCTGTGGTCAATGGGAAGCCTACTGCATGATCAGTGAGGTTTCGTATCCCCATTTTCCATGAACAATGAGTAATGTGAGGTTCATACAGCTTTGGTGCTGTTGCAAAGCCTTGGGTCACTGGGTTCAGGGCACTCTCAGGTCACACCCTGATTTCTAGATCCACTTATTCCTATAGATGAGTAGCAGACACTGTATCCCTTTGGAGCATCTTGTCCCCTTAGGTCTCTAGGACATGACAGCTAGCTCACACACTGAAGGAAGTTCTGTATCTGATCGGACTTGTAATTTTCCTCTTTGGGAAGGAGTGAAGGTATCTTCATTCTCTCAGAATAAATGAATAAATGGATAAATACATTGAGAGCTAGATAAATAAAACTATACTACATCTCATAATGTACTATGGCAGCCAGATGTTTGGAAGGCATGAAATGTGGTACAGTAGGGAGTCCACCGTGTGTGACAGGAGCATTTTTTTTGCTCCACGTTGGATGCTTTTGGCTGCTTCACTTTTCCAACACATCCCCTGCCTCCCAGGACAGACTGTTACCCTGCCTCTTGGTCCAACACTCTAACTGAGCTTCATGTGTTCACTGGATGGAGTATAATTTAAAACCTTAAGCTGAGCTGTGTTCATGCTGTGTGCTCCTCTTCTTTGGAATTGGATGAAATGGCCTCTGCTTTACTGAGTGGTCACGGGAGGATCAGACAATGTGAACTGAACATGTGAAGGAATCAGACCTCCGTGGGGTAAAGCCTATGTACCCTATGTGACCGACGCGTAGCAGGAGATGGAGCGGGGGAGACAGGCAGATCAATTCCTCCTCCTTCTTTCTTCTGTGAACCACTCTGAGATAGAGTTTTCTAGATAGCCCCTCCAGGGAAGGCACGGTGTGCTAGAAAACAATCTTCCAGTACCCTGTACTTTCTCACTGAGCCTCAAAAGAAAGAAGTGGTCAGCAGAGCAACTCAATGAACTCTTTCTCATCTTCTGCTTCAGTTCTATTTTTATTTTTAATGCACATCAACTGAGCTTGTACCCTGCCCCCAAATGTGGGGTCAGGGCTTTTATCCTTGCCTTGAGTTTTGCTTTTGGAGAACCAAGGCTCAGAGCGTATCGAAGCAACTCCTATTCCCGTGGTAGCTAGTGCAGTAATGGGCACATTGTACTCCTTGATAAATTCAGAAATACTAAGTTAAATTGATGCTTTGAAGTAAAATAAGTCAGCTATCAACAGGGGTGTTGGCATTTGTGATTTGTTTCTTAATGTGAGATGAAAGGTTAGCATTAGTAATAGGGGAGGAAGTACTGGGAAGCAAGTTCCCTTTCCTGCACTTTGAAACCCGTCCTCAGATCAGATCTTTTTCAAGTCTCCGAAGCTGAGGCTCGTTCTGAATAGGCTTGCGAAGTGAGGGGTTGGTTTCCTCAGCCCCTCTCCGGGAAAAGCAGACTCAACCAAATCTCTGATTCTCCTATTAAAGTCCCTCAGAAAAATCTCGTTTCCCTAAACCAGCCCTGAAATGCCTCCCAGTCGCCTCTCTTGCTTTATTGTGATCTGATTCAGATTCTACAACCTTTTTAAAAATGGTTTTATATATTTCTACATAGATATAGAAATATATAGGTAAATATGTAGACATGTGGGTAGATAGGTGCACACACACATCTGAATGGAAGATCCCCTTACACTATGCGCACGGCAATTTTCCCATCTAATTAAGGGGCAGAGTGTCAGGGAGCTTGCGGCTGTGTTGCCAAGGGCGTGGGTGAGAAAGAATCTGACAGATGTGCATGGCCAGGCGGGGACTTGTTACCTCATGTTAAATTCCCTGCTGCAACAGAGAGCAGTATGGGTGGCTTGCCAAAACAGGATGGTGGCTAGGGCATATCTCTTTTCTTAAGTGAGACCTTTATCCTAAAAAGCGATACACTGAGGCCTTTATAGCCAGAGTAGAATATGCAGTAATGTCGTGAACGTATTACTGAAATGAGTATGCATTTTTAATCAGCGGACACTGATTACTCTGTGGAAACTGTCACGAATGTGAGCAGTCCTTTCTGTCCCTGGACAATCTGATCAACCTTTTTCAAGGTACTGAGCCTTCCTGAATCACAAGTGATGGTTTAGGACACAAAGACATTGCACAACCATGACTTGTGACAGATTAGCTGGGCCATCCTTATTAATATCCGTTAGTCTATTAAACACTGTGTAAGGTCCCTATCAGCTTTAGAACTCTTGAACTGTATCTGTGATTTATTTAACTCCCATAATGAGACCTCTCTCATTATGTCTTGGTTCACAAGACTTTTTTTTACCTTCAAAATATTTCTTCCATCTCAGGTTTACTGACAGTTATAACAGTTCACGAAAACGTGTTGACTGGAGTTCCGCGGCACATAGCGTGGTCCACGGAATGGCCATGCTGGCATCACCTGGGAACTTGTTAGATATGCAGAATCTCGGTACTTAGCCCAAATCTCCTAAGTGAGGGTCTACATTTTACCAAGAGCCACAACTAATTTAGACATTAAGATGTGGAGCAGAGAGCCGGAGCTGGGAGATCTTCCAGATGTGATGTCAAGGTTCACTGCGAGCCATCCCCTTCTAAGCAATGAGGTTAACTCTCAGGTGCCAAACTGAATACTTAGATTACATGAGTTGCTTGGCAGTGAGGAGGCTGGAGCTTCTCAGCGGCAAGTGTCAAGGAACAAATTGTTTCCACTGCTGCCAGTGACTCAGAGGATCCTTCTTCCACAGCACATTTCATAATCCTAGTGAATTTAGACCTCACGTGTGTGCTCAATGCTGCAACTCGAGCGTTCATTTGGTTCATCAAAAATTTCACCTTCTTATCCCATAAGGGTTTTCACATTCAATATCTTCTTAATCTGAGGCTTTTCTTTCAACTTTTTAATTCAGCTGCTTCTTTTTTATTCTCTGGGACTCACGCATCGATTTCTCAGGGTGTCTGTTCCTTTCCTCCAAGCCCCCGGACTCTACTGTCCCATGTGTTTTCCTTTTCAATCTCATGAGGTACCATAATTAAAATTATTTTGTGTATATTAGCCGAGAACTTTTGTCATTACCTACCAATATGAATTTTAATTGTTATCAGTACAATCAGAAATGCTTAATTCCTGGGGTTATTGGGAAAAACAATTGAAGTATTCTACTTAGAATAGTACTATCTGAAACACAACCAGGCCATGCTGAACCCACTCGAAAACACAACCCACAGTTTTTCTCTCAATCTGTGCATGACTCGATCCTTCTCTTGCTTTAGATCTCAGGGTTAAACATGACCTCCTCAGAGGATAGGTATCTTGGTTGGAGACAGATAGTAAGAAAAATGTCTCTATGAATAGGCAGAAATTCCAGCCACCCTGCCTATTGCTCAGTTCCCGTGTGGACAGAGAGTAGCTAGGGGAAGAGATCTCAGGGCACCGCTTCCTAACAGGAAAGACCTAGTGGTTGAAATGATGGTGCAGGATGATCTGGCAATGAGGAAATCTAGTAAGACATTACTTTGCCCCAGACATAACACAGACACAACAGAGAAGACTTCAAGACCCGAAGGAGCCATGAGGCTCCGACAAGGGGGATCCTAGGGCTGCCCACATCCGGGCTGGGGACCATCGTGGTGTCTCTACAATGACCCACGATCCGTGCCCTAACTCTGGACACAGAAAATCTTCAGAAGACTGAGTTTATTTTCTTCCAGGAGAACGGAGACTTTGAAACAAATATTAAGTTATTGAAAGTTGAAGTTATATTTTTAGACATCTCTAGACTGAGCCATAATGCCTACTAAAACTGTTTTATTGCCTTCGTATCCCATTAGAGTTTATGTTTTATAATAGTTGTGACAAGAGTTAGCCTGACACACGTCTCATCAATGGATCAATAAAAATTTTAGATTGATGACTAAAGCAGTTATTTAATTTCTTATTCCATAGTAAGCACCCATAGGATAATTCACACTGTACTTTCCATATAGAAAAAGGGACTTGAGAATTTGTTTTATGTGTGTGTGCAAAAGGGAAAAAAAGAACATAAAAAATTATTGAAAGGTTTAGGTTCAAACATGCTTTAATCAAAATTCTTTCTTGAAAGTGAACCTAACATCTGGTGTGTCAATCTGTAGTCAAGGTCAGCTTATACTAAAATAGTCCTATACGTTTTATCTGAGCTCACTGGCGCTGAAAATATGGCTGGAAAGTACGGTTGGACAAAGTTAAGTTTATTTCCTTCCACGGTGGTAAACAAGGTCAGTGTCTAGAGTAAGATACCGTGTTCAGTTGTATTTAGTCAACCTGGCGAACTGCTTCCAATCCTGTCTGAGAATGCCAAGGATTCCAGGGGCCTCACTGCCGCCTCTCCAGCGATAAATCTGCATAACCAATCAGAAGGCCATATACTAACTGACAAATAGAAAAAGTGGGGTCTTTCCTTCCAGAAACAGTGTTAAAAATAGCAAATAGATATTTAAATAAAAACAACAGGGCTTTGAAATTGTTAGCTCAATACCCTCATTTGCTAGATGAAGAAACTGAGGCCTAGAGATTCTAATAACATGATAACTAAGGTGAGAATACACAACTCCTAAATTCTTATCCAAAGATTTCTCCAGATTACTGCTTTTTCTTTTCTTTTTTTTAATTAGCATTTCTCTTTTTTAAAGATTTATTTATTTATCTATTTTTAGAGAGAGGGGAAAGGAGGGAGAAAGAGAGAGAAATATCAATCTGCTGTTGCCTCTTGTGCACCCCCAACTGGGGACCTGGCCCACAACCCAGGCACGTGCCCTGACTAGAAATCAAACCAGTGACCCTTTGCTTCTCAGCCTGGTGCTCAATCCACTGAGCCACACCAAACAGGGCCTGCCTTTTACTTTCTAACAAAACATTCTTTAGAAGATTATTAAATATTTTATAAGGATTACACATATCTCTGTCCATTTATTGTTTGGTGGGAGGTTTTGTGGTTAAGAGCAAGCCTGGATCAAGGAGCACATCGCGTGGCTGAATAGAAACCTTAAAATATCTCTAATTACACCATTTTTAAGGTAGACAGATCATTCATTCAAGTGTGTTTAAAAAATTAGAGCACATGATTGAATCTTGATGTAGCTCTGGCTACAGAAAGCAATGTACCTGTGCATAGGGTTACAAGGCAAATCTCTCTCACTTTCCATAAAATGTTCCTCTGAGACTGAGATGCAGGAACTCAGAGTCTGACTCTTCTGATCTCAGACGAGAACCAGTGGATACGCACAAAACCCTGAAGTTCATGACCTTTCAGGAATTATGCTGGGTGTGAGTGAAAGCTGGTGGGAAGAAGCAGATGTGTAAGACAATATGCAGAGAATTCTTAATTTAAACTTTGGAAGTATTTAGAATAAATTTTAATTAGTTATGTTAATCGCTCACCGAGAAGGTTCAGACAGGAAAGGGAAGGCCAGAACAACTTTTGAGAAGGATTCAATCTTGAAGACTGAGATGAAGTGGGCTTCAGTGGTATACATACCACCTACATGATAGAGGAACACAGTTCAACAAGCCAGAAACAACTTCCCTGAAGTGATACTTAAAGGAATTGTAATGGACATAAAAAATATAAGCCATAAGGGGAAATTCTGAGAAATTAAACCGCATTAAAATTAAAAACACAAACTCTTAATCATGAAAAGATACCACATAGACAGTGAAAAAGATAAGCTGCACAAAGGATGAAGATATTTTTCACACATTTTAGATCTAATGTATATAAAGAATTCGTAGTTATAAAAGAGAATGAAATGAAAGTATAATAAAAAGAGGAAAGACACAGATGGGCGTTTCTCAGAAGTAGAAACACAAGTGATCATAAACATACACAGTGTTGCTCAGTTTGCATTATCTAAGAAATACAAATTTAATCACTAAGCCGGTGTTTTGCACAGAGCAGTTTGGTAAGATTGTGCAGCTGGACTATGTAAAAAGGCAATAGAATGTGCACCAGTGGGGACTCCTATCCATTGCCAGTGGGAATATAAACTGGTCTACTGCTTTGGGGGGAATGGAATTACCTAGTAAATTTCAATCATGTTCATGCTATAACACACCCATGTTCATGCTATACCATGTTCATGCTATAAATTTCAACCATGTTTATGTAGGATGTGTTTCGTGCACATCCTACATAAATTTGCATAGGTGTACCAGATCAAGGAGCAGGTGCTATTGCAGTCCTGGCAACACTATCAATCTTAGTGAGATATTGGGAAAGACCCTAAACGTTCTGCCCAACTCACTGGGTAAATAAACTCCAAGGTTTTCATGAGGCAAAATAGTAACCACAGGAAAACAAGAATTCATTCATTATCAACAAGGATGAATCTGAAACATATAATGATGGATCAAATAAGCATACATAATTATCCTAGCTACATAAAAGGTGAAAATACTAACCTAAACTGCATAACTTATTAAGCACAAATACGTAAGTCGAGGAGCAACTAGAGAGAAGAAAGGAACTAATTGAGTCGAAATTCAGGATGAGGGCTAGCTGTTCCCAGGAGGAAACGAGATGGGTTAAAGGTCACTTCATGGCCACAAAGCTGTTGTTTGGGTGTTGGCTACACAGGTGTTCCTTTTCTTATTTTATTATTATTTAACTGCTCATATATGTTTTATATACTTTTTCATGTTTGGTATATTTTAATATAAAATATCAAAAACTCAGGAAGTTGGAGAAGAGAAAGAATAAAACAAATGGTAGATTGGGAAAACAAGATTGAATAAATATATGTCTCTTCTGCATCATTCGGCTCAATCAAGTGTATTTGCTGTCTCTCCGGAAGTGCTTTTTTGGTCCAGTCATTCCACCTGGCCCACCCCATGCCTTCCAGGTGAAAGACATCATATTTCACAAGAAACCCCAGCAAGTAATCAGACTCCCCATTCTGTTTCTAACTAGCTCATCTTAATTCATTTCACTGGTGAGAATATGTGTATTTTATTTTCATTACACCCTACAGGGATAATGAGTGCTAACATAGCATTCTACAGGAGATCATTGCGCCTACTCTGAAAATCAGAATCTTGGTTGTGCCTGTTAGGAAGATGCGTGTGAATCTGGATCCAATGCTAATTGCTATATTATTATTTCATTTACATGAACTAGGTTCCTCATAGGTAAGTCGGAACAGTTGTAATTCCAAACTCTTAGTGCTGTTGTGAGAATGTGTATAAAACCACATAGCACATTATCTGGCAAACCTAGATAATAGCTTTAAAAGAAACTGTCAGGAATATTTCAACTAGGATATATATGTGCAGAATATTTCGTGCGGATTTACTTTACACTATGGACTGAGGATTTTATAGCTTACAACAAAGTTAATCTACATGTGTGTGTTCACAAAACAAAGTATAAGTAGCATTTAGAACTAACAATTTCAAACAGCTTAGCACTAAGAATTGAAACCCTGTTATCTTCCACTTTGCACATTCTGCTACACTTCTTTTCTGTTTCTGCATTGCATTAGCCATTTTCTTGTATCAGAGCGCATACCAAAGGATTACAAGAATGCTCAATCCCTTAATTTGCAGTCATTCAAAGTTCAGTCTTCATTCTCTGTCTTTAGCTACTCTGGGCTCTTTGTTTAAAATTCACAGAGTTTAAGAAGGTTCTCTCTGTCTTCAGTGCATTCAGACCACGTCTGCTGCCAATCACTGATCACCAGGGAGTTGCATTGGTGTGTGCCTGCCGCACGGCGCTGCTCTCTCTCCTTCTGCATCGCACCCTCGGCTCCTAACAATGATCTCTGTGTTCTGCTTTTGAGCCTCGATGGCCAGTTGAGGTTTCTATCCATACCTTTTGGCAGGAGGAAAATCTAAAAACTATGCCTCTTGCAGAGATGACTGAATTCAATCAGTGTACCCTTTTAAAACCGAGGATTTTACTCTTTCAATAATTGATAGTAATAATGGTGGGACAAAAATAAGTACAATTTAGAATGACCCAAGGATTTTTTTTATTAAAGAGAAAATATAAAATTTGATTGAAGTCCTAGATGTTCGTCACCGTAGCTCCCATACCTAGAATGATGTTTGGTAAGTGGTCTGTTCAAAGGCAACTATTCAGCAACATTTGTTTCAATGAATTAATGCAGTTTATTACTGAATTAATAAAATGGGCCCACATGTGAACAGAAAAGGAAACATTTTGCTCTAAGCCTTGACATGAACTTGAAAGCCCTGATTGTTGAGATAATGTATGAGTCCCAAGGAATTCTTGGGAAGGTAATTTTTTTAAAAGGCTTTATATTTTAGAATAGTTTTCAATGTACAGAAAGGTTGCAAAGATAGAACAGAATTCACATAAATCCTATACTCAGCTTTCCTTGTTGTTAACATCAGACATTACTATGGTGGGTTTGTCACAACTAATGAACCAATACAGATATTGATACATAATTATTAACTAAACACTTAATTTGGATTTTCTTAGTTTTTAGCTAATATGTTCCGAGATCTTTCCACAAATGGCTCCTCCTGCAAAGCGACACAGATTACTTTGATTGCCGTTTCACTGGACAAAGCACGTTCTCCAGCGTGCCTTACTTCAGAAGGCAGAGAACTGCATTTCTACAAAGCCGACAGGAGGTTAAAGAAATACAAATACTGGCCATCATAAACAAAGTAACAAACAACAAGTGTTGGAGAGGTTGTGGAGAAAAGGGGACCCTAGTGCACTGCTGGTGGGACTGCAGACTGGTACGACCACTATGGAAAGCAGTATGGAACTTCCTCAGAAAACTAAAAATGGATCTGCCTTATGACCCTGCAATTCCACTGCTGGGACTTTATCCTAAGAATACTAAAACACCAATACAAAAGAACTTATGCATACCAATGTTCATAGCAGCACAATTTACAATAGCTAGATGCTGGAAGCAACCAAGATGCCCATCAGTAAATGAATGGATCAAAAAACTATGGTATGTTCACACAATGGAATTCTATGCAGCAGAAAGAAAGAAGGAGCTCCTACCCTTTGCAACAGCATGGATGGAGCTGGAAAGCATTATGCTAAGTGAAACAATCCAGGCAGTGAAAGACAAATACCATATGATCTCACCTTTAACAGGAACCTAAATAACAAAACAAAGAAACAAGCAAAATATAACCAAAGACACTGAAATAGAGGCCAGGTTGACAGTGCCCACAAAGAGAGTAGAGGGAATTTAAGGGGACAGTGGGAAGGGTTCACAGGAACAAACTTAAAGGACACATGGTCATAAACTAAGGGGAGGGTGGTAAGGGGAGGGAAGTAGGGAGGGGTGGGAGGGGGGACTGGATTGGGAGTAAAAAGGAGAAAACTGTATTTGAACAATGATTAAAATAAAAAAAAGAAAAGAAATACAAATACTTTGGTCAATGGTATGAACGGTAATTAAAGCAATTCACATCTTTATAGTTCACAGAATTGTTCAAGAATATTTGTTATCTTTTACTTTAAGGACAGATATAAAGGTCACGGGGACTTTGGAACAGAAGAATTCAGAAGGTTAAGTAGCTTGTCTAGAGTTGTACAGCTAGCAAATGGCCAACCAAGATTCAAACCCGGAACTTTTGACAATATTCTGATAAAAGAATATTCTGCCCAGTAAACCACAAATATCTCTTGCCTTCACTTGCTACTCCTTGTTCACAGTGACCTACCACAGGACCTCAAAAACTGTGGGGGAGGGGTCAGGAAACTTTTCTGTAAAGAAGCGGAGAGGAAAGGTTTGAGGTTAGCCTAGATTGTGACTCCCCAATCCTACAGCAAAAGCCCTAGTAGAGAATACATTAATAGATGAATGTGTTACAATAAAACTTTATTTACAAAAGGGGAAGGTGGTCTGGATTCAGAGCACAAGTCACAAGTTACCAACTGCAGCCCTCAAAATGGAAGGAATCTACACGATGATCTGTGATATATTTATATGTGTAGTCTGTGATAAATACAACTCACAATTCACAGATTTTATTACCCTATAATTCTTTAAAAATCTTTCTTTGTCAATGCCTTTTTAATTCTTATGATTGATCATAAAAAAATAGACTCCATCCTTTGTTAATCTCCTGTTAACTTTATTCTATATCTCATGGTAATTTATGATGATCTCTAGACCAGCAGGATTACTTACCTGACTCTTAGGGAAAATATATGCATATGAAAGTATTTTGAGGTGGTACTTAGGGATTGTAGGAAGTTGAAGGACACAGATATAGGGCCAGGGCAGTTGAAACTAGAAAGGGAAAAAGGCACATGCCTAAGATCGAAAGAGTTTGCAAAATTTGACGTTGTATGTGTGTGAGTTTTAAAATATAGATAGATAGGAATCTTGTGTGGTCTTTATTATACATAACATATCAGCTAACGACAGAAGATGCCAAAAACTGTGCCATCGGGAATTTTCGAAAGGCTTTCAGGCTGTATTTATATAAATTACTTTCCTCTCTTATGTAATCACAATAAAGGAGTTGGATCGAAACTTTAAAATCTTTTTCATCATGGAAATATATTTATATACAGTTTGTGAATAACAGCATGCTTATATGTAAATAATACATATGTTTATATATTTTTATGTATATGAGCATACATATAACTATACATGGAGCAAACTTAGGAGTTGAAAAGGGACAGGTTGGTGGGATGGAAAAGCTACGGAGATAGTCCCACATGTGTGAAGTACACCTAACACAACCAAATATTTCCATAACAACTAACTAACAGGAGAATATTCTCTTTCTAAAAAGCTTCCTTGGCTCACTCAGGGGCGTATTTAAGCTCCTCTTATATTCCGATACTTGCTCAAAGACTGAATGTAATCTAGTACTTGGTCTTAAATCCAGCTAAGTGGCCTCAAGTTCCTGGCAGTGCCTCCCCACAAGAAGTCTATTTCCCCACCCCTTGACTAGGGATGGCCTTGTAATATGCTTTCATCAGTAGAATGCGGTGGACATGATTGTGTACAACTTCTCAAGAGGCCTTGTACCTTCTGCACTGGCATCCTTGAACCACTGAAACCATGGGGAGAGAGAGGCCAGACCGCAGTCAGCACTGATCACCAGCCATGGGAGTGGAGCCTTCTTGGGCCATCCCACCGCAGGTAAACAGCCAGATAACTGCAGGCACATGGGTGACCCTGGCTGACCCCATCAGGGCAACCACTCAGCAAACTCAACCCACTGAATGGTGAGACATGATCAATAATTTTAGCTTTGAGCTAAATCTGTGGAAAAACACAATATGATAGTTTCAGAGAGCCCCTAAACGTGGGCAG